>NW_020174642.1:7123421-7201288 GCF_003031525.2 Neophocaena asiaeorientalis asiaeorientalis
CAGTCCATCAACCTGAGAGTCAATCTTCACATTGCTAAAATGAGAGCACAGAGGCAGATCTGGGGAGAAGGCTGCTATCACCTCTGCAGCCAAGAGCCTGAGAAAGCCAGTGGTCAGGATCAAGAGCCGGCAGGGAGCAGAGAAGGGAGATGATGACTGAAACCCACCAGACCTCCGCGTCTACCCACCTCCACATCCAGATTCTCCAAAAACCTCAGAGAGTAACGGCCACTGCTTCACTGTCTTTCAGAAATCCCACACATTTCTCTTCTGGTTAACTCTAAGTCAGACCCACACAGGACCATTCGATTAGAGATTCTGGTGAAACATTTTATAGAAACACAGCATCACGGGAATGATTGGGGAGTGGAAATATTAGATTGGTCAGACGTATTCACTCGCTATCCTTCTCTTAAAGGGTGGAGTATATTTCCTATCCCTTGGCTTTAAGTTTATTCATTGCCTTGTTTCATCAATGGAACCAGGAGAGATGAGTACCAATCCTGAGCCCCAGCCTGAAGAGACTTCACGTGTTTCGATGCACCCTCTTTTACTTCTGCCACTGGCAGGAAACTAGACCGCTAGGCTGGACTGTTGGCCGGCCAAAGGGGAGGACGAGAGACACATGGAGCAGAGCTGAACCGTCCCAGATGAACCAACCACAAGTCGGTTCATCACTAGCTGACCCCCAGATGTGTGAGTAAACCTGGCCAAGATCATCAGACCCGCCCGGCCAAACCCAGCCTAGATCAGCTGACCCCCAGCTGACCCCAAGACACGTGAGTTAAATAAGTGCTTACTGTTGTAGGCTACCGAGATTTTGTAGTTGCCTCTTACACAGCATTGCTTTGGCCACACAAAACCAGAACAAAAATTGGTACCAGAATTGGAGTGCTATTCTAACAAAACCCAAGGTATGTTGAGTTGGTTTGAGGGATGAGTGGCAAGAGGTTGAGAAACTTAAAGAAGGTAAGAAAATGGTTAGAAAACAATTTTAGGGGGCTGAAAGAGCGATGATGCATGGTGGGAGTAGAAAATGGAAAATGTACCTAATGAACTTGTGAACCTGGACAAAGAGATCTCCAGGCAAAATACCAAAAGTGTGAGTTGGTTCCTTTTAGCACATGTGATGAGTTACTTCAAGAAAGAAATGAGATCAGGAAGAACCAGCCAGTCTACAAGCAGAATTTGGAGGGAATATAGGAATTCAGAACTTACTGAGTTAGAGAATAAAAGTGTCTCTCATGTCCAGCCTTTCCAGGTAACAAAATATTTTCAAATCAGGATACAACCTGGCAACAATGATTAATCCAACAACGCCCCCAGTAAGACCTGGCCTCAGAGTAAAAACCAAATTAAGCCTATGGATGTAAGTGCTTTTGTTGTGAATTTTGTAAGAATTAAGGTAAAGTCTGATGTACTTTCTCAGTTAGACAAAAAGACTTTTAGAAAACATAGAGTGGGGTGCAAGGGCAGCCTGATGTGACTATAATAGCAGTAAGTACATTGAGAGATGAATATCTCAAAATGAATTATGTGTGTGATTTTTGGTACATGGAGTAGACTGCAGCCAAATATATATAAGACATACAACATTTTTGAGGCAGCCACATAGACGTGTTGGCAACCAGGAGTAAAAGTGATTGTTCAAAACACAGAAAAATCTCTGGGACTGTGTACCAGTCTCCAAAAGAACAGAACCAATAGAATCTCTTGACAGAAGATAGATGATGGATAGATAGATAGATAGATTGATAGATAGATCCTTTATTTTGAGGAACAGGCTCATATGATTTTGGAAAGTAGCAAGTCCAAAATCTGTATGATAAGCCGGCAGGCTGGTGACTCAGGGAAGAATTGGTGTTGCAGCTTGAGTCTGAAGGCTGTCTACTGATAGAATTCCCTGTTCTCTGGAAGAAGTCAGCCTTTTTCCTACTAAGGAACTAGTTGGATGAGGCCCATCCTCATTATGTAGGGCAATCTGCTTTACCCAGAGTGTACTGATTTAAATATTAATCTCACCTACAGAATATATTCACAAAAACATCTAGGATAATGGTTAACCAAGTATCTGGGTACTGTGGCTTAGCCAAGTTGATCTGTAAAATTAACCATCTCAGCCTCCAACTTTCTCCTGACAGAAAGTACACCAAGAAAGTTTCTGAGTCACCAAAAATAGCTTATTTTCCAAAGTCCTCTTCAGAAGTGTCCCTGAAAAGGGATGCAAAAGAGAGGACAGCTCAGAGAACATAGCCATGAGCCATAGTGAACAATGGAATGAGGAACCACACCCAGTGAACTGAACCTGGTGTTAATCGGGGAAAACTCACCAACCCCAATGTCGTAGGACATGGAAACATTTGCCGAGCAAGACTTTAAAATTGCTAAGGACCAATGACAGCCATTCTTCCCTCTTTTAGATAGGCATATTTTACTGTGCTTATCCTGTCTGTTTCACTGTATTATTTTGTATATGTGTAGAGAGGAGGGATCAACTTGTTCTTTAAAGCCTCCAAAAAAGAGGAATTACATCTGGCCCTGATGTAGATCATGAGATCTTGACCTTCAAGTCTAGACCATGATTGGATGAAACTTTGGGGATTTTTGAATAAGGGTTAACATATTTTGCATGTTGAAGAATAATTATTATTCATCAAGAAGAGGGTGATTATAACTTAGATTATTGTTGACAAATATTCACTTCCCACCACCATGAGAAACACACACACAGACACACACACACTAAGGCAGAATGTGTTTTGCTGTCTCTTGGCTTTAGGGATAGCCACATGACTTGCCTTGGCCAACTGAACAAACGTGGGAGTGATGATGTATCGGGTATGAGCCTTTCTGAGGCTTCATGTGTTTCCACTTGCTTTCTTGAAGAAACAAGCCCACACTAGCTTGCTGGTCCCACAAGGAGGATGAGAGTCACAGGAGCAGAGCTGAGGCCGGATCAACTGACCTCCAGCCAATTCCTAGATGCATGAGCAAAAGCCCAGCCAAGATCAGATGGGCCTTGATTAGGCCACCTGGTCCGCGGACATAAGATGCAAAATAAACCCTCTTTGTCATATGAAGCTGAGACTTTTGTTTGTGACACAACATTATTGTGACCATAGGACAACTATACAAAAAGTAAGCTGGGAAAGTGAATAGGGTGGGGAAAGTAATACTTACTGAGAGCTCATAACACTGTACTGATTCTTTTTTTTTTCTTTCTTTCTTTTTTTTTATTTTGCGGTACGCGGGCCTCTCACTGCTGTGACCTCTCCCGTTGCGGAGCGCAGGCTCTGGACGCGCAGGCTCAGTGGCCATGGCTCACGGGCCCAGCCACTCCGCGGCATG
The DNA here is from genome assembly GCF_003031525.2 of Neophocaena asiaeorientalis asiaeorientalis. NCBI lineage: Eukaryota > Metazoa > Chordata > Mammalia > Artiodactyla > Phocoenidae > Neophocaena > Neophocaena asiaeorientalis. Next base: position 7,126,770 of record NW_020174642.1, read on the forward strand.
TGGGATCTTCCCGGACCGGGGCACGAACCCGCATCCCCTGCATCGGCAGGCGGACTCTCAACCACTGCACCACCAGGGAAGCCCTGTACTGATTCTTTTAATTCCCAGAAAAAAAAAAAGAGATAGAGTACTAATATATGCCTCCAATTTAATAAATGAAAGCCAAACTCCTCTTTCCCACTCTTACCCTCCCATCACCACCACCTCCTGCCATCCTCACCATCTTGAAAAATGGCTACTTTGTTCTACCAGTTGCTCAGGTCAAAACTTTAGAGTTTCCTTGATTCCTGCCTTTCTTTCACTTCTCATCCAATTCGTCTGCAAATTCATTTGACTCTTTGTTTAAAATATATCCAGAATCCAAAAGTATATCTCATGCCTATTGCTCAAATTCAAATCACGATACTCCCTGACCTGGACTTTGACTGTTACCCCCTGACCGTGTTCCTGCCCCTCCACTTGCCCTCCAACATGCTGTTCTCCAGGCAGCATCCAGACTGTCCTTCTAGAACAAGTCAGATCATGCCATTCTTTTGCTCACAACTCTACAATGACTCTCATATGACTCAGAATAAAATTCTTTACAATGGCCCACAGCACCCTACGTGATTCACACCCCCATCCCTTACCTCTTTGAATGCAACTCCTGCCACAGTCAGCCTTGCTGGTTCCACTGTAGCGACAATGGCTTTTGTGGCAGATGCTGGAAAAATCCAGAATCCATCCCTCAGTACTCAGCTCCTCAGCCCGGGTGATGACTTCCTGCTATAAGAACCTGCAACTCTCAGCTCCAGTGCTTTCTCTGGTGCTTCTTCTGGTGCTTTCTCTGGGGTGAGGGGCCCGTACTCAGCGAAAGCCAGCCCTCGGCTAACGACAGACTGGATTTGGAGGATCCATACTCCTGTTTCCTCATCCCTCAGGTGGGACAACACAGAGGGTGTATTTGACACTCCCTGTAGTCCCGGCCAGTTGTCTCCAGTGACAGCTCACTCATTAATGCCCCTCAGATTTTCTTCCTTCCCTTCCCTATCTCACTTCCCCACCTGTGGGATCCATCTTCCTGGGTTCACTTTCCAAGCAGTCTACTTGCACTTGAATCCTTGTCTCAGAGTCTGCTTTGGGGATAACTATCTTATATAGTTTCCTTACTGCTCCTTAAACAAGTCGAGCATACCTCAGGACATTTGCACTGACTTTTCATTCTGCCCCTATTGCTCTTCATCCATATACCTGATTGGCTCACCCCATGCTCACTCATTCTCTCAGTGTTACTTTATCCAACACCTCCCTGAGGAGCACACCTCTCCCATTCTTTCTCTCATTATGCTTCTTAACACTCTAGCTCCCCTGTTTATTTGTTGTTGTCTGTCTTCCCCACTAAAACACAGTTCCATGAGAACAGAGTCATCGCCCACATTGATCATTCCTACACGGCTGCGTATCCAGCACCTAGGACAGTGCCTGGCACAGGGTAGGTGCCCAATAAACATTTATTGAATTAATATTAGTTTTCCCACTTTACAGATGTTAATGATAATAACTAACATTCATTGAGTACTTGGTATGGGTCAGGGGTTTTCATATGTTGACCTTTAACTCTCTCAGCAGGTACTACTACTATCCTCACTTCACAGTTGAAGAAACTGAGGCACAGAGAGGCTAAGGGGATCACTCCAGCCATGCCAACAAGATGAAGGGCAGCCAGAATTCGAACCCGAGTAGTCTGGTTCTAGAGTCCGTGGTTTACAGCGCTTTCCTACTCTTCCTCTGAGTCCCAGAAACGTCCACAATTACACTAGTCACAAAGGTGATCAAACCACAAGCACCATGTTGTTTTGAGTTTGGAATTTTACTTTATGTTTTTTTCCAATTATAAAAAAATACATATTCATTGAAGAAAATTTGGAAATTCAGGGAAAAATTAAGAATATTAAATCACCTAGGACACTGTTCTCGTGTGGTTGTTTTTATTCCAGACTTTTAAAATACAAATGTATGTCTCAATTATTCGATGCAAAATTAGTGCTGTGCAATTCGACATTCTGTCTTACTTTTTTTTTTTTTTTTTGCGGTATCCGGACACGCAGGCTCAGCGGCCATGGCTCCACGGCATATGGGATCTTCCTGGACCAGGGCACGAACCCGTGTCCCCTGCATCGGCAGGCGGACTCTCAACCACTGCGCCACCAGGGAAGCCCCTGTCTTACTTTTTACAATCATAATTTTATATAATGAACATTCATTGTGCTAATATGCTTTGAAACAATGTGTAAAGTCTATACAATATTCCATTGAACAAATTGACTTAATTTATTTAGAAATGCCCTTACTTTTAAACATTTAGCTTGTCTTAAAATTTTGGGAGTAAATGAGCATGTACATGAATCTCTGTCTCCATCATTAGACTATTTCCTTAGGACGAATTCCTAGAGGCAGACCTGCTGGGTCAGAAAGCGTGCGTGTGGCTAACAAGGCATGTGATTCATGCTTCCAAATGGTGCTCCCAAAAGTCTTGACTAGTATTCATCCCCACCAGGGCAGATAAAACCCTAGAGCCCCGTCGCTAGAGGTTTCTTGGATGAATCATGCTGCCCTCTCAGTGCACCCAAACCCAGATTTTACAGATGAGGAAAGAGGGCCCAGTTTAGCTGGGTGCCTTGCCCAAGATGCATGGCAAAACCAGGCAGGCAGGAACAACAAACAGTATTTCCTCAGAAATAGGAGAAGGTAGACCAAGAGCCAGGTGAGATTCCTCAGCCTGGGTTGTTACCTCTCCACCCCTCAACTTCTGGCCACCCACATACTCTCTTGCAAAGCAAATAACACGCTGCGTCTTTAGTGATTCCAGAAACTGCATCTCTTGGAAACTTCTAGAACATTTCCAAATCATGGTCAAATTATAATTTTTCTTACCCACACAGTCACCAAATGACCCATGTGATGAGGAACTTGCTATTCATTGCAAACAAGATCCAACACCAATAAAATATCCTGACCTCAAGCTGTTCAAAGGGAAGCGTCTGTTTTCAAATCTAAAATAAAAATAATAACAAATTTGACAGCTGTCAGCAAGTCATAGGTAAATGAAAAACACAGGTCTTTGCCTCTTGCTTTTCTCTTAAAATAAGACAAGGTTTCTGTCCAGTACAGTGCTTTGGGTCACATCAGTGGGACCATACTGGTTTTAGAGTTTAATCAACGCTGTCACTTGAAGAGCAATTTATATCACCATTCCAAAGCCTGGGCTGCATATTAAAACGTTCCCACTTATCCTTTTAGAACTGGAGTTTCTAGTTTCTTTGTCCAAACATATAACAAAAATGATCTTTGAGAAATGGCAATTCAATCCTTGGATCATTAATCCTGTTTTCGCCATCCACTTTGGAAAAGAAAAAAAGATATAGTCACAAATAGATATAATGCAGATTTATCACACAAGATTCTCATTTTTGTGCGTGCTACTATTTTATTTTTTAATTGAAGTATAGTTAATTTACAATGTGTTAGTTTCAAGTATACAGCAAAGTGATATATATATATTCTTTTTCAGATTCGTTTCCATTATAGGTTATTACAAGATAATTGAGGTGTATGGATCCCTGTACTATAGAGCAGGTCCTTGCTGTTTATTTTATATATAGTAGTTTGTATCTACTAATCCCTAACTCTTACTTTATCACTCCTCACCCTCTTTCCCCTTTGGTAACCATAAGTTTGTTTTCTATGTCTGTGAGTCTCCTTCTGTTCATTTGTGTCATATTTCAGATTCCACATATAAGTGATATCATATCTGTCTTTCTCTGTGTGACTGACTTCACTTAGCATTATGATCTCTAGGCCCATCCATGGTGCTGCAAATGGCAAAATTTCATTCCTTTTTATGGCTGAGTAATATTCCATTGTATATATGTGCCACATCTTCTTTATCCATTCATCTGTCGATGGACACATGGGCTGCTTCCATGTCTTGGCTATTGTAAATAGTGCTGCTATGAACATTGGGGTGCATGTGTCTTTCCAAATTAGAGTTTTTTCTGTTCTAATTTTTTTAATTGGTAAGGATATTCTACACAGAGGGCATCAAAGTTCTGTAAGCAAATGCGGGGTCTTCAAGAGCTTGAGAGGTCTCTATAATTCATCTTCTTTTAGGCATTTTAGACCTTTTCCTTTTAATCTTGCTTGTACTTTTATTTTGTACTTTCATATAATTTTTCAGCTCAACCGAAAGTTAGCCTTAACTGCAAACGCCTCAAGATAATCTCCATCTCCTGTCACCTATTATCTTCAACCCACCCACCCCATCTGGTGCCCAACACTTAGCTGATTCTCTTTACATATTTGTGTAGCAAGGGAGAAACCTCAGGGTTGTGAGATGATTTACCCAGGTTTCATAATGAGGCTGTCAGAGGCAGGTTCAGAACCCCCTGCTGAGTCTAATCTCATTCTAGATCCCCACCCAGAGGGAGAGGCTGCCTACAGGAACTGCAGGCCAGGCCCCATTCCAATTGCCTGGATATCCATCATGTTGTCCTGTAATGCCAGTTAGGACTGTTTTGAGATCTTCCTTAATTGTAATGCATTTTTAGACATATAAAATGTTAATGCATTTTGGTCACAAACTTCTATCAATAAGACATTTAACCCACACTCTTAATACCTTTTAAAATGCTGATTTGTAAATGATTTACAACAGCTGTTCTGATAATTTTACATACATTATAAAATATAAATGTTGAAGTTTGAGATACAAAGTAAGTATAAGTAGAATTATTAAATTTTCTTTTAGCACTCCAGGGAGTCAACTCACAAAGCATGTGCACGCACACTACACACACTCTGGGGTGTACACACTTTTTAAAACCTTCTAATCCAGTTCATTCTGGAGCCTGGGTCTGTAAAGTCAGTGCTATAACTTGGCCATCAACCAGCTGTGATGCCAGGTGATTTGGGGACCATGGGGGTGGTGAGCCATTTCCATTTAGATCTATCCCAACATAGACAGAATGCTGAAAAAATAGGTGAGAAAAAGAGTATCTCCTGAATGGTCCTGTTATTGTATTTTTATATCACCAAAGCATATCATATCCACCCATTTATAAATAATACAATTTATATGATTTTTAGTTGATGGAGCAGATTCTTATTTCAGTACCTTTAAACTCAAACTATTACAAGAGAAATGTGTAGAGTTATTCAGAAGAAAACTACCTACATTAGTAAGGAAGAATATCCATCATAGTCACATTACAGAAAGTGGGTAAGTATGAGGATTGTACAAAGGCTAGAAGAGCCACCTCAGCAACTTTCCAAGTTGATCCTCAGCGATGGGCAGAGGTCGTTCCCGTTTCGGCCAGGCGGTGGCGCTCCAGGCAAATGGTGCTTCTATATTGGCCCTGGAAGCGCAGATCCTGAAGATGCTCTCCAAACAGGATCGTCAGAGAATGGACTTGAGATGGTCAGAAACATCGCGTTGGGGTGAATGGGAGAAGCATCCGGAAGCCATGCCGGGAAGACGAATAAAAGCGCCCCAAAAGAGTGGGGCGCCTTAGAGGGAGACCAGGCTATTGGATACGAGGAAATGCCAGAGCAGCCAGGACCAAGAGCAGCACCTGCTGCAGCTGCGGTAAAAGAAACGGACTGACTGAAAACGACTGCCCCTCGGCGGCAAGAATGCCAGGCCCTGCCCTGGGAGTAAGAGGGCGCCTGGCAGGGTCCCTGCGAGCACCCCGCAGCTTCCTGCCCTGAGTGCAGCCTAGAAACCTTTGTGCAGGTAAAAGCTAGGAACAAAACCCAAATCTTAGAGAAACTTATTGGGACTAAGCATTTGAGAATTAACCTCCGTTTCTGCCTTTCAGATGTAATAAGAGGCCTTTTCAAGTTACGTTTGTTCTTCTTTCATATGCAAATGAATTCAAAGTGATTGTTTTTCCCCAGTGTCTTATTACCTTACAAAATTATGATGGCCTTTTGCAAGTAAAAAGATCTGTCCTTCCGATCACTGTTAAAATATTGGTAATTCTTGTCTCTATTTAAATAAACATAGGAAAATAAAATAGGGACAAATAGGCAAAAGCTCATTTTAAGGAAGGAAGTTCTCCTAAAAGCTAAGACTGTACATTTAGCTTAAGTCTGCTTATTTTTTCAAGAAAATACTTCTAAAATGGAATGTTCCTGAAACCTGGCATTTTCTAGTCTTTTCATAAGCAAAGCATATTCTGCAACCCTGCCCTTTATAAGAATAAAGTAAACTTTCTAGAGATGTGTACATTTGGATTCATTTCTAAATTTCTAAATAACCTCTAATTGGAGGCATAATTGTAAAAACTTCATTCAATTCCTTGAAAATTTGGGGAAGGACAGAGAGAGGCTTGTGGCTCAAAATGATGCATTAAGGAAGAATAATGAAAAGGATGAAAAAAGGCCAGCATCCGCCAGGGCAATAACCACTTTTTATGAGGCTGAGCCATGAAATAAATTGAGTGGAATAATCACACACCTCTTCCAAAAACACTGAAGTTCAAGATAGACTTTTCAGTAAGAGAAGAGAACAAGATCCTCTGTCATGTCATTTCCTATATTTCTGTTTCATTTTGTCCCTTGTCCCTTGCAAATTCTCTGTGACTTCTTTTTCCAACTCACGAGGGCTCTCTCTCCTGGGAGGAGCCAAGTCCTATAAGAAAGAGAAACTAAGACTTTTTCCCCCCAGGAAACACCCTTTGAGTATCTGTGCACGTGCACGTGGAGTCTCTTCCCAAACTCAACTTGCCTGTAACCACCAAGAGTGTACACAGATGTTGAGTTATGACCTATTCATTGTGCAGTTTGAAGAAGGAGGCAGAAAAATGGAAAGCGTGTTCAAATTTGTTCCGGGTGACTGATTAGAAAACACCTATGCAGAAAAGACAGTTGATGCTCTATTTTTAACAGCTGCACACATTCTTTACAGGAGATGTACACTTCTGTGAAATACAAGGTCATGGTGGGTTATAAAAACAAAAAGAAAGAAATGCTTATTTGAAAACAGTGTAGACTTTTCTCAAAGTTATACCATAACCCAATTTAAAATAGGGAGGATGCAAGTGGAAATAAAAAGAAAACTGGAGTAGCAATTCTCATATCCGACAAAATAAACTTTAAAATAAAGACTATTACAAGAGACAAAGAAGGACACTACATAATTATCAAGGGATCAATCCAATAAGGAGATATAACAACTGTAAATATTTATGCACGCAACATAGGAGCACCTCAGTACATAAGGAAAACGCTAACAACCATAAAAGGGGAAATCTACAGCAACACAATCATAGTAGGGGACTTTAACACCCCACTTTCACCAATGGACAGATCATCCAAAATGAAAATCAATAAGGAAACACAAGCGTTAAATGATACATTAAACAAGATGGACTTCATTGCTATTTATGACATTCCATCCAAAAACAACAGAATACACTTTCTTCTCAAGTGCTCATGGAACATTCTCCAGGATAGATCATATCTTGGGTCACAAATCAAGGCTTGGTAAATTTAAGAAAATTGAAATCATATCAAGTATCTTTTATGACCACAACACTACGAGACTAGATATCAGTTACAGGAAAAAATCTGTAAAAAAAAGAAACACAGGGAAGCTAAACAATGCACTACTTAATAACCAAGAGATCACTGCAGAAATCAAAGAGGAAATCAAAAAAATACCTAGAAACAAATTACAATGAAAATTTGATGAGCCCAAACCTATGGGATGCAGCAAAAGCAGTTCTAAGAGGGAAGTATATAACAATACAATCCTACCTCAAGAAACAAGAAACATTTCAAATAAACAACCTAACTTTACAACTAGAGCAATTAGAGAATGAAGAACAAAAAAAACCCCAAAGTTAGCTAAAGAAAGAAATCATAAAGATCTGATCAGAAAGAAATGAAAAAAATGAAGGAAACAAGAGCAAAGACCAATAAAATTAAAAGCTGGTTCTTTGAGAAGATAAACAAAATTGATAAACCATTAGCAAGACTCATCAAGAAAAAAAGGGAGAAGACTCAAATCAATAGAATTAGAAATGAAAAAGGAGAAGTAACAACTGAAACTGCAGAAATACAAAGGATCATGAGAAATTACTACAAGCAACTATATGCCAATAAAATGGACAATCTGGAAGAAATGGACAAATTCTTAGAAAAGCACAACCTTCCGAGACTGAACCAGGAAGAAATAGAAAATATAAACAGACCAATCACAAGCACTGAAATTGAGGCTGTGATTAAAAATCTTCCAACAAACAAAAGCCCAGGACCAGATGGCTTCACAGGCGAATTCTATCAAACATTTAGAGAAGAGCTAACACCTATCCTTCTCAAACTGTTCCAAAATATAGCAGAGGGAGGAACACTCCCAAACTCATTCTACGAGGCCACCATCACCCTGACACCAAAACCAGACAAAGATATCACAAAGAAAGAAAACTATAGGCCAATATCCCTGATGAACATAGATACAAAAATCCTCAACAAAATACTAGCAAAAAGAATCCAACAGCACATTAAAGGCATCATACAACATGATCGAGTGGGGTTTATCCCAGGAATGCAAGGATTCTTCAATATACGCAAATCAATCAGTGTGATACATCATATAAACAAACTGAAAGATAAAAACCATATGATCATCTCAATAGATGCAAAAAAGCTTTCGACAAAATTCAACACCCATTTATGATAAAAACCCTCCAGAAAGTAGGTATAGAGGGAACGTTCCTCAACATAATAAAGGCCATATATGACAAACCCACAGCCAACATCGTTCTCAATGGTGAAAAACTGAAACCATTTCCACTAAGATCAGAAACAAACAAGGCTGTCCTCTCTCACCACTATAATTCAACATAGTTTTGGATGTTTTAGCCACAGCAATCAGAGAAGAAAAAAAAAAATAAAAGGAATCCAAATTGGAAAAGAAGAAGTAAAGCTGTCACTGTTTGCAGATGACATGATACTATACACAGAGAATACTAAAGATGCTACCAGAAGACTACTAGAGCTAATCAATGAATTTGGTAAAGTAGCAGATTACAAAGTTAGGGCACAGAAATCTCTTGCATTCCTATACACTAATGATGAAAAATCTGAAAGAGAAATTAAGGAAACACTCCCATTTACCATTGCAACAAAAAGAATAAAATACCTAGGAATAAACCTACCTAAGGAGACAAAAGACCTGTATGCAGAAAGCTATAAGACACTGATGAAAGAAATTAAAGATGATACAAACAGATGGAGAGTTATACCATGTTCTTGGATTGGAAAAATCAACATTGTGAAAATGACTCTACTACCCAAAGCAATCTACAGGTTCAATATGCAATCCCTATCACACTACCGATGGCATTTTTCACAGAACTAGAACAAAAAAATTTCACAATTTGTATGGAAACACGAAAGACCCCAAATAGCAAAAACCATCTTGAGAAAGAAAAACGGAGCTGGAGGAATAAAGGTCCCTGACTTCAGACTATGCTTCAAAGCTACAGTAATCAGGACAGTAGGGTACTGGCACAAAAACAGAACTATAGATCAATGGAACAGGATAGAAAGCCCAGAGATAAACCCACACACATATGGTCACCTTATATTTAATAAAGGAGACAAGAATATACAATGGAGAAAAGACAGTCTCTTCAATAAGTGGTGCTGGGAAAACTGGACAGCTACATGTAAAAGAATGAAATTAGAACACTCCCTAACGCCGTATGCAAAAATAAACTCAAAATGGATTAAAGACCTAAATGTAATGCCAGACACTGTAAAACTCTTAGAGGAGAACATAGGCAGAACACTCTATGACATAAATTGCAGCAACATCCCTTTTGACCCACCTCCTAGAGAAATGGAAATAAAAACAAAAATAAACAAATGGGACCTAATGAAACTTAAAAGCTTTTGCACAGCAAAGGAAAATATAAACAAGATGAAAAGACAACCCTCAGAATGGGAGAAAATATTTGCAAATGAAGCAACTGACAAAGGATTAATCTCCAAAATATACAAGCAGCTCATGCAGCTCAATACAAACAACCCAATCCAGAAATGGGCAGAAGATCTACATAGACATTTCTCCAAAGATGATACACAGATTGCCAACAAACACATGAAAGGATGTTCAACATCACTGATCATTAGAGAAATGCAAATCAAAACTACAATGAGGTATCACCTCACCCTGGTCAGAATGGCCATCATCAAAAAATCTACAAATAATAAGTACTGGAGAAGGTGTGGAGAAAAGGGAACCCTCTTGCACTGTTGGTGGGAATGTAAATTGATAGAGCCACTATGGAAAACAGTATAGAAGTTCCTTAAAAAACTAAAAATAAACTACCATACGACCCAGGAATCCCACTCCTTGGCATATACCTTGGCATATAATTCAAAAAGAGTCATGTACCACAATGTTCACTGTCGCTCTATTTACAATAGCCAGGACATGGAAGCAACCTAAGTGTCCATCGACAGATGAATGGATAAAGAAGATGTGGCACATATATACAATGGAATATTGGTCAACCATAAAGAGAAACGAAATTGAGTTATTTGTTATGAGGTGGATGGACCTAGAGTCTGTCATGCAGAGCGAATTAAGTCAGAAAGAGAAAAACAAATACCGTATGCTAACACATATATATGGAATCTGAAAAAAAAAAAAAGGTTCTGATGAGCCTAGGGGCAGGACAGGAATAAAGACACAGATGTAGAGAATGGACTTGAAGACACGGGGAGGGGGCAGGGTAAGCTGGGACGAAGTGAGAGAGTGGCATGGACATATATACACTACCAAATGTAAAATAGATAGCTAGTGGGAAATAGCCGCATAGCACAGGGAGATCAGCTTGGTACTTTGTGACCACCTAGAGGGGTGGGATAAGGAGGGTGGGAGGGAGACACAAGAGGGAGGGGATATGGGGATATACATATTCATATAGCTGATTCACTTTGTTATACGGCAGAAACTAACACAACACTGTAAAGCAATTATACTCCAATAAAAATGTAAAAAAGAAAAAAAGAACACCTGAGGGAGTGAAGGAGCCATCATGACGGGTAAGGGTGCAAGGTCAAGACCACAGAGAGCCTAGTTAGTGAATTCCATACTGGGGAGGTCAGTGCAGCTGGAGCTTAGTGCACAGAACACAAGATGACATCCCTAGACGGGAAGGACCAGCTCCTGCACGGCCTCAGATATTGCACAGCAAGTGTGGGTTTTATTCTGAGTGCGAAGATCAGCCCCATGCAAGTGAGTCTGGTGCAGCTTCCATCTGCAAACACCCAGGCTCCCAGGACCTCCCCACACCCTTCTCCTTCTCCCTACAGACAAAAAGGCATCCTCCACACCACTTCCGCTATCCTCCACCTGCATGTTGTATGTATCTCAGTCATAACTGTGACTTGGTATTTATGTCTTATTTTTCATTGTAGCACAGAAGAGTTTGGCCTCTGCGATAAAAATTCAAGATCCCAGTCATTTGAGGAAGGAAGGAGGAAGAAGGGGAAACAGGGTAGCTTCCCCTACCTCACTTATGCAATAAACCATCGTGGTCCCAAACAATCCAATTACAAGAGCTTCCCTGCAGTTGTTTTAGAGAAGCTTGGGGTCCACTTTGACTGAATTGTTGGATTTATTAAAAGGCAGTATTTCTCCAAGTGTGGATGATGGATGTTTTGAGAGACGTCAAACTACGTTATATGGAAAAGTTTGGCAAAGATGGAATGAAGAGAAATGAAGTAGATTTCTTCACCACAGGACTTGTCAGAGCCCTTGACCTGGAACGGCAGGGTGGGTGTCTGTCTGTGTCACCATAGCAACTATATTGGTCCTACCCCTGGGTACCCTGCTTTCCTTCTGAATCTACAGTATAAGCACCAGGAAGGCAAAGACTGTGTCTTCTTAAGTATTCTGTGTCTTGGACAGTATCTCAAACATAGTAAGATCTCAGTAAAGATTAAATAAATAAATAAATAAATAAAGGATTCACCAACAGATGGTCGTTTCCCAAACTCATGGAACACATCTTGAGACAATTGTTCTGAAGAACAGACACTTTAGGAAGTTCTCAGGAACACTGCTTTAGGGAAAAAACAACAAAGCTATGATGTTGTCCAGGTTTTTTCACTGCTATGGAAGATCCCAGAATTCATTCTTGTATCTTGTGCTTTTTTTCTCTTAGAGAATTGTTCTGCCTAAAATTTACTTCAACTAAAGATATCATCATCATCATCAGTCAAAATAGCTGTCTTGCTGTTACACCCCCTCCCTCTCCTTCTCTCTCTCTCTCTCTGTTTCTCATGCAAACATGCAATGATGCATGGCCATCATCATTAAAAATTATTTTAGAATTGGAAAATGCAAAGAAAAAAAATTGGTAATCCCACCACAGCTAAGACTTTGGCATCTTTCTTCTGGTCTTTTTTTTTCTTTTTATTGAACTATAGTTGATTTAAATTGTGTTAGTTTCTGGTGTACAGCAAAGTGATTCAGTGATTTGCACATATATATACACATAGGTATGTGTGTGTGTATATATATATATACATATATATTCTTTTTCATATTCTTTTCCATTATGGTTAATTACAAGGTATTGAATATAGTTCCTTGTGTTATACAGTAGGACCATGTTGTTTATCTGTTTTATATATAATAGTTTATACCTGCTAATCCCAAACTCCTAATTTATCCCTCTCCCATCCCTTTTCCCCTTTGGTAACCATAGGTTTGTTTTCTATGTCTTTGAGTCTGTTTCTATACTGTAAATAAGTTCATTTGTGTCGTATTTTAGATTCCACATATAAGTGATAACATATGCTATTTGTCTTTCTCTTTCTGACTTACTTCAGTTAGTACGATAATCTCTAGGTTCATCTATGTTGCTGCAAATGGCATTATTTCATTATTTGTTATGGCTGAGTAGTATTCCATTGTGTATATGTTCCACTTCTTTATCCCTTCATCTGTTGATGGACATTTAAGTTGCTTCCATGTCTCGGCTATTGTAAATAGTGCTGCTATGAACATATGGGTGTATATATCTTTTTGAATTACAGTTTTCTCCAGATATATGCCCAGGAGTGGGATGGATGGATCATATGGCAACTCTATTTGTAGTTTTTGAAGGAACCTCCATACTGTTCTCCATAGTAGCTGCACCAATTTACATTCCCACCAACAGAGTAGGAGGGTTTCCTTTTCTCCACACCTTCTCCAGCATTTATTATTTGTAGACTTTTTAATTCCAACCAGTATGTTGTAGTACCTCATTGTAGTTTTGATTTGCATTTGTCTAATAATTAGAGCATCTTTTGCATCTTTTTACGTGCCTATTTGGCCTTCTTTCTTTACTTCTTCTTTTTCCAAATCAAAATTTTCCATATACACACAGAAAAAGCCATGGAGGGGACCCCCCCCTCAGTTACCTTCCTTCCCTCTAAGAAGTCCAGTGTGCCTACCAAGCCCATAGCCCCCTACTTGGGCCAACCCAAAGTGGTTCCTTACACACAAGTATCACAAGGCTGCCACAGGTCACCAAGGGTCATCACCTGACCAGAGGCACATGGGGGGCACTGAGATGAGTTGACACAAGCCTCCTGCCTGTGTGGGCCGGGGACAATGCTACATGATTCCCCTGACACCTACAAAGTCTAATGGGAGGCCCAGGGAGACAGTCCACAGAGCCAGAGCATGACTCAGAGACCCTCAGACAAAAAGCAGAGAACATGGGTCTGAGAGGGGTCAGTGAGGCAACAGCAGGAGCACAGAAGCAGAGGAGGAGGGAAGCACCATCACAGGGTTGCCCCCTCCATGGAGGAGGGAGCCGCAGGAACCTCCATGCACACCCAGGATGCTGTGCGGCTGGTGCCACTTGTCCAGCTGCACCCAGAGCTCTCGTACTGAATGACTTCCACACTGGTTGCTAAGTGTCTCACCCCAGCTGCCCAGCCACACCAGCCCTTCCCCTGGGACATCCCTCAGCCCCACTTGGTCTTTAGGACCCTACTCCCGGCATATGGCCCAGCAGCCACTCTGACTGGTGGGAGTACAGGGGCTGATGGGAGACAGGGGTTTCAGGTGGGCACTGTTTCTCTGTGGTGCAGGTGGAGCTGGGCTTCCTGTTGTCTCCATGCATCCCTCCTCCCCTCCCTGTATCCTTAGAAGGAGCCCAGTCACTGAGGTCACCTGGACATCCCTTTCCTCCTTACAGCAGGATACCACCTCCCTGGCACAACGACATGTGCGGGATACACAACTGTGTCTGGTGCACTTCAAGCAACTCAAAACAAAAACTAAACTAAAATAAAGCAAAGCTAAAAAAATAACACCATTACTAAGAAAGAGAGGAAGCATTACCCTACCTGTGAGACTTTGTACAATTGAAAAGAAAATTCTGTTCTGCAAAGGTAGCTAAATATTCGATAATCTCTTCTGTAAAATCAAGCCCTTTTCATCTCCAGGAAGGTGTCACTTGGGGTTCCTAAATCACAGGTATAGGAGGATGCTGAGAGGTAAATAAGAGATAACCATGCCCAGTAAACAAACTCTCTCGATTTTCCTTCTTTGAGATTTGATGACTAATTGGACTGCCTAAAAAAACCAAATGGACAATATCAGTATATCTCTCTTAATTCTATGAAACCCAAAGTGTTGATTGTTGTTTGGTTTGTTTTTTATCAATAGAATCAATAGTTAATTAGCATATGTTCAATATGTACCTCCCTTGCCTCAGGCCGTTAGGACAGAAAATCTTTAGCAGGGTAACTAGCAAATAAAGCTAGGCTTACAACCTCATACCTACGCTTTCTCATGTATGTCACCGAAATATGTCACAGATTGCACCAGGAAACTTGTACCATTAATTTACCTACACTCTTAAATAAGATGTTGTGTCTCAAATGTCTAGCCCGGTGCCTGCATGTAGTAGATGTTCAGTAAATGTTAGTTCCTGTCTATTTTATCCTGTTTTATTTTACTTTATCTTAATTTATTTTAGAAATGCATTTTTTCATGTAACTTAAAAAAATTTTTTTACTGAAGTATGGTTGATTTACAATGTTGTGTTAGTTTCTGCTGTACAGCAAAATGATTCAGTTATACATAATATATGTTCTTTTTCATTCTTTTCCATTACAATTTATCACAGGTTATTGAATATAGTTCCCTGTGCTCTACAGTAGGACCTTGTTGTTTATCCCTTCTATACATAGTAGTTTGCATCTGCTGACCCCAAACTCCCAATCCCTCCCTCCCGCCTCCTCCCCCTTGGCAACCACAAGGCTGATCTCTGTGTCTGTGAGTCTGTAGAAACACACATTTTTAAAGCTCTTTACAAATATTAACTTGATGAAGACTCATAACACCCCAGTGGGGCAGTTACTATTACTAGCCCATCTTACAGCTGAGGAATCAGAAGCACAAAGAAATGAATCATTTTTCGACCGTGGTGCTGGCTTCCTCCACTCCCTTTCCCAGTTGTGGCTAGAAATCCATGATCCTTTGTCTACCTGGGATTTCTTACAGGGTTTTCGACTCTCCTTCCATTTATGATCCAAGGAACAGGGATTTAACATGGTGCCCGCACTTCCTCCCTTCCCTCTCATCCTTCCATCTCCAGGACGATCCTTGAAGGGGCCCCAGTGGTCCATGCATTGCCCTTCCCCTCAGCCCTTGGCCTCCCGGGCTTCTCCCCATCCACCACCAGCTCCTAAGAACCAGCTCTGCCTTGGCTGCCATAAAAAATACACCACAGACTGGGTGGCTTAAACAACAGGCATTTATTCGCTTGCAGTTCTAGAGGCTAGACGTCTGAGATCAAGGTGCCAGGAGATTGTTCACATGGCCTTTCCTCTTCAGGTGCGGAGCGAGAGGTCCCTCATGTCTTTTCTTCTTCCTATAAGGACACCAGTCCTATATGTCCTAATTTCACCTTTGGTGCCTCTCTAAAGGCCCTGTCTCCAAATACGGTCACATCAGAGGTCAGGACTTCAACATAGGAATCAGGAAGGGGGAACGTAATTTAGTCCATAACAGGCACCATGGTCCAGTGGAACCATGGTGTGCGTCTTTAGAGACATGTGGACTTGTCTTGGGACAGGTCGAAGGGTCTTCCTCAGTCCCTGACTGGGTCAGGCCCCTCACATTCCACACCTTCCAAAGACCCCAATGACTGGGGCAAGTGGACATTCAGACACTTTTCTGCTCCCTCTTGAGAAAGTGAATCAGCATGCTTTTTTTGTCCCCCTCTAAACATTTGAATCCCAGCGTTTGTAACGTGCAAGCAAGCCTTTCACAGCAAAGCATTATAATCTTATAATGAAATTAGGTGCTTGTGGGAAATAGCACAATTAAAACCAGCAGATAATTTAGAAAGATTAAACCCATTAGGGTAGGACACTTCTTCTTTAGTGGAGAGGAAATAAAATTAGGTAAACTAACTTATTAAAAACACCTACACAGATATCTGAAAGTCTCCCAAATGCACTGAAACGCCTTGCTCTCCACGAAACAGAGATTCCACTTCCTTTTTTTGCTAAATCAAATTAGAAAGCCAAACCCAATGGTTCCCCTGGAGAAATATTTACACCTCAAAGTAGACTGAAAGAAATTTAATCTGAAGCTGCCTGGAAATTATTACAGAACTAAGTTATTTCCATCGTTTCAGGGTGGTAAGCTCCGGATTTTGTGCTAAGTAGATCTCTTCTAGGACCTAAATTTATATAAACCTTAAAGAAGGCAGAAATCTACTTTTCAGGATACAGACTGTTCTTGTGACCATGATAACAACATAAGGACATGCACAGATGTGACCTAACTGATTGTACACTAAATAATTGGGGTATGACATTGACCTAATGTACACGCATGTTAACTGGATATATGGGAAATGTCATCAACCAGATATCCTCAGGGTTTTGATGATTGAAGAAATATAACATAGCGATTAAAAGCTTGGCTTTTCGAGTCAGACAGATTTGAGTCCAATGTGGCCATGGAAATGTTACATATCTCTCCAAAGCTCAGTCTCCTTATCTGTAAAGTGGGGGTTCTGGAAAATTCTTTTAGTACTGTTATGAGGATTCGATAAGGCAATGCCTGTAGTTTTCTTAGCATTGCCCCTGAACTCAGGAAATACCCAAAGTGAGCTATTTTTAAAGAATAAAAATGACAGTTCATGCGTTTACAGCTTGTAGTGTGATCCAGGCTCTGCTGTAATTGTTTTATGTATATTACCTTATTTAACCCTCACAAATACCTTGTGAGTAGGTGTTGTGAATTCCATCCCCGTGTTACAAAAGAGGAGACAGAGGTACAGAGGGTTTGGGTAACGAGCCAAAGTCATACAGACAACAAGTAGCTGAGGCTGGGCTTGGACCCCTCAATCCAGTAGCATGTTATAGGAACTCAGATCATCTCCAGCAGAAGGACAAGGTGGTCTCCGGAGCAAGGACACAGCTCTAGGAACCCCAGCTAATCACCGCATTTCAAAAAGCAGTGTCATCAGTGTTAGCTAGTTAAAGCATGGGCGGGTCCTCATTTTGTTACTATACATACAAACTTCACTCACCATGGTCTAGTTAAATAACACTGGTTTCCCAGCAACATGGTTCAAATTTTGGTTACCAGGGTGCATTAACTGAGTAACTGCATGAAGCACAAACCTTGATGCTAGCTCCTCACTCCACAAATGGCTGCTTAAATAATAATCACGTCGCTTCTTTCCGTCTGTGGGTGACTGGTCACTGCGTGTCTGCGATTCAGTTCACACACAGGCAGCAAAATGTGTAGTTGTGTTGCTTCCTTGTACCCCACTGATAAACCCACATGACATTTTACAAAAATGGACAATTGAAAAAGGGAATTGGCCAAAAAAAAAAAAAAAGAAAGTACATCAAAGGAAAAAAATGGATAATGTCAAAGTGAAATATGTACACAGAGTTATAGAAGAAATAGCTGATCATGGAATGTCAACACCACTGCTGTTCCAGAAACTTCTAGATATGCAGCTAGAGGAACCGAGTGAAAGCCACTTAATGATATTAATGAGCTAAGTGGTTGTGATATAAAGGCTAAGGATGTCCCAGAGGAAGTAAATTCTTGTCATTAAAGGAACTCGCATAGATATTTCACAACATTGAAAGCACAAAAGCTAAAATGTGGGAAGCTGATCCACACTTAGCATGGAGTATGCCAATTTGCCAAGGCAAAGGAATGATGCTCTCTCAGTATCACAAACTCTATGATGAGAAGGCTAGCACTGTTTAAACTACCCTCGATGTGTTCTCTACAAAGAAATAAAACACGTTGATTCTCAATGTTTCTAATGTTTAAATTACAATATATAAAGTAAACGTTAGTTTTACGTTTTTAAAAATTGCCCTACATATTTATAACTGATACTTAAAACATTTAATTTCTGACAAAACCTTTTAAAGGTCACAGGACAACTGAAATTTTTCCCATTGATTAATAAGATCACTTTGTACAGTGTGTGATCTTTTTTTCTGGTCCTGAACTAATGTGAGAATGCTGTGTATCCTAAAGGTCTATACACGTGAAGTGGTTCATTTCTTCCCAAACGGATCATAGTGCTTCTTGAAAGCGGACGCGTCCTGCACTCTTGGGATCCTTTCCACTTGTCAGTGTGCCTCGGGCTGGGTCCCACCTTCAGAAGGGATCGTTCCTGTATCAGAAGAAGCTCTCCTTCCTTACACCTCCTCTTGTGTGGCTTGCCCTACCCCCTAACCCGCACTCCACCCCCGTCTCCTCTTCTTTCCTCCACTTCCTCCTGATGCCACCCCCCGCCCCGATACATGGGCCCTCCCAGGCTGTCCCCAGCACCCTTCCATCCCATGACCACAAGAACTAACATTTGTTAATACCTATTTCAAATTCTCCAACACAGGCTCTGCTTTGGTTGGAGGTTGTTTCGTGTAATAAAAAGTAGAATTGGTCAGCCATGTCAGAAAGAAACAAGATGATAGAAGAGGGAAAACACACACACATTAGGAATAAGAGGAAAACATGAATTAAAAATGTACTTTAAAAGAACTAGTGTTTGTCGAGTGCATGCTTACTTGTAACTCATTTCATCCTCACCCTCACAAGCCCCTACGAGCCTGGTGATACTAGCATCGCTCAGTTTCATCGGAGAAACTGAGGCACACAGAGAGAGGGTAACTTGGTCAGGTCACCAGAGAGCCAGGGCTCTGGCTTCAGAACCTGTGGCCTTGACCTCTAGGCCTGGTTCCCCTGAGTGATCTTCGCTCAGATCCAACTTAACAATTGGGTCTTCAAGCTTCTTGCAAGGCTACAAAAAACATTTTAAATTTGGTGATAGAAAAATATATACAGTCTCCAGAATATGAAAACTGCAGCAACAAAACTAATCCGCTTCAGTGTGTACATAATGCAGCATTTATCAACTTAAAAAAAAACTAAATCTGGTGTTCAAAAAATTCCATTATTTTTGAAAATCATGTGTAGGTTTGATTTTATGATTTGAAAGCATCCCTATGTATACAGAGTAACTGCCTAGACATCTTAGCCAAGCATAACGCAACTCCTTTTTAAAACAAATGGCATAACAAGTCTTTCAAATTATTTTATAGCCAAATACATATGTATGTGAGGTGAGATGTGGCTGCATTTTAAAATGTGTGACTTGATGTAGGCAGAGGTCTCCCCCTTAAAGAAAAAGGAGAGCTCAGGGCCTCAACATGGTCTTGTCTTGCCCTGGACCCTGGCTTCAAACACCACTCACTTGTCGATGGTCCCCCCCAGGCCCTAGATCTGCATTTCTTTGCCTGGGATCCCCACCCTGCCCTGAGCTGTACTTCTGCACAGGGCAGTCAACCTTTGGTCCAAGGCCAAAAGGTTTCAGGGCCAAGACACTGGAGCCAGGCTGTGTAGGTTCGAATCCCCATTCTCCTGCTGACACAGAAGGCAACCTCAGGTGGGTTACTTAATCTTTCTGCTCTCAGATGAAGATGACAAATAGCCTACTTCTAGGGGTTGTTTATGAGGATTGAGTTAATACATGGCACATGGAGAGCACTCAGTACATTCATTCATCCAAAAAAAATATATATATATATACACATATATGCAGCAACAACCACATGTCAGGCACTGTTCTAGGGACTGGAACAGCAGACAAAACAGAAAACTGTCTGCCTTTAGGGAGCTTACATCTGGTGAGGGAGACAGATGATAAACAGGAGACGTGGAAGACAGAGCATGTTGAGGGGTGATCAATGCTAGGGAAAGAAGTTAGTTGGGGAAGGCATCGGGAGAGTTGGGGGCTCCCAGTGTGAGAGAGGTCATGGAAGGTGGTCTCTGAGTGAGGACCTGAAGCAGATAAGCTATGAGGAGTCTGGGAGAAGGGTGTTCCAGGCAGAGGGAACAGCCTGTGCTAAGGTCCTGAGGCAGGAGTCTGCTGCCCATGTGTCTGAGGAGCAGCAAAGAAGCCAGCATAGCTGGAGTAAAATGAGGGAGGTTGTATTAGTCTTCTAGGGTGGTCACAGCAATTGCCATGGCCTGGGGGGCTCACACACAGTTCTGGAGGTTGGTAGTCCCAGATCAAGGTGTTGGCAGAGGTGGTTTCTTTTGAGACCTCTGTCCTTGGTTTGTAGATGGCGTCTTCACAAAGTCTTTCCTGTGTGTATGTGTCCCATCTCCTCTTTTTATTTTATTTATTTTTTTGCGGTACGCGGGCCTCTCACTGCTGCGGCCTCTCCCGTTGTGGAGCACAGGCTCCGGATGCGCAGACTCGGCGGCCATGGCTCATGGGCCCAGCCGCTCCGCGGCATGTGGGATCCTCCCGGACCGGGGCATGAACCCGCGTCCCCTGCATCGGCAGGCGGACTCTCAACCATTGCGCCACCAGGGAAGCCCCCATCTCCTCTTTTTAAAAGGACTGGGTTGGGGCCACTGTAATGACCTCATTTACTTCTTTAAAGACACTGTCTCCAAATACAGTCACATTTGGAAGTCTTAGAGGGGAGGGCTTCAACATGTGGATGGGGGGAGTGGGCAGGGGAGGCGCACAGTTCAGCCCATCACCCAGTGGAACGTATCAGACGTAGTCTGAGAACACAGAGCACAAGGCTCGGCAGCTACTGTAGGTGAGTCACACGCGGAGGAGCTGGAAACAGGGGCGCTTGCTTACAGAGCATTGATTGTATGCACCTCAAGGAAGGCTCTCTGAACCACACAGGGCTGACAAGCAACCCCGCCCCCCGGGGGAGCCACGAGCCACGACCCACGACGCCACCACTGGAGTGATGAGTCCAAGGACATGTACCGATAGGCGCCACCTAGGGTGTGGTTAGGTTTCGTACCTGCTGATTTAACAGGCACCGAAACTCAGCGCACCACGAGCTGGCGACCTCTGGATGAAACCGAGCTAAGAGCTTGCTTTGCTCTGTTGCACTTTTTCAAGTACCTACCTGTTAACCTTTCTCTTTGTTTCGTTCATCTTTTCCTAGACCTCTTCTTTTCCTTTCGTCAAACTCTGGAAAGCCTGCCGGGTACCTCTCATCTACTGCTGCTGCTTCTTCTCCAAATCTTTCAAATCACCTCTTCCGTCGCCTCATTTTCTTTTCCTGTTCCGATCACGCTTGCAACTATCTCCTCCAAAATCCATCTCGTCCATAGCATCATTTCGAAACTCAGTTCTACTCGGTCACATCCTTTCACTGCTTCTCCCCCCTCCCCTCTGCAAAGAGCCATTTTCTTATTCTCCCAGCAGCCAAGACTGTGGCTTCCGTGGATGGCTGCACCAGAGCAAGGAAAGTCCCTCCATTGGGAAATGAGAGCAGATGTCTCCTGACCAGGAGCGATGCTGATGCGTCCCACAGGAGGCTGGCACCGAGCATCCGTAAGGCCCTTAGGGGGACAGGACATTAATGCACACCCACGGCGACTCAAGCCAGGTTGGGGGATTTTCACCTGCAGCAACAGCAGCAGATCAAACACATCACTTAGCTCTCTTCTCCCTCCCGCATCGGGACCATATCGCTCCCCCGCCACCTGGAGGAGAGCACCTCGTACCACAGCATCCCTCCCTGCGCCGCGGCTCGGGGTAGGAGTCAGTCCCCAAGAATGCGGCGAGAAAGGCGGTGAGTTGGTGGGAGCCGACCTTGCCCTTGGCCTCCGCGGGTCCCCTCTGCTCCTGCTTCCCCTGCTTTCTGCTGAGCCCTGTGTCCTGAACGGTAGCAGATCGGCATCTCTCCAACCGGTTGAGCCATCTTTGAAAATGACTCGGGGTGAAAGCCACCAGATTCGACACTGACGGCCTAGCGAGAATTAAGTTGGCACGTTCTTTGCATTCCCAGGCTCCTCTTTTGTCGGGAGGGAACGGTGCCCCGTTGGGGGCTGCTTCAGACCCCACCAAGCAAAAGAAGCGGTATTTAGGGAAGGCAGGGAGGATAGGAACTTGTGTTTTCCAGCATCTTCTGTGGCTTGGCCCTTTGGTGGGTCACAGGGATGAGGTGGAGAGAGGGCCCCCAGCCAGCACCTGGGGCACATCACGTAAGTGATCCAGGGGCTCTGGACTCTGATGGCCTCTGCGGGATCCCCTCCCACGAGTCAAAAGGCCCCTTTCCCCCTGAGATCCTGGGCTTCCGCCTGTGATACATAGATAAATGCTCCCCCCCACCAACGAAAGGGTCAGCAGGCAGAAACACCTTCCACAGAGTGGCTCTCCTTACCCCCAGGACCATTTCCTCTGTGTCCCTGCTGTCACCCCGGTAATACTGAAAGGATAGATCCGATCGGGCCAGACTCCCCAGGACAGGACACCGCTGATCTGACAAGATCAGGCCTGGACAAACCTCCACCTCCCCCAAGAGGGGGCCCTTCCTCAGAGACCCTAGTGACAACTTGGCCTGCTGGGGAAAATGGGAAAACACACCAATATTCACCACACAATAGGGCACAGGGGGCTCCGTGCTTCCTACAGCAATTCTCTTGCTTATATCTCTGGGAAAAATAACAATATACTTTGTTTTTGAAAAAGCTGATGGGCAGTGAAATCAATGGGGCTGCTCTAATGCATGGAGAGCGTGGAGAGTAAGTGGTTCTTCTAAGTGAGAGGAGAAGGGGCAGGTGACCGCCCTGGGGGCCGGCCAGATAGGCGGACAGCCACGCAGGCAGCTCACACCGCATCTTCAGGAAATGGAGAAGATGACTGATCTCTGCCTTTGCCACAGTGGACAATTTCTGAAAACTTTGGGGGGGGAAATCAAGTTGATTTTCCTAAAAAGGTAATATCTTGGGGCAACATGGATAGACCTAGAGATTGTCATGCTGATTGAAGTCAGTCAGACAGAGAAAGACAAATATCATATGATATGGCTTATATGTGGAAGCTTAAAAAAAAACTGGTACAAATGAACTCATTTACAAAACTGAAATAGACTCACAGATGTAGAAAACAAACTCATGGTTACCGGGGGGAAGGGGGGAGGGATAAACTGGGAGATTGGAATTGACATATACACAGTACTATATATAAAATAGATAACTAATAAGGACCTGCTATATAGCACAGGGAACTCTACTCAGTACTCTGCAATGACCTACATGGGAAAAGAATCTAAAAAAGAGTGGTACAACATTGTAAATCAGCTATACTCCAATTAAAAACATTTTTTAAAATGTAATATTATCTCATCCCTTTAGCTCTCTCTCAAGTCTTTTTTAATGCCGCACTTGCCTTATCATTTCCTTGTCTTAACTAGGATTGGTTAAAGTCTGGGCTAAATTGGTTTAAACAAGCTCTATAATATTTTAAAAAAGAAGAAGAAAGCAAAGTATGTAGACTTTCCAAGTCTCAAGAACATTCCGTTCCCAGGTTACAGCTGAATATGCTTTAAGTTCAAAGACAAGCTATAGCTTCTACAAAGAATGTGGAAATAATCTGAAGTATGAGACATCCATTATTTATTACATAATTGGAGAAAATTCTGGCTAGGAGAAATCTTTGGCTGAAAGCCAAGATGATCCATCCTTAATTGTTCTTAAACAAAATTAAAATGTATCTGTTGCTTTAATAATATCTTGGTGGAAGGCAGTTCCTCTTTTATCCTGCCAGGTGTAACTTGCCAAGTTGGGTGTCACATATGTAATCGTAATGATGGCCAAGTGAGAGTTCCTTGGGCAAGAAAGTCAAATATTTCAAGTGCTGATGTTTTTGTAAAGTAGGTTTTTTTTAAGCAGACTCAGCATCTTAAATTTATAACTATGACATTTTTTCTCCAAAATCAGTCATCGTTAACAGCATCCAAGATAATCCTCTTCGACAACTGTCTATGATTTTAAAGCATTGTGATATTATTCCATAAACTGCCCCCCTTTTGCCCCCCATCTCTCCAAGCTATAAAAATAGTTCCAGTTCCATCAAGGGAAATAAATGCTTTTAATGACTTTTTTTATCACTTTCCTTTAACAAAACTGTTTCCCTAGCGGCCCCTCCCTCCTGCCGGCCTGGACTTGTGGAGGTCCAACATCCCGTGAATGGATGTTGATTTTATAAAATGATCTTCCTGCATCTCTGGCCGCTGGGGCAAGCTTTGTGGAGGGCTGGGGCACTCTCAGCTTTGTGGAGTGGGGTGTCCCCACAATCCTCACCTCCACCACAATCACGCTCTCCCCTAAAGCTGCTTTATTTTCTTCACAACACTTAATGCCCTCGCAACTATATTACAACTCAACTCATGTATTGACTTTCTCTTCTGACAGGAAACGAAGCTCCAAGGGTACAGGAACTCTTTCCGTCTTATTCATTTCTGTATCCCCAGCTTCTAGAAAAGCACCTGACACATAGTAGGTGCTCAATAAATGTTTGTAGGGCTGCTTAATTAATGAAGAACTATAATGACAAAAGGCACTGTGAATTCATTAATGGCATTGAAAGATTGTGTCTTTTATTACATGCAATAAATACATACATGTAAAAATGGTGGTGTACGTATATGAGTGTATAAGTTATTATTTAATCACTGTTATGGACTTCTGAACCGCTAGAAGTCACTCCAAGACAATCTGTTGAGAATCATTGATGCATGGGGGCAAGTGATAAATTGAAATGCGGAAGACTTGATCCTATTACCAGTTATGTAACCCTGAGCAAACCCATGTGATCTCCCAGGTCTTGGTTTCCTTGTGTGGCAGATGGGAGTGATAATAGCAGATCTACCTACCCAATAGCACTGAAAAGAAACTGATGTATGCAGACAAGTTCTGTAGGCTACAAAGCACCATATACATATAGCTAATTCTTATGAAAGTTTATTATAATGAACCATTTGGTCCATGATACCTGTGAGGCAGAGGATTGCCCTGCCTGCACCTTTTGTCAACTTGGTCGCCATGGTCTATCATCACCAACATTGCAATAGGAGCACTTTCTCTCTTGGAATCTGTTGATCTCCCACATGCAAGAGAGCCCCGTGTAGATTTGCTTTGAATGTAGACACTCCATTTCCCACAGTGCTTGTATACTGGGCTCCTGCTATGTGGATTCAATGACTCATGGAACGTACAGCCTTGGCGACGGCTCAAAATGTTGTCTCTCACAGTTCCCCTCAGCTGTTGTAGTACCCTCTCAGTAGCACTGCTGTTTCTTTAGGCCAAGTGAAATTTTAAAGCATGTTGGAAGCATTTTACCTCTGACTTTCCTTTTCTGTTTAGTGCCCCCAAAAGTGCTGTGCAAACAGAGGAATCATAATGATTGGTTGTTCTCCCCCATTCTTACCAATGTGCTCTTTATTACCATGTTTATGTAACGACTAACACACACAGCGGAACCCGGCCTCATCAAGGCACCCTGGTATAGATTATGATTTTCCTCACTGGGGATACCTAAACATTGCCAATACCAGACCCAAATAACTCTGCAGTTTTTAAAAGGTAGAGAGACTGTGCTATGACTTTTCGTGTTACATATACTACACAACAGACAAGTGTGAAAATAAGAAATGAACAGCTCAATGAATATAACACACACACACACACACACCTGTGTAACAATGCTGCAGATCAAGAAAAAGAACGTTGGGAGCACTGGTAGCCCCTAGTGTCCCCTCCTCGTACTACACCCTCCCCACCTCCAAAGACAATGGTTATCCTTTCCTGACTCTTGCTAAACATTGTCTTACTCTTCTATAGTTTTACCACCTAAGCATGGCTCCCTTACCACCATAGTTAACTTCTGCCTGTTTTTAAAACTCTATGTCTATGGAATTCTCCCACGGATTTTCTTGAGTATCTGTCTGACTTCTTTTGCTCATCATTATGTTGTGAGAGCCGTTCGTATTCATGTGACTGTAGTTCAATTATTTTCACTGCTGTAGAGTAGTTTATCATGAAAACATTTTCGTGAATCCATTCCATTGTTGATAGACAGTTAAGTTGCTTCCAGTCTAAGGCTACTAAAAATAATGCTGCTGTGAAGACTCTTGTCAAGTCTCTTGGTGAACACAGACAGGCTTTTCTCCTGCATATCTACCTAGGAGTGGAGCCACTAAGAAAGAATGTATGCATATATTCACTTTAGTAGCTCACACCAAACTGCTTCCATCAGTTATTAGCACTGCAGTGTATGGGAGACAGTTTACATTGCTCCCCGTCTTTTTCTTGATGTAGACACTCCCCTTAATTTTACCTACTCTGGTGAGCATGTTGTAGAATCTCAATATGTTTTTAATTTGTATTTTCTATTAATAATGAAGTTGAGCATCTTTTCCCATGTTTGTTGGCCATTTGAATATCCTTCCTGGTCAAGCATCTTCAAGTCTTGTCCATTTTTCTATTGGGTAACTTGAGTTTTGTATAGACACCTCATATGAAGGAGTCTTGCTAAACTTTCTTATTGATATGACTCAGTAACCTGAATCCTAATTCATTTTTTGATTCTCTATATACATAATTATATCATTTAGGAATACTGACGATTTTATTTACTCCCTTGCAAACGTTATATCTTGTGTTTCTTTTTCTTGCCTTACCACACTAGTTTGTGTTTCTTTTTCTTGTCTTACTGCACTGGCTAAGATCGCCAATGCAGTGGAGAATGGAAATAACAATAAAGATGTCCTTGCCTTGTTGCTGATTTCAAAGGTAAAGCTTTCAACACTGTACCATAATGGATGAGATTTCTTTATAGGTTTCCTATCTATCAATTGACAAATCAAGGAAGTTCCTATCATTCCTGATATGCTAAGACTTTTTCTCCTGCCTGGATGTTGAATTTTATAGAATGCTTTTCCTGCATCTACTGAGAAGACCTTATTATTTTCTCCTTTATTCTGTTAATGTGGTGAATTTACAATGATCTTTTTCCAAAGGTTTTCCACCTTACATTCTTGAATTAAACCCAACTTGGTCATTGTGTGCTATCTTATTTCTATATTGCTAGATTTGATTTGTTAAGATTTGGTTTTGGATTTTTGCATCTATACTGCATTCATGAGATAGGCCTGTAATTTTTCTTCCCTGTGATGTCTTTGTCAGGTTTTTGTATCAGAGATATGCTCTTGTGAACAGTTGAGAAGTGGTTCTCTTTTTCTACTCTGTGGAACAGTTTGTGTAATTTTAGTGATATTCCTTCCTTAAATATTTGTTAGATTTGCCAGTGAAGCCCTCTGACCCCAAGAATTTGTGTGTGAGTGGTGGGGAGAGGAGTAGGTAGCCAGTGTTAAATTCTGGATTCGATTATTTTAATAGTTGTAGAACTATTCTAACTTTTCTTCTTTTTTAAAATTTATTTATTTTTGGCTGCATTGGGTCTTCTTTGCTGCGCACAAGGCTTTCTCTAGTTGTGGCGAGCGGGGGCTACTCTTCGCTGTGGTGTGTGGGCATCTCATTGCAGTGGCTTCTCTTGTTGCAGAGCACGGGCTCTAGGCAGGTGGGCTTCAGTAGTTGTGGCACATGGGATCATTAGTTGTGCCTCACGGGTTTAGTTGCGCCATGGCATGTGGGCTTTTCCTGGGCCAAGGCTCAAACCCGTGTCCCCTGCATTGGCAGGCGGGTTCTTAACCACCGTGCCATCAGGGAAGTCCTACCTTTTCTTCTTTTTTTTTTTTTTTTTGCGGTACGCGGGCCTCTCACTGTTGTGGCCTCTCCCGGTGCGGAGCACAGGCTCCGGGCGTGCAGGCTCAGCGGCCATGGCTCACGGGCCCAGCCGCTCCGCGGCATGTGGGATCCTCCCAGACCGGGGCACGAACCCGTGTCCCCTGCATTGGCAGGCAGACTCTCAACCACTGTGCCACCAGGGAAGCCCCCTTTTCTTCTTTTAAATGTTACTTTGGTAGGTTGTATTTTTCTAGGAATTTGTCAATTATTATCTTAATTTTTAAATGTTTTGCAACAAAGTTAACCATTGTATCCACTTACCATAGAAACTGTAATGTTATCTCCTTTCTAATTCTTAGAATTGATTATTTATGTCTTCTGTCTTTTCTTTCCCCTTAATCTGTCTTGCCAGAGATTTATCAATTTCATGAATCTTTCTAAAGAACTTTGGCTTTGGCTTTGTTAATTTGCTCTATTAAGTGCTTGTTATATAGACATAAGTCTCATTCCTTCCTGCTCTTATCTTTAATATTTCCTCTCCCCTCTTGACAAACCCTGGGTTCCATAGTTTCATCCCCAGAGGCTCAGCCTCTTTACCTTTCTGATGCCCTTGCAAGAATCAGAAAAAAAAAAAAAAAAATCAGCCTAAGATCCAGGCTACCATCTTGGAATTTCATCCTCCCCTGCATTTTGGCCGGGTAATTCTTTACTATTTTGTTGGCTTTTTGATGCTCCCAAGAAATTTTTTTTTTAATTTCCAAATATATTGGTCCTTTTATTTACTAGGAAATTCCAAGAAATCAATATTAGGGAATCTTTTTTTTTTTATTGGAGTATAGTCGATTTACAATGTTGTGCTACTTTCTGCTGTGCAGCAAAGTGAGTCAGTTATACATATACACATATCAACTGTTTTTTAGATTCCTTTTCCATATCGGTCATTACAGAGTATTGAGCAGAGTTCCCTGTGCTTTACAGTAGGTCAATATTAGTTATCTATTTTATATACAGTAGTTTGTATATGTCAATCCCAATCTCCCAATTTATCCCTCCCCCTTCCCCCCTGGGTAACCATAGATTGTTTTCTACATCTGTGACTCTATTTCTGTTTTGTAGATACGTTCATTTGTATCATTTTTTAAGATTCCACATATAAGTGATATCATACGATATTTGTCCTTCTCTGTCTGACTTACTTCACTCAGTATGATAATCTCTAGGTCCATCCATGTTGCTGCAAACAGCATTATTTCATTCTTTCTTATGGCTGAGTAATATCCCATTGTATATATGTACCACATCTTCTTTATCTATTTCTCTGTCAATGGAAGAAAAAATTTTAAAACTAGTTTCACCGAATTTCTGGCTTCCCTGAATTACCTAGCCAACTATTACAATATAAAATTCCTCTCTTAAACTTAAGCCTGGTATGTGCACAGGAATGCTTGTTTCAGTGGCAAAATAATGTGTTGATGATAAAATCCATGTTCTGAAGTAAGAATTATGTCCATTTTCCTGTTCATCAACTTGAGGGTAAGCATATACAATAATTATAAAATTGTACTGTTGGATTGAGGTAGACCCTTCCAGGCTCTGCTTTCCAAGGAACTCACAGGAACTCCTCATTAGTGAGATTATGAAAATGCTGTAGTATGGCCCAACCGAGATTCTGCTTTTTCCAGGTTATAGAGATCTTTTTTCTATCTTCTTTGGTTTTACTTTGTTTCCTCCACATTCCATGCTGGTCTGCATGGCATTGCTCACGTTCCTATTTCAGGACCTTGACTGTTTACAGATTTTTGTAGGTGCTGATGCAATTGATCACCGTTCACTCCAAAGACTAAGTTTTCATCGATCCATTTTCATGAAAGTTTGTTCTTTTCAATAACGAGTAAGAGAAGGACCTTGTCCTTGGATGGAGGAATCCCGAGCCTGGTCTTTCTCACACTTCAGTAATAGGAGGGAGGTGGTTGAGTCCACCCTTTTGGCTAAAAAAATTACTTCTGAATTGGTAGCCAATCTGAAAATGGATTTTCCCAAATGTCCAGAAACATGAGCACCTGCAATATCCCCCTGCCCCCTGCCCATCTCCCGCCACCCTGCTTCTTGGGATCCCATTTTCGTTAACCATTTTATCTGCATTTACAGGCATTATGCTGCTTTTGCTGTGGCCGGTATTACTGTCAGGAAGCACCCTCATGGTATCTTTCTTAATGATGTGATAACATCTCTCTTCATGAATGTTCTGACAAGTTCATGAACACATTTAAGAAGTACAAGTTTCAAGAGTTCCTGCAAAATAAGGACAGATTCCACAGGCCACAGAAATCGTCAGTCTCATTCTTTCATGGCCATCTCCTAAGCACACTTCTTTTGAGGAGGTAGAGATGTCAGGAAGGCTTCTAAAGTTCTTATGCCTCCGCTATTCCTGCAAACTATTTACATTCATCTGTGTGGGCAGCAGACCCCTGCCCTGCCACAGCCCAAACTGGAATCCTACAAGGCAGTGATAAGCTATATGTGCGTGTGTCTATAAAATGAAACAATTTTTAAAGGCTAAACAAAGGCAAGTGTTTCCCATAATCCTACCATCATAAAGCAACCAACGTTAATACCTGACTATTATTATGTAACTTTGAATATTTTGTCTACCCTATCCTTGCCAGTATTAGAGAATAGCATGATATTTTATCCTTTTCTTGTGAATTTCATAGGTTAAAAACTGTTTTTTTCCTTAAATTTCCATTTCCTCCACTGTTAGTGGAACTATTTCTCATAAACTAGGTACTAGTTGCACTTCCTTTTTTGTTCACATCCCATGCCCATTCACATGTTTTAGTGTGCCTGTATCACTTACCCAAGAAAGATTTGGAAAACAATCTTTGGATAATACAATATTTTACCTATCACAGTGTGACATAAAGATGCACACAGTTTCATTTTTTTAGCCCAGACTTTCCACCATTTAGTGGAACTGGAATCCTCAGTTCCCTCAACCTTGTAGGTGTAGGACTCTCGAAATTTGTGTCCCCAGCCTGCCAGGGGATTCAGTCCCTCCCTCAGGGGCTCTCATCTTGTGCTTGTCCTTCTGTTTTGCATTTGTTTACTCCACACATATTTATGGTGCCTAAATATACCGGGCATAGTTCCAAGTGCTGGGAATGAAAGAAAGTACATGCCTTGGTGGCATTTACAGCCTGGAGAGGGATGGAGACACCCAATACAGTAAACAAATGAATGTGTAATGTAACATCATGTTCCATATGCTCTGAAGAAAAATAAAACAGGACAAAATAAATCTTTCCTGGTAAAGAATGACCAGGAAAAAAGGGTGGGAAGAGCTACATTGAGAAGAATTATACATTCCATCTTGCCCTGTTTTATGATCAGAAAAGCCATCTTGAGACTGTGCTTTCTGCCTGATGCTACACACACACACACACACACACACACACACACACACACACACACAGGCAACCCTCTGACAACAGTGACAATGTCTGTCTCACATTTGAGTGCCCACAAGGCCTAACACAGCACTTAGGCATGACTGATAACAATTTTGTTAAACAAGAAAAGCTTTTTGGGATGTTTCCATTCGTTTAACCCGACCAACGAGCAATTTCTGGAAGTTTCTGGAATTTTCTGGAGCACACCCCCTCCCCTCCACGCACACATACCTTTCTGCAGCCTCTATCTACCCAGTTGGTAGTTTCTGGGACTTTCCCACAGCTGTTCATGTTTATCTGGTATTTGCTGGATGTTGCTCTGTAAGATGACATTTGTGGGCCTGGAAGGTTTCACTCCATCAATTTGGTTGGGTTTCAGGTTTGCATGTAAACAGCTCCCACCGCGATGCCAACAAACTTGGACTCTATTTCTCATTAGAAGGCGCTCTTTTCCACCCACACAGTCCCACAAAAACTTCTGACTCCAAAAACTCATCATTAAACACCATGTTACATGGGAGGCCCTGAAAGCCAGGCAGGGAGGGCGCTTCACTTCTAAGAAAAGGGGGCCCCTTTCACTGTCCACAATAAAACGCCAAGTTTGGCAAAAACGTAAATAAGAGCCTTGTTTCAAAACTGCAAAAAAGCACAAACTTCCATTTGTGCTTCTGTTTATATTAAATAAGAAGCCTATTTTTCTATGAATAAAGGCTCTTGTGTGGGTAGTGAGAAGAGCTGTTGAGACGAACTTCTGCTTCTTACGCTGTGCTGGACCGGACCCAGCCCGCCCCCAGCCAGCCACAAGAGGGAAACTGCCCAACCAAATGATCAGGCTCTCTCAGATCAAAGCAACAAACCATGAGATGGCATGATGGAGAAACATTTTAAGATAAAACCCTGCTAAAGTGGTTTCTGATGAAAAGGAGGAAATAGTTCTAGCAACTTACCTTTAATAAGATTAAGCATCATATAAAATGGGTCCTTGACCTGCAGAAATAATAACTGAGGTGTGTTTGGTGATTTGACTCTGAAAAATATACTCTTGCACACTTTATCCAGCTGATTCTCAAATACCTCCGAGAGCTTGGCACTGTTATTTTGTACATGTTGTAGGTGATGAAACTGAATATCTGAAGGTTGTCTGTCCAGCTGTTATGGCCTAAAATGTATCTCCCCAGATTCATGCATTGAAGTCCTAACCCCCGGTACCTCAGAATGGGATCTTATTTGAAGATAGGTTCTGTAAAGATGTGAATAAGTTAAAATGAGGCCATCAGGGTGGGTCCTAATTCAAGATGACTGGTATCCTTATAAGAAGAGAAACTTAGGACACAGTCACACACAGAGGGATGATCATGTGAGGACATGGGGAGAAGAGAGTCATCCACAAGCCAAGGAGACAGGTCTCAGAAGAGACCGAAGCACCCAACACCTTGATCTAAGAACCCAGCCTCCAGAACTGAGAAAATAAGTACCTGTTGTTCAAGTTGCCCAGTCTGTGGTGCTTGGTTATGGCAGCCTGAGCCGACAGAGGTACCAACACAGGGTCTCCCAGGGCTACAGTAGGGCTTCTGCTGCTTCTTGAAAGCTCTTCAGATTCTGCAGAGCTGCGGTCCCATTCTGAGATGACTTCAGTAAAAGGCACAGGGCACAGGCACATCACCTGCTCATTCCCCTCACCTCTCATGGCTCCTCACTTTCCCTCCCGTCTCCACCCTCTTCCTTTCTGCCCCTCCACACCTGGCTCCACATTTGCAGCCATCTGTGGGATGCACGCTGCATTTTGTGTAAGCCCTCGTACCTGGTGCTATTTATTTCACTATGTTTCTGACTCTTTTCCTTTAGGACTATTAGGAAGCTCAGTTGTTATTGTAGGACGAACACCTGACTTACTGTAATTGTAAATTTCTGAAAATATCTTTCTTCTGCTTTTGCACTTGATTAATAGCTTCTGTGGGTATAGCACTCCAGGTTGAAAATCATCTACCTCCAGAACATTCTGTGATCTTCTCATTCCCAGAGTTGCTGCTGGGAAAGCTGAAGCCATTATGAGTCTCGATTCTTTGTACGGTGCTTTTTTCTTCACTCCCTGGAAGCTTGCAGAATCTTCTTTTATCCTGGTTGGTCTGAAATTTCACAACACTGGGCCTTAGTGTGGGTCTATTTTTACCCATCGCACTGGACCCTTTCAACCTTCATTCTTGGAAAAGTTTCTTGAATTGTGTTTTAAAGACCTCTCACCATCTTCCCTGTTCCCTCCTCCTGGACACTGCACCTCCTGGACCGGGCCTCCCATTTCTTATATTTTCTCCCCTTTTTCACTCTGTCATTCACTTGTTCTATTTTCTGATAGAATCTTTCAACCACACCTTCCAACACTTACACTGGGTCTTCCATGTCTGCTGTCATGTTGTTACTTTCCCTTTGGATGTTGTTGTTTCCTAAATGTTGCTTTTTTATAGTATCCCTTTCTTGATTCATAGCTGAAAATCTTCTCATCTCTCTGAAGATGTTAAGGGCAGGCACAGTCTCTGTTTCCTCCACAGTTAAAATTTTTTTTCATTGAGATATAATCCACCTAATATAAAATTCGTCCTTTTAAAGTACATAATCCAGACTTCCCTGGTGGCACAGTGGTTTAGAATCTGCCTGCCAATGCAGGGGACACGGGTCTAAGCCTTGGTCTGGGAAGATCCCACATGCTACGGAACAACTAAGCCTATGTACCACAACTACTGAGCCTGCGCTCTAGAGCCCACGAGCCACAACTACTGAGCCCGCATGCCACAACTACTGAACCTGCTCCCTAGAGACTGCAAGCCACAACTGCTGAGCCCATGCACCACAACGACAGAAGCACACACACCCTAGAGCCCGTGCTGCAACTACTGAGCCCACATGCCCCAATACTGAAACCCACATGCTCTAGGGCCCATGTGCCACAACTACTGAGCCCACGTGCTGCAAGTACTGAAGCCCATGCACCTAAAGGGGCCGCGCTCCACAACAGGAGAAGCCACCACAATGAGAAGCCCATGCACCGCAATGAAAAGAAGCCCCCCCCACTGCAAATAGAGAAAGCCCATGTGCAGCAACGAAACCCAACACAGTCAAACAAACAAACAAAAAGTACATAATCCAGTTGGCTTTTGTTTTAATATATTCACAAAGTTGTGCAACATTTAATCTCCTTTTTGGATCTCTAGATTTGTCTGTTGGTGACATTTCATACAATTGAAATCATATGTGACTTGTGTTATATTTGATTCTCAGGCCTCTTCAGTCGAAATGCCCTCTTTAGAGCAATTCATAGCCAAACTACTTCCAGAGATAATCGGTAGGGATTGCAGATTTTTCTATTAATCACCCTTATTAACAAATCTAGGAAGGGAACTGGGAGACTTTTTAGACCAACATCCTCATGTTTCTCCTGGAGAAACTCAAAGAGGCCAAGTGGGAACCCCAAGTGCATGGCAGGTGAGTCACAGGTTCGGCACCACTTCTGTGGGACGAGAGGAAGGTGTGGGAGAAGATGGCTCCAGCACCTGAAGGGGGACTAGGAAAGGGGCTGTGAAATGCCAGCAGAGAGGAAACGTGAAAAGGGGTCATCACCCTTCCCAGTCCCCACACCTATGTCTGACCAGGAAGATGTAAGGTCCAGAAGTGAAGCCCATGGAGGACTCTGTTACTGGTTGAATCTTGTCCCCCAAAATGATGCCCTAGAACATGACCTTATTTGGATTATTTGCAGTTATCACTAATTAAATTCAGAACTGATCATACTGGATTAGGATGGGCCCTTCCCTAACCCCACATGACTGCTGTCCCTATAAAGAGAGGAGACTCAGAGACAGAGATGGCCAGGTGAAGACGGCGGCAGAGATTGAAGTGATGTGTCTATAAGCCAAGGAGTGCCAAGGATTGCTAGAAACCAGCAGAAGCTGGGCAAAGTAAGGAAGGACCCTCCCCTACAGGTTTCAGAGGGAGCACCGCCCTGCTGACACCTTGATGGGCTCCAAAACTTTGAGAATAGCTTTCTGTGGTTTAAGCTTCCCAGTTTGTGGAACTTTGTTACTGCAGCCCCAGGACATTCGCACGGCATCCAAGGCACGAGGGTAAGGCTTGGGTTTAGCTGCTACTCTGCCTTTAGCTTTCTTCCTCATCCTTATTTTGACTGATCTTACAAAAGTAACTGCTTTCAGACCCATTGAGTTCACTCTCCATAAGCATAAACGTCCCCACTTGCATTAGTCGATTCCCCGCCTGTGCTCTGCAGGGGCCTCGAACTGTAGGGATCTTACCTCTGAGCCCTGGGGGCCAGCCGGGGAGGAAATGGGGGGAGGACTTGCCGAGCCTGCTGTGCCCAACACCTCTGCTGCCACATAAAAGGCACGCTGGACATGTTTAGAATGATGTCAAATTCTACCCCCAACACGCCATTACACACGTGAGGTAGGCTGAGGCCAGCCTACCTGACTGGTATCCTGGGCTGTAGAGCATTCTTGACTAGTATCCTTGGCTAGTGAAAAATGATGCCCTTATTCAAACTGTAAGTGAAAGATAATGTCATAAGTGGGAGGGGAAAATGACAGAAGTGAAAACACAAAAGTGCCACTTGTCTAGTAAAAGAGAAAGTGTTTCACTAATTTAAGTTGTAAAGTCAGTACATGATGATTCAAAACACTAAGATTACATAGAAGCATAGAGAGTCAAAACAGAAGTGCCTCTGCCTCTGTTTTCACCCCCAAAACCTGTCCTCCACATTCGGACTCCCGGACTATATGTAATATGTGCTGAGTCCGCCCAGCGGAAGACTCTCCATTGCCCATACAGACATGCTGTAACACTGTCTGCTTCATTTCATTGTATTTTAAAAGCACAGTGTATGACAACTTCCTTTTTCACTCGCTAGTACGTTATCGACATCTTCCCACATCAACGAAGAGAGACTTATCTCAGAAAGTAACTGTGAATCGGTCTTGGGGTAGTTCTGGAAAATCTATGGGTGATTATAAATTTACAGTGTGCCTTGAGGAAACATACCACATGTTTCTATGGGTACAATTTGCAGCACGTGAATCTGACACACCACAAAGGCTGGGGAGAAATAGATTTGAAGGAGATCAACAGGAGAAATGGGAAAAACTTAAGCAGCCAATTTTACTGCTAAGACTTCCCGCCATATATGTCAACTTCCCGCCATATATGTCAACAGTTATGGATGATGAGACATTTTGTCAATGGAGAAAGGAGTTGAAAAGCCAGGGGAAATGATATATTTTTATCTCAGGTCAGGTAGAAGGTAGACCTAATTTACCTAGTGCGAGGGTGGCTAATGTACAATTTCATTCCTAAACCTTAAAATTCGGGGAGGTAAATTGCATAGAAAAACAAAAATGTGACCCAAAAAGGTGTTTAAGAGAGTAAAAGACTTTATCTTCTTGAAGAGGTTAAACAATCCTGAGATTCAGTAATTCCTTGAGAACCTTAGAAAAACAAAATTCAAGATATTTTAGACACGGAGAAGGGCAGAATGAATTTTCCCTACCCTGATAAATCATGTTATATGAGGTTCTCAACCAGGGCAATTTTGCCCCTCAACCCCCCCCCCCCCAGGGGACATGTGGCAATGCCTGGAAACAGCTTTGAATGTCACCCTGGGGTGGAGGGGAGGAAAGAGTGCTACTGGCATTCGTGGGTGGAGGTCAGGGTTGATGCTCAACATTCTACAACATATAGGACAGCCCCCAATGACGAAAAATAATCCAGCACAGAATGTCAGAACTGATGAGGTTGAGAAGCCCTGTGTTATAGCTTTTCTAAAGGGATTGCTTGTTGTCTTATAATGGGTATGAAATCCTATTTAACCAACTTCATAGACACATCCAAAACAGATTCATACCATTTTTCTTGTGAATCTAAACCAATCCAAACTCAACTCCCCGACTCTCCCATCAAAAAAGTTGGAGTGAAACTTTCGAATGAGATTTACTGCACTTGTAAAACTATGAAGTAAGGGTAAACAGTGGTACCCAAAACACAGAACAGGATTTCTAGGTGGGCAAGACGCGAGTTCAGACGCTGGAGGGGAAGGCTGATTCTCAGGGAGCTGATCCGGGCACGTTGTGTACCTCACAATAAACCTGCCTGTAGCTTGAAATGACACTCCGAGCCGGGGAACATGGTTTAAAATGATTTCCATCGTAGAGTGAAGGAATAGAAACTCAGCCTCGTCTGTGGTTAGATGCCTAATAGGACACACACACACACCACTTATTCTGGATTTTTGTGAATACAATCCAGTTCAAGCCTAGGAAAAAGTCATGGCCAGAAAAATCTCCCCTTTTATCACTGGGTACCAGCCATAGGTATTAGTCTCTGGAGCCCTGCATGAGTTTAACTTGTCACCACTCTACCTCCACCCCACCTGGGAACAGCTATGGATTTTGTACTCCTGAGGTCACCTTGGGCATTAGTACAGGTTGGGTATCTCATTGCCTCACACGTGCTTTCAAAGTCACCATCGTCTTTTAGTAAGTCGTCTGAAGCTCTTTAAGCCCCCCCAGTGAGGCAAAAGAATGTAGCATGTCTCAGACAGACAGCAGCAACATCGTGTACTTAAACTGTTTACTTAAGGGCAGGGAGTCATAGACAGTGGGTGAGCCAGGAGTTTCATCAATAGGTTCACAGTGGCCTTAGAAAAATCCATGCAGTAACCACAGGACCAGAGATGATGGAGAATTAGTTCCATGAGGCCTCTGAGGGAATGAGGGCTGCCACCCAGAGCTGCGCAGTTCAGACCCAGCTCGAAGGCTCCACCCAGGGGTCCTGGGAGGCTGACTCCAGCCCCCACTGGCTGTCCTTGTTCCGCCCCAGGAGCGGGGCTTTCCTCTAACCCTCACAGGACACAGTATCGACTCACAGAAGCCTGATGAAGATGCTTTGGAGGAAAATGCAGAACGATAGCCATTCTCGGTCTTATAATGAGGGGGTCCCTCCAAAGTAGCTTTGCTCTGTCCTCCCATTAGAAATGAGAAACCTGCTGATCCTTATTTATTTTTAAGCCTTCATAAACTAAATAATCAGCACCCATTAATGACTCTAATCATTCAGCTCCTGTTTTTAAATCCTGGTCTTCCAGCATGCTCTAAGTGGGTGGTTTTAGTTAAACCTAATTGCAGATACATCACATCCAAATATGCACCCTACACGAACGATTAACAACGCTTGGAATCTTGTTCATTAAATAGGGGTTTGCAATGGGATGATAGTGTACCTCAAACTTAAAGGTATCATATAAGTTACCCTTCTGGTAACTATGATGGTGAGAGGGTTGTATTAGAGTCATTTAGGATACAGTCTAGCGTCAGTCTCAGAAGTTCAATTCTCAGTTGTCAGGTTCACAGAAGTTTTGTTTCCTTGAAGCTCTAAGTCGGAATGTACTGGTTTTGATTCTCTTTTGGATTTGTATGCCCAGATATCTTCTTCCAAAAGAGTGTCTTCAAACATGGCAACATGATATTATCATTAAAGAAGTTCTAATCTTAAATTAAAAAAAAAAATCACTTTCTGTGCAAAGTGCGATCACTCCTCACCAGCCCTTCCCTTGAAATCAGCTCTTTATCACTAACAGCACACTCTCATATCCTTTATCCAGATAAATCTCATCTGACTCTAGAATACTTCCAGGATCCCGGTGTTGCTATTTTTTACATTAGAAGTGAGGAAACCGAAGGTGGGAACGATAATTTGGCCAGCACGAGATCTCTGCAGGCCGGCCTTTAGGTTCACCTGCTTGGAGAACTCACTTGCAACAGTCCGATTTGTATTGGAGACCTGATTTCCTTGCTCTGAACCATTACCTCACTCAGCGTCACTCCCCGTGGGCGGGGCCATGCACCCCAGGAGCCAATCAGGGGCTGCCATAACAAGCACCCCGTGACTCTGCTCCCTCCCACCTGCTCATGCAGAGTCCACATTGTACATTCACCATCGAGGAAGGATTTGACATTTTTACCAGAGTCTTTCACAGAACACAGTCAGAGCAAGTAAAAATCGTCCTCAGTGCCCGGCTGCAGACTGCCTGATCTTTGCAACAAAGACGCTGCAAAATACTGTTGGAAAGTTCATCAGAAAACTGTCATAGCTGTGATGTTCCTGTAGTGCCTTCGTCAGAGGTGATGTCAGCTAGTTCGAATCCAGCAACAAAATTTACATGGTGTGTAGAGACAATCACTGCCAGGCAGGGTTTCTGTTGTTCTTGGAAAGTTATTCCTTGCGAGAATATGTTTCTGATGCTCTGAAGTACAGATAGATGCTCCGTGACAGTGCGAGAATTGGACTGGATTATAACAGAGGCACATAGAATTTAAGTTTTGTACTGTTTCAGGTGTGCGTGGCCTATACCAGCTTCCCCCATTGGCCTTACCTTTCAGCTGAATAGGGAGGGGTTCCTTTTAGTCCAGGTCAGAGGTCTGGAGGAGGAAAAGCGAAGGTTGGTTACTGTCAGTGGTTAGATTTGACCCTTACCTATTTGGCCACCCAGCACAGTTGACTTGGATGAACTGTGTAGAGAAGTTAGGGTGGATATCATCTCCTCCATTATCCACTGTGTGACATCAGGTGCATTAGTCAACCTCTCTGAGCCTCTGATTTTTGCATCTATAAAACGGGGCAGTCACACATAAATTACTGAGTCATTGTGAGGTTCAGGTGAATTAATGGGAATTATGTGCCTTGTTCACAATAAACACCAACATGTATCAACGAGGGGTCGTTTTTTAAATCAGGGTATTCCTCCTGAACTTAGAATTAGGACCATGTTGCAGAGCAAAGCCAAATTAATCATAATCCTTAAATATTCTCTAATGAACTTAGAGAAGCAGATGACACTCAAATCCCTCCACACCCAACACCAGCCTTGATTGCAGACTCTTGTGTCAGTGTCTACACCAGTCTCATATATAACAGACAAATACTGAAACCACCAGAAAACAATGTGCAAAAACAATGCAAGCTGATGACAAAGTGGAAATTCAAACCTTGCCTGGGATAATAAGTTTCCTGAAGTTAAAGGACACGACCGAGGAACTACTGGAATTGTTCAGTGTGTGGTGAAAGCTGACGTTGCAATTATTACTTTAAATGTATTAATAAAAAAAAACAATATTTATTTTCGTCGTTTTTTAAAGGTTTATTTTCAAGATGATGTCCCAGTTATCACTTTCCTCCCACTGGTTCTGTGAAATCATGTTCCGCATCCTAATTAAGTTCACTTTAAGTGGGCTTGATTCAGTTGAAAATATCCTCCAAGAAAAGAGGCCCTTGTGCATATAGACTCCATAGGTCATTTCACAGAATAAGGAAGAAATGGCTTCATAAATTATATTCCATCAATAGGAACTCTCTTTAGGCACAAATACAAGACAAACACGCATTGAATAGAATTAAATCTCCTGTGTGCCATCGGTGAATGGGACAGATATGGGACAAGATAAAGACAAGGCAGCAAGAAGAAGAATCAAACAGACAATACACAGAACAGGATTCTGTTAGTGAATCTGCTTCCCTGAAAAGCAGTGCAGACCTCCCAGGGCCCCTGAAAGCAGGAAGCCCTCCCACCTGAAGCCAGCAGAGCCCTGTGGAGAGGAGACCAGAAGACTTAGTCTGTTGTGTGCAAGAAACCTCACTGCCTGAGCATGGCTTTCAAATGCAGTGGAGGGCGGTTTCACCCTGGGTCTTTCCTTCTCCAACTCCATCAGTGTCTGATTCGTTGGCATTGTCGCACTCCATAATGCCAGCCTCAGCCTTCCCTACCCACTTCCAATCTGCCCAGGCCCCATGCTCCATGCCAAGGCAGTGGTTGTATAAACATCCCTGGAAATGCAGCTCCCAGCCTTCATGCTGGTCTCTATTTAAATAAGTAATCCCATTACCAGTCTTCTAAGCAAGCTGGCTCCCACAGGAGTACCGTCCTCCAGCCCTCGTAATACAAAAATCATTCATTCGTCCATCCATTACACAATAATGTGAGTCGAGTGTTATAAAAGACAAAAGGATGTACGTTGTGTACACAGAAATCTAAGGTTTGAAAATTTCTAAGATTTAACTTGACTGGGGGAAGGAGTGGGCTAGAAATGAATGCCACATTTCTTCGAAGTGAATTGTATTAAAAACCCATGTCATGCAACATCTGTGTGAATCAGTCTCCCAGGACTCAATGTAAACAGTTGTTGATATAAATAGATGTGCTTTTAAGCAAAGACAGATGTCCCAGACCAAAATGTTAAGAAAACACATAAAACAGTTAAGTTCAAAGACATCTTGGCTTCCTTTTATTTTTTTTCTCCAATAGGTGAATCTTCCCTGAGCTGTGACAGTAAAGGGTGGAAGAGAGAATATGTTGTTTTGTGCCACAGAAGCAGATGTGTGAACAGCACACAGTCGAGAAGAGCATCCGCTAGCCTGTGTCGTGATACGTTCTCCTACTCACACGTTCTCATGGTATTCATTGATTAATTTGAAGAACATTCTGGAAGGCTTCTGCACTTGGACTGCCTCAGAATATTATTTCAGGGAGTACTAAGTGGGAGGCGTTGGGAAATAAGTCACTGGGAATTTGGGGTCAGTCATGCTGACGTCAGTGGGAGAAGAATCTAGGAGCCGGCCGGATTCTGGAGTGAGAGCGGCTGTAGGACCACAATCCTCACTGGCAACAGGCCTGCCTCTCATTCTCCTGGGGCAAGAACTGATCAGAAAGTTGATAAACGAATCCACATTTCAGTGGGAAGGATACTCTCAGTGAGATTATCAAGAAAACTAGAACCAGGCAGAAAGGTCATTTATAAATAGAGCAATTCACATTTTTTGCATGTCAGGCACTGTGCTAGGAAACATTTTCACATGCATTCCCTCCCTGAATGTGAGCGATGTAGTAAAGCATTTAAAACTCCAAAGGAATTAGAGACAGAAGACAAGTATGGATTTTTGACTCTACTACCCTTTATATGGTAAAAAATTCTACCAGACTCTGCAAAGCAGGTTCCCTTCCTTCCAGGAGTGTGTGGCAAAGAAAATTGCCCTTGGATGGAGGTTTCCCCAGAAGGAAACTGTGGCTACTTTGCAGGGGCTGAGGACTGAGATGGGGGGCCAGAGCTGGAGGTCAAAACAGGCTGGAAAACCCCCCAGGGGTCGTCTTTGCCAGTCCCCTCCCCATCCAGTCAGTGGACACAGGAGACAGGGCTGGCACCCCTGACCTTGAGGGCATGGCAGCCCTGCTGACCATATGCAGGTGTGGACACACAGGCTGGCTGAGGTTTAAGGTAGAAAAGCCCCACTTTCGTTTCATTTGTCATGAAGCCAAATGACCTGGAACATGGTTCTTTCTCAAACTGTAAGAAAAGAAAGTCAAAACAAAG
This sequence comes from Neophocaena asiaeorientalis asiaeorientalis, assembly GCF_003031525.2. NCBI lineage: Eukaryota > Metazoa > Chordata > Mammalia > Artiodactyla > Phocoenidae > Neophocaena > Neophocaena asiaeorientalis. Next base: position 7,169,756 of record NW_020174642.1, read on the forward strand.
CCCCAATCACAATACAGATATGGATATAGATATAGATATCTATATTGTGATATATAGATATAGATATCTATATAGAATTTTTCAGATTCTTTGCCATTACAGGTTATTACAAGGTATTAAATATAGTTCCCTGTGCTATACAGTAGGCCCTTTTTGATTATCTATTTTATATATAGTAGTGTGTATATGTTAATCCCAAACTCCTAAATTATCTCTCCCCTCCCTTCCCTTTTAGTAACCACAAGTCTGTTCTCTATATCTGTGAGTCTGCTTTTGTTTTGTATATAAGTTCATTTGTATCATATTTTAGATTCCACATGTAATCTCTCTCTGTTTGACTTACTTCACTTAGTATGATAATCTCTAGGTCTGATAATCTCTAGGTCCATCCATGTTGCTGTAAATGGCAGTATTTCATGAGTGGGATTGTTGGATCATACGGTAGTTCTATTTTCAGTTTTTAAAGGAAGCTCCATACGTTCTCCATAGTGGCTGTACCAATTCACATTCCCACCAACAGTGTGGGAGGGTTCCCTTTTCTCCACACCCTCTCTAGCATTTGTTATTTATAGACATTTAATGAAGGCCATTTTGACCAGTGTGGGGTTATACCTCATTTGTGGTGTTGATTCGCATTTCTCTAATAATTAGAGATGTTGAGCATCTTTTCATGTGTCTGTTGGCCATCTGTGTGTCCCTTGGAGAAATGTCTATTTAGGTCTTCTGCTGGGCTGTATTATTTATAGGAAATTACCTCTGGGTTGCATGCACAGGCTGAGCACATTGTCAAGAGTTGCAGAAGCATCTCTAACTGTGTTGATATAATACCGTCACCAGTCAGTGACCTGAAGATTTGGTCTCCTTGCTGCTAGACATCTGTGAGTATTGGGATAAAATGTCATATTAATCAAACATTCAGATGCGGTCACAGGTGATGCTTGGTCTGTGTGGACAGGCTGTAGTAGAGGTGGGCAAGGCAAGATATTCATAGTTGCATGTCCTCAGCCTGGGCACACAGAAGGATGCATTTCCCGGCCTCCCTTGTGGTTAGGTTGGCCATTTCACTGGGTTCTGGCCAATGGAAAATGGGCAGAAGGTACTGGAGTTATGGCTTGGCTTTAAAGCTCCCTGCACGAACTCTGATGCATGCCCTTCTTCCATCATGACCCTAGAGGTCATGCGTGAAGATAATGGCTTCACAAGATATAAGGAGACTGGATCCCTGGGCTACCACTTGGAGGAGAGCCCAGCAGAGCTGCCCAGCCTGCATCAGACTGTGGAGGAGGGAAAGCAGATCTTTATGATGTTAAGACAATGTTACAGCAGCTAGCATTTATTATCTGACCGATGCATCTAGTTCTGGGAAGTATAGATGGATACCACTGAGCAGGGTGCTTACGGGTAACTTCTTTTTCAGATTTTTTTTCCCGATCAGGTGTGTAGTTCAAAATCAGTCCTAAAAGGTCACAGTTGGGAAGAGAAAGAGAAGGAGGGAATGAAAGTAGTGCAGTGATGCTCACTCTGGGCCTGATTCACATACATTCCTAGAGCAAAAGCGTTATTCAGTCCACTCCCTGCTTCTAAATAAACACAGCTGCACCCAGGTCATCCTTGAGGGGTAGTCTGTAACCCTATTCCTAAAGTCAGCCAAGAGTGAGATTCCACAGCCCACTCTAGTAATTCAGTGACCCAAAAGTCGGGGACCAGGGGGTTCTTTTTGAAAGCTGACCCAAGCCCATTGGCAGACACACCTTGTTCTCATTCATTCTGTCCAATGAAGGACAGACTGCTCACAATTTCCACACTGTATGTCTCCATTTATTTGGTTACTGACGCCACATGAATGCTTCATGGCTCTTTCCTCCCTAGGTAAAATAATGCGTTGCTCTGAAATTTATTTAATCCAACCAGCAGTGGCTGAGGCTCAGTCTCTGCCCTGAAAGAGATAAGACAGAGACATAAAAGAGCTAACAGGATCTTATGTTCACAATGAATGAGAGATATCTGAGGAAGAGGAGGAAGAGATGGGCTACAATCGTTGACGAGGGATGCCCAGATGAAGTGGGCTTCCAGAGGCCCTAAAAGATGATGAGAACATGGAAAAGTCAAGAAAGGGGTAAGGTCATTATAAGAAAATCTGAAGGCCAAGACTGTGAGAACACCAGCTTGGCTGGAGTGGAAACTTCCATTGGGAAGTAGAGAAGAAGGCTCAAGGGAGTGAGAAGACTCAAGAAGAATGAGATCTATTCTTGGAGGGTATGGGTGGTAGAACGATGGCTCCCCAAGGGTGTTCAAGCCCTAATCCCCAAAACTATGAATGTTACCTTCCATGGCAAAAAGAACTTTTACAGATATGATTAAGTTAAAGACCTCGAGATGGGGACATTATCCTGGATCATCCAGGTGGAACCTAAAGGTAATCACAAAAGTCTTTATAAGAGCGAGGCAGGAGTCTCTGTCTCAGAGAAGGACCTATCACAAGGGAAGCCAAGGTCAGAGAGAGAGATTTCAAGGTGCTGTGCTATGACCCTATGCCTTGAAGACGGAAGAGGGACCATTAGCCAAGGAATATGCATGACCTGTAGAAGCCGGAGAAGGCCAAGAAACAGATTCTCCACTAGAGTCTCCACTAGGAATGCAGCCCTGCCAACACCTGAATTTTAGATCTTCTGACCTCCAGTACTGGAAAAGAATAAATGTGTGTTGTTTTGAGCCACTAAGTTTGCAGTAATCTGTTACACTAGCTGTAGGAAACGAATACCCAGGACTTGGAATTTGAGGCTGGTGAGACTTTAACCTGTAAAGCAATCAGGGTCTTGGACTCAGAAGGCATGACATCACTCATCCTACACGTGTGCATTGCAGGAGGTCTCTGTAAGCACCACGAAAACAGGTCCTTGCCTGTACTTGTCCCCAAGAGCCCCAGCGTGGAGAGCAATGCCTGCCACCCAGTAGAATATTTTCTGGATGAATGACAACGTGGACAGTAAAGGCTACAGTGTCTCTAGGAAGTTCTCATGGCCTCCCACCCAAACTATTTCACTATCCACCTTGTCGGCCGCTTGGCCTTTGATCTTGTCTCCATTCCAACCTGCTGCCATGTTCATCCTCCAATACAAGCTCTGGTTCTGTCATTTTCATTAAAATAAAATTTAAATTCTTTCAAATATTATTTAAAGTGCTCCGTGACATAGCCTCAGATTATCTCCAGGAGCAGGAACATCTACACCCACACAGGTTCCTGTCTATGCAGACGTGGCTTCACTGTTCAGCAGCCTTCCCTAACATGACTGCACCATCCCGCTGTGCCCTGGAAAGTAGAAGTTACTAGCTTTTATTGCTGATTCCAGGAACTTCCCAGAAAAATGAATTTAAATAAACATCAAGCTGTTCCACTCTTCAATAGATAGTGTCAAGGATCGTTTATTCTCTGAGACTCTTTGGAGTATCCTGCTTTAAAACCCTCATCTTGCTGTTCATATTCATCCTAAACCATTATTTCATGATTCTTATTTCATAATCAAGCTTCCTCCCACATTGAAATACCTGCCAAACCTCCAAAACCTATAGACAACCTAATTTGGCCTCACCCATCAAAACACTACCTGGACTCTGTCAGGATTATTTGCATAGTACAGAAGAGACACCAGAATGGAACCTGGTTCTCAAACTGATTTATCCACTAGGTATCTTGGGCTTAAACTTTTAGCTGAGAACTTTTTGAGGGGCCTGTGAAAATGTTTGAAAGCCTAGATGAGAGAGGAAAATTATGAAATCCAAATTGTTTCATTGAATATCTACAAACTGTAATGCTATTTCAATTCATTACTTGTTGAATTTCGAATAGGTACAAATTCCACTATGTTTTAAAACAATTTGTGAGCTAGATTTTCTCAATTTACCAGAATACAGAATTCTCAACTATGCACAATAGATTAAAGTAGCTACTTGTAGCCAGCTCATTTTGGAAGCAATGTTATTTTTTAAAAACATCTCAGGTTATTTTACATTCAAGAAACATTTAAGATGGGAAATGAGTACATTTTAATATATGTGATATAATGCATTATGGCTCCTTCAGAAATGAGGGAGACCCTTAAAACAAGTCTGCTGGTAGATAAACAAGGTCCTACTGTATAGCACAGGGAACTATATTCAATATCTTGTAATAAGCTATAATGGAAAAGAATCTGAGAAAGAACATATACATACATATGCATGTGTGTGTGTGTGTGTAACTGAATCACTTTGCTGTTCACCTGAAAATCAACTATACTTCAATTTAAAAAATAAAAATAAATGGAAAAACAAGAAAACAGGTCTGCTGGTTATGGGGCAGAAAGGACACTGGTAATAATAACTGTGGTTAATAGTCATCGCCACTTATCATGTACCATTGATTCCTTTCATCTTTTTTTTCAGTTGAGGTGAAATTCACATAACATAAACTAGCCATTTTAAAGTCTACAATTCAGTGGCATTGAGTACATTCACTAAATGCTTCGTAGCCACCACCTCTCTCTAGTTTCAAGTCTTTTTCATCACCCCAGAAAAGTACCCAGTTCTCATCAAACAGTGACTCTCCATTCACCCCTCCCCCCGCATCCCCTAGAAACCACTGATCTGCTCTCTTTCTTTATGGATTTGCCTCTTCTGGACATTTCATATGAATGAAATCATACAATATGTGACCTTTTGTGTCTGGCTTCTTTTTTAGAATAAAATGGACCTTGAACAACATGAGTTTGAACTGTGCAGGTCCAATTATACCCGGAGTTTTTTCAACAGTAAATACTATAGTACCATGTGATCCTTGGTCAGTTGAATCCACGGAATTGAAACTGTGGATAGTGGAGGAAACAGAGATATGAGTAACCGCATATACAGAGAGCTGACTATAAATTACATTCGGATTTTCAAGACCACAGAGGGTCAGCACCCCAACCCCCGTGTTGTTCAATGGTCAACTGTATTTACATTACCTCAGGAAAACCTGGTTCTCATTATCTATCACCCCATTATCCCTCCAGTCCCACCAGTCATAAACAACCATTAATCTACATTCCGCCTCTATAAATTCGCTTATCTATAACCTTGCTTATTCTGGACATTTCATATGAAAAAAATCATGCAATATGGGATCTTTTGTGACTGGCTTCTTTCACTTAACATAATATTTCCAGGGTTCATCTATGTTGTACTTCATTCCTCTTTTTGACTGAACGATGATGTTCCATTGTATGTATACATCACAATTTGCCTTTATCAATTTGTCTTTTGATGGGCATTTGGGTTGTTTCCATCTTTTGACTCTTATGAATAATGCTGCCATAAACATTCATGTTCATGTCCTTGTATGGACATACTTTTTCATTTCCCTTGGGTACACTTTTTCATTTCCCTTGGGTACATACCTAGGAGCGGAATTGCTGGTTAATATGGTAACTCTATGTTTAACTTTTTGAGGAACAGTTCCTTTCATATTCCTTCACAATAGCAATGTGAGGAATTGGAAATAGGTATGATCATGTGCCCAGGGTGACACACAAGTAAGTTGTAGGGCCATAATTTAAACTTGGGTCAAACTGAGTTTAGAGTCCCCCCATTCTTCCACTCCCCTGAGCCTCCTTCTTACCAGTGCACAAGAGAGAGTGTGTAGTGGGAAGAACTCATGGGCCATGTGCAGGGCAGGACAAGAAGTAAAGACTAGCAAGTATATGATGTGTCCAGGTGCATCCTGAACGGAGGACTCTGAAGGTGGACGGTGGCCAGATCCTGGGGGGTACTCAATGTCAGGATGGTAGCCAAAGTCAGGTAGCCAAAAGAAGATGGGCTTTGAGGACCAATGTGGCCAGGATGTACCATGAGGGCCTTTTAGGGACACGGGTAGTAATGGTGACCAAGAGTGGGCCAGGTTTGAGAACCCATACCAGGGGACAGACCTGAGCAAAATGAACAGCACCATAGGCTGCCTGCGTTACTTTTTATGATTATGTTAAGATCGTCATCATCTCTTTCCGAGAAAGAGAAATGAAAAACAGTGCAAACACAGAGACACACGTAAAAGAAGTAACCCCCAGAGCCACAGCCACAGTGACTGCAGCAATTAAGGAAACTAAATAAAGAAGTCAGAAAAATCTGCTCAACCAGCCCAGAGAAACTTTGCAAATCTGTCGAGATATGTGGACTCTCTCCCACATACACACAAAATCTGGCAGTGTCAGGGGTCCCACTGACTTCTTGAAGATCTAATCTGCAAGTTTGGATCCTAAGTTTATTTATTTTGCTGTTCTTTCTCTTGTAATATTAAGATGAATATTTAACTCATTTGTTTTCAGCCTTTTTCCCCTCAATGTGAGCATTTAAAACTATGAACATACTTCTAAGTTCTGCTTTAACTGCATCCCCCAAGTTTTAATATTTAGTATATTCCTAGTTGTTCAGTTGTGAATATTTTCTAATTTCTATTATGATTTCTCCTTTGACATTTTGCTTTGGTTATATATTGCTGCATTAAAAAAAAAAAAAAAGCACAGCAGCTTAAAACATCAATCATTTTATTTTCTCTCACCAGTTTGTGGGTCATGAATTTGGGCAACTTTCAGCTGGGTGACTCTTTTGCTCCCCTCAGTGTTGACTGAGGTAACTGGTGGTATTCAGCTGGTAAATGGACTGGTCTGGAGGGTCCAAGACAGCCCCCCCCATACATGTTTTGCATCTTGGGAGGGAAGGGTAGGCTCAGGTGAGACTGTTGGCTGGTATGTCCACACATGGCATCTGCCACACAGTAGTCTCAGGATGGTTGGACTAATTCAAGGTGGCTCAGGGTTCCCAGAGAGAGTGCTCTAAGAGGAAGGAAACTGCTAGTCTAAGGTTCAGACCTGGAAACTGGCCCAGCACCACTTCAGCCATATTTTCTTGCTCGAAACAACCACAGAGACCTCCCAGATTCATTGGAAGGGACACAGATCCTGCCTCTGGATGCGAGAAATGGCAAAGAATTTCTGGTCATCTCTTTGGGCTGAATTGTGTCCCCTCAAAATTCATATGCTGAAACCCTAACCTCTAGTACAGAATGTGACAGTATTTGGAGATAGATTCTGTAAAGAGGTAACTGGGTTAAAATAGAGTCATTAGGGTGTTACTTAACCCTTATAAGAGCTGGTGTCCTTATAAGAACAGGTGATTAGGACACAGACGCACAGATGAAGAGGTGATCAGGTGAAGACACAGAAAGTAGGCAACTATTTGCCAGCCTAGGAGAGAGGCCTCAGGAGAAACCAAACCTGCCAACACCTTGTTCTTGGACTTCTGGCCTCCAAAACTGTGTGAAAATAAATTGTTGTTTTTGTTGTTATTTTTTTTTAAACGAAAGAGAAGGAACTGCTAGAAATAACACTGGGACAACACTAATGAGAAAAGTAACACCAATTGTATAGAAAGCAGTTCTAACAACAGGAATCATGATATTAATAAACTCTGACATTCTGAAACATATTATTACCCTGCCATCAAGTTTTTATCAACATAAACAACTAATACCAACAACTCTAACAACCGATACAAAAGAGACAAGTACAAAGAGAAGAGCTAACAAAGATGGCATCCTGAGAGTGACACTCAAAGGGAGAGTTTAAAAAGAACTGCCAACGTATGTAGCGTAAGGTAAGGACTTTTTTCCCATTTATTCAAATATATTCAGGATCTTGACGGAGTAGTAGCGATGACTAACTGCTTTGTTCTTCTTGAGAGTCAGGTCATAGCAAGAGAGTTATATCATCTAGCTTCCAGGAAAAGACGTTGTGAATTCCTCGAATTTAGGCCAGGAGAAGCTCTCTCCTCTCTGGCAATTCTGAAGGAAAGTGTAGTCAGCTATTCTTGTTGAGATTCAGCATAAAATCTAGCTTAGAATCGTGGTACTCATTCTATTGATACATAATATTTATTCCTCTGCCCTATTGAGCTATAGCTCCCTTTTGAGATTCAAGGATGGATATTTCTGTTTACATGTCTTGTCTAATTTAATCTTCTCAACATTTTTTGCATTGACTGTTTTTATTATTATGCTTCTTTCGCAGATGAGAAACTTAAATCTCAGAGAGGTTAAGTTCCTAACACGGGGTCATATCAAGTGGTTGAGCAGAGATGAAAATTCAAGTTAGTTGTCGTTCTGGGAGTGTCAGTAGCCAAACCAACTCTGGGTAACTCAAGCAAAATAATATGTGTCGTACTCAGGGTTTTCTGGAAAAACAGGACCAATTGGATATATACAGACATATAAGAGGAAATCTATTATGGGAATTGGCTCACAATTATGGAGGCTGAGAAGTCTTACAATATGCCATCTGCAAGCTGAAAAACCAGAAAAACCTGTGGTATAATTCAGTCTGATGTCCAGAAGTTCTGAGGTCCGAGGGCAGGAGAGATGGATGTCCCAGCTGAAGAAGAGAGAGAGAATTTGCCCTTCCTCTGTCTTTTTGTTCTGGTCAGGCCCTTAATGGATTGTATGATGCCTGTCCATTGGTGAGGGCGAATCTCTGGCTCACTCTACTGAATCATTGCTCATCTCTTCCAGAAACACCCTCACAGATACACTCAGAAATAATGTTTTATCAGCTATCTAGGCATTCCTTAGTCCAGTTAAGTTGACACATAAAATTACGTAAATAAAATAAAATAGATTCAATGTATTTGGATAAAACTAATTAACCAATAGAAAGATGTGAGAAAGGGTAAATTTTTGTTGTTTCAGTCACCAGATCTGTGGTACTTTGTGATGGAAACTATAGCAGACAAAGACACCATCTTTGACCTGAACATCCATAAATTATGTAGAACTGTGTTTCTTCAACTCCAATCACATGGGTTTTCTTTTAGTTGCCTTTTTGTTATTGATTTTCCATGTAATAGCATTGTAGCCAGAAAATGTGGACTCCAATTTACCAATCGTTTGAAATTGGTTGAGGCTTGTCTTTTAGCCCAGTATGTGTACAATGTAGGTAAATATTCTGTGCATGCTTGACAAGAAGGTGAATGTATAGTCATGGTTCTGTGGTCCTTCTATAGCTGTTGGGTCAGGCAAAGGGGCTCAAGAGAAGTAAGAGATGGTGGCCAACTTCCTTGCTGCCACCAGCTAGAAATAAATAGCCTTTGTAGTCTTTGTTATTTCCACACATGTTTAGCTGTTTTGGTTATTTTAACCACCATTTTCAGTTGTTTTGTAACCTGTCATGTGGTCTGGTACTTCTCAGTTGAAGGTTTCTTCTTACCAATTTCCACAATAAAGAACTTGCTCTCTCGACATGGACTCAGAAATGCTCCTTTGCATCTCCATTTCCCTTACCTCACAGCCCTCTTCTAACCTGGCCTCATGGCAACAAGCTTCCCTCCTTCATCTGTTCTCCACACAGTAGTCAGAAACACGTTTCTAGAATGAGAGTTTGCTCACCTCACTGCGGATCCACCACCTCCAGGCCAGCCCCGACCTCCATGCCTCTCACTGTGTACTCAGGAGACGACTGTTAAGACCCCACCCAGTTCATTGTGTTGTGTGTAAATCTGCATTAATTCTCCCCAGAAAGGCAAGAACCTCACAAAGGGTGAAATTAACAGGATCATGGCGGGTTCCGTGTAACAGGTGGTGGTGAACATCTGAAGCCAGGAACAGAGCACTGAGTGAAGTGCTGGGGTTCAGATCTGTCTCCCTGGCTTTCACAATCTGACATGATGGGAACTAGTAACAGAAGCCAGACCTCTGTGGGAAGTTGGCCTGTCAGTGGGCATCACTCATCCATCTGGGGAAAAAGCCAGGAGGAAGAATCTGCCTGTAGGAAAAGGAACTAGTATTTGGAACACCCCAGTGGCCCTGAGCATCCGTTCCACCACCCACTGCCAGAAGCCTTCCTGGGTCACTTTGCTCAGAATGGAACCTAGCCTGAGGTCAGAAAGGTCCTCCCTGTAAGGTGATACTTAAGCATGAGACCTGCAGAAAGAGTCCCAGTTAGAAAGGAAAACTCTTGCCCAGAATTTCCAGCTTTACTGACTGAATGGCTGCAGGGCTCTGATCCACCATCTTAAGTCTGAAATTGTAGATAGAAAACTTTTAAATGTAAGGGATTCATTTGGCATCTTAAATTGAGTGTGCATTAGTCGGATTTGGTTCTTCAGGAAAAAGAGAGAGAACCCTCTCTCTCTGGAAGGTTATCAGCCTGATCAAGTACTTATCAAAGAGGAAGGCTTTCAGGACTGTAATTCATTTTTACCCGATGGTCTGCCTTGGGGTGCCAGAAACATCCCTCATTGCTAACCAAGCAGCAGGTTTATTTAAATCAAAATAGTTTCCATTTACATAATTTAAAGGAGGTCTTCTGAGAAGGAAGAAACAGGCTTTGTTAAAAGCATTTCCTCCAGCCCAGCTCTGAGCAAACATTGTCTCATCAATCCTCCCCACTACAGTAAAGGGAGGCTCAGAACTTCAGAGTTCCATTTTTATAGAGTAAGAAATGGGTGGTGTGCCCAAGTGGCTACCCATAGCTTGGGGGCCATAATCGCTTACTTAAAACAGTAGGTTGATTCACTTCACTGTCTGATACAATTAAACTGAACTTTTAAAAAGTCATTTCTGCTCTGTTACACAGCAGTAGGACAGAACAAAGACCAGAAAATAGTACCTTACAGTTTCTTCTCAGTTTTCCATTTTTACCATGTTCTACTAGATTCTCAAACTTCCATCCATCTAAGATGTTCTCAAATTAGAGAAGTAAACAATCCTACTTTGCAGAAAATCACAAGGAGGTATCACCTCCCTCTGGCCAGAATGGCCGTCATCATAAAGTCTACAAAAGATAAATGCTGGAGAGGGTGTGGAGAAAAAGGAACCCTCCTACCATTGGTGGGAATGTAAATTGGTGCAGCCACTATGGAGAACAGTATGGAGGTTCCTTCAAAAACTAAAAATAGAGTTACCGTACGATCCTGCAATCCGACTGCTGGACATATATCCAGAGAAAACCATAATTCGAAAAGATACCTGCAACCCAATGTTCATTGCAGCACTATTTACAATAGCCAGGACATGGAAGCAACCTAAATGTCCATAAACAGAGGAATGGATAAAGAAGATGTGGTACATATATACAATGGAATATTACTTAACCATAAAAAAGAATGAAATAATGCCATTTTTTGGCAACACAGATGGACCTAGAGATTATCATACTAAGTGAGGTAAGTCAGAAAGATGAAACTGAGCAGGATCCTGTGGGGCTCCTGGGCATGAAAGCCTTCCCGTGTCCCCCATTTCTTGTTTGTAGGGAATAGACTCCAGCCTCCATGAACTTTCCTGAGTCCCAAAGGGCAGGTTCGAACAGTTGCTAATCAGGGAAGGGAGGGGATGCAGAGACAAGGGAGGAGCAGGCAAGAAACAGTAGTGCAGCCTTGGGGCAGGTCCTGGTTCTGCCTCAAGGGATACACACAACAATATCTTTGAGCTCTTCTGCAAAACTAAAACCCCCAACTAATGGAAGATGTAGCATTCTTCAGATTAAAGGAACTAGAGAAGCTCATTAAGAGATTACTTGAGACCAGATTAAAGGAGTACAGGCCTCGCACACATTCCAATTTTACCAGCAACCCCGCCCTTCAACCATTGCTATAAAACTCCTCACCAAATTCTCCCAAGTGGGACACACAGTTTTGAGGGGCATGATCCCACTGTGTCCCCCTTTGCCTGGCAAAGCAATAAAGCTTTTCTTTTCTTCTTCGCCCAAAACTCTGTCTGCAAGATTTGATTTGGTACTTGTGCCTAGAGGCCGAGTTTTCGGCATCAGAGAGAAAGACATATCATATGATATTGTTTATATGTGGAATATTTAAAAAAAAAAAGATATATATAAGCTTATTCACAAAACAGATAAAGACCCACAGATATAGAAAACAAACTTACAGTTACCAAAGGGGAAGTGGGGGAGGGGAGGGATAAATTAGGAGTTTGGGATTAACATATACACACTCCTATATATAAAATAGATAACTAACAAGGACCTACAGTATAGCACAGGGAACTCTACTCAATATTTTATAATAACCTATAAGGGAAAATAGTCTGAAAAAATATGTATATGTATAACTGAATCACTGTGCTGTACACCTGAAACTAACACAACATTGTAAATCAACTATACTTCAATTAAAAAGAGAGAGAGACAAAAGCATAAAATGGAATCGTTTTTGGATGCAGTGTAGTCAATGACAGCATTTGTATTTCCTGCGCAGATTGTTCCAAAACACTGTAGCCTGGTCTACAGACTGTGTGATAGATAGGTAGATAGATACATAGACAGAAGATGGATAAATCAATCAATCATCAGGGTGGCTACTTAACCCTCACAACACCACTGAGGTAGGTGTTACGATCGCCATGTTACACCTGAGGCCCAGAGAGGGTCAACACCTAGCCCAAGGTCACACAGCTAGTGAAAGGCAAAGCCAAGATCTGATCCATACCAAAATCTAATCCACACTGTCTGGCTGCCTCTCAAAATACATCCAAAACAGAACTCACACTTTGTATAGTGTGAACAGTTAATTCTACTGGGTCGCTACTGAATTGAATTACATCCTAGTGCACTGCAAACTAAAATATCCACTAGCAAAAAAAAATTTTTTTAATAAAAAAATAAGCCAGCATACTGTATATTAGTCTAAATGTGGCTGTTTCAGCGCCAACTGTTGCTTTTAAAGCTCTGTCCTAAAATTAAGTTTTTATAGGTTTCTAAGCCCAAATGTGGCAGTTTAGGCCCATTAAATTAATTAAACAAAGAGGCCATTAGTCTGACATGGCTTGATGCTGTGGCAGCTTCATAAGCAAACCAGAACCTAAGCCTGTAAATGCCTCAAAGTTCCCAAATCAAAAGCTAAGGACAACCAATTGCAAGCAGCCAGCTATGCCTCACGCTCCCATCAACCAGTGACTTCCTGTCTTTGCCTCCGCACTCTCTCTATATGTATCTTTCTTCTCTGGGGACAGTGGGTGGGGGGCTGAGAACCATTTCCAGTCTGGTGCTGCCCGATTTGAATGGATTTTTGCTCCAAGAAACTCAAAACATTTTCATATGTCTTAGTTCCTCCTTTAATAGGCCCCAAAGGTACTGTTAAAAAATGATTAAGGGCTTCCCTGGTGGCGCAGTGGTTGAGAGTCCGCCTGCCGATGCAGGGGACACGGGTTCGTGCCCCGGTCCGGGAAGATCCCACGTGCCGCGGAGCAGCTGGGCCCGTGAGCCACAGCCGCTGGGCCTGTGCGTCCAGAGCCTGTGCTCCACAACGGGAGAGGCCACAACAGTGAGAGGCCCGCGTACTGCAAAAAAGAAAAAAAAAAAAAAAAAGATTAAAGACAGCTTAGGTGATACAAACAAATTTTACTTAACCCTTCATGAAGCGGACAGTTTCCATTAGGAAAATGGCAAAATGCGGCAGGAGGCAGGAGGCGTTTACAGGATAAAACATAAAAAACAAGGACTTGAGTGTAGAGCCCAGAGTTGGCTTGGCATTTGGGGAGTGGCTGGCCAGAGACACTGCGTTTCTGGTCAAGCAGAGCATTTACAGGGCCACCAAAGTTATGTTTCGGTTTGCTGACGTGGTAGCCCCGGGTCCAGAGCATCTCCACCTGGGGCCTGGTAATTTATTTCAACAATACCTAAAGGTGCAGAGTTTAGTGATCACCTTGGCCCTCGAGGCTGGGGGGATGGAGGTTCCAGGGGGACTTATATTATCTTTTCCTGTGAGGGCCAAGCCAGATGCCTGGGAATGCAGTCGGGTTATGGACTCTGTATCTGGATGTTTACTGCCTAACTTTTCTCAAGTTTCTCCTGAAATTCCTGCTCATCCTGAGTATCCACCACTAAGCAACCATTTTGTTAAGTGTTTTTTTTCTTTTTTTTGATCAAGATAGGAATTTCCTCGTAAAATTTATGGTTTAATGACTTTGTAATATATATTGTTTCTTCTACAATCTGTTTCTGACATTCATTCAGTAAATATTTATTGAGCATCTACTACCTGCTGAGTGAATTGACATAAGGAGAAGCAGGAACATGCGTCATTTAAGAAGCCTGCATGTTCTCATTCACTATATTATACCACTGGGCAAAACATAGTGCATCTGATTCAGGTAGATCTAGAATGTTCTTATGAACATGCTAAATTGAGTAAGGGGTCCAAGTCCTTAGGATACATGGAAAGATGGGCATTAACTTTCCCAGACACGAGCAAAAGCAAAGCTTCTCACCTTACACACCTCCAAACACTGACCCAATGCAGAGAGCTTAATGTCAGGGTCTTAGGTGTGTGACTGTCCCCAGTCATAAGTGATACAGATGAGTGAATGTCACTAATGAGAATGTCCAGCTTTTATAGTGAGAGTGATAAGGGTATTTAAATGTCATTTCAATAGAAATAAGTCAATAGTTCTTTAAACTATTTAACATTAGCATTAAATATGGGGTAAAATTAGTTATATATTTTAACTTTGGTCTAAATCATTTCTCTAGATTTTAAAGCAATGATTTTTTTTTTAAGTTGGCATTCGTATTGAGCCCTCTCATGTGACAGTATTTACAGGCCCAGATTTTCTCCATTTATGCTTAATTATAGTACAGCTTTATGAACAAAGAGTTGAAAATTTGAAAAGGGAAACATGAAAATGAATTCTTTTATAGAGAACAGTACATTAAATGTCACCTTAAACTTACCCTAGAGTCTCAGTAAACATGGTAAATACTTAATAATTCAAATTTATGATGGCTCTAAAAGCCTTATCAACCAAATTATTTTATGAGATCAAAAATGTCTGAAGAAAAACAAGGAACTAAAATCTTAAAATACAGATCCTTAGTTAAAGCCGTTAAAGGAATAAACTTCAGAACTCTGGAGTCACTCTTTCTAATTCTAATAACAAACCATTTCTTTCTTTTGCAAAGCCCCCTTCCCTTTCTTCCTTCCCAGAAATGCCTCTGCCTTACCCCCATGAGGCGGGTTTTACATTTTTACATTCTAAAAGGGGTACAGACCACCTTAAGAGATCAGAGACATAGTGGAGGAACATAACAGATCTTGGGCCCCAGCTTAGAGATCCCCACCAATTCCCTGGGCCCCATCAGCTGGGTACAGGGGACATCACCTTTCTTCCAGGTGGCGAAATCTTTGCTTGCACAACCCCTGCCAGGCCCATCTGGTGAAGGGCACTATATTGATTTTTCTGCTTCGTTTCTGTTTGTCTCATTGGTCTTTGATGGGGCCCAGTGACTCACTCCCAACCCAGTCAGGACTTTCTACATCTTGATAACACCTAGATGACTAATGCCTACAACACCTGGGAAGCTCGGTGAAGGCACTGTTTGTTCAGACCACACTTGCTCCAAGGGTTTGTCCTTCCTGGAACAGAGATCAAATGGTGCCGATTGGCAGCTATGTCCCTCCAGTCCCAGAACAAGAGGAGTTGATCCATTCACTCTAGTTGGCTGTGATTAAGCCGACTTGGGGCCTCCCGGGACTGAAGTCAAGGTGCAAATACACCTGTCCAGAAGGTGAGAAGCTCTTCTAAGTGTGACCAGCTGACACAGAGCAGCTTATGACCTCTCCTCCTTCCATCAAGATGCAGCTTAAATCACCTTTGCTCCATTCATCAAAGGGAATATTTACTGCTGTTGTAATGGCTCTTCTCACTGTACCCAAGGCTACACTTAAGACACACAGGCCTTTCAGAAAGCACAAAGGGGCATTGTGTAAACCACAGCCCAGTGAGATGGAGGAAGTAATAAACATGCCATTGACAGCTGTGCTCCTCCGGCATGTATGACTTACCTTGGGCTGTGGGTGGCCATTGAGTTGATACCGTATTTATTACAAAAGTTGTGCCTTCATCTTAAACATAATTAAATACCTAGGCATTTGCTTTGCATTAAAATGGTCAAGCAACAAACATTATGCTGGGGAGAGAATCTTGGGCTAAGGTAAGAAGTTGTGCATCTGGTCCTCCTTACGTGGTACTTATCAGCTGACAGACCTCATAAACACATTGGGATCTCTGTTTTCTCATCTAAAAAATGAGATTGGAATACAACAGGGCAGTAGTTCTCAAAGTGTGTTCCAGGGCACCTATGGGTCCCTGAGCCTTTTTTCCTAGTGTCTGTGAGGGCAAAAATTACATCTTTGCTTTTTTCATTCTCACTGTCTCCTGAGCGTCCAGTGGAGCTTTTCAGTGACATGTGATATTGCAAGGGATTGAATTCAGAAGCTGATATGAGGACGTCCCTGGTGGCACAGTGGTTAAGAATCTGCCTGTCAATGCAAGGGACACGGGTTCGAGGCCTGGTCCGGGAAGATCCCACATGCCCTGGAGGAACTAAGCCCGTGCACCACAGCTACTGAGCCTGCGCTCTAGAGCCCGTGTGCCACAACTACTGAGGCTGCATGCCACAACTACTGAAGCCCTCACGCCTAGCGCCCATGCTCTGCAACAAGAGAAGCCACCGCAATGAAGAGCCTGTGCTGCAACGAAGAGTAGCCCCCACTCGCTGCAACTAGAGAAAGCCCGTGCGCATCAATGAAGACCCAACGCAGCCAAAAATGAATAAATAAAATTAAAAAAAAAAGAAAGAAGCAGATATGAGAATCCAAATGCCTTCCATGAAGCCGGACATTAAGAAGATTCACAAAATTATAAAACAATTCCATGGGTCACGCTAATGTTTTGTTGTTCTAGAGCATTCAGTTACATTTCATTAAGAAATGTTATTCAGGTGACCATGTAATAGGTCTATCGTCATTATTTTTAAATAAATAAATGTTTTCAACATGTTTCAGTTTTGATTTCTAATATGGTAAAAGTGTATATGATCCATATCAACAAGAAAATTTAAGAATATAAAGGCATCCTGAGAGAAACAGATTTGACACCCATTGCACTAAGTCATCTTAAGGTCCCTTTGTCATTCATAATTTAGATTTCTTTGCCTTGTCAGTTTTTTTTTTCCTCTTTACCCACAATGCACTTATGGTCATTTTAACTACTCAATACTTTACTTACTTGTTATGCTTCTTATCTGTCATGTGTATTTCTCTGCTGATGTATAAACTCCATGAGGGCTGAGATGTTTGTCTATTTTGTTTCAAAGTATCCCAGGCTGCCTAGAACTGGGGCTGGCATGTGGCAGGCACCTGATAAATATCTGAGGATGTGAGGGAGGGGGAGGGGAGGGGGAGGAGACAGGGGCATAGCTCTTCCAGTATCTGTATAATTGACAGGGCAGGTTGCACTGTCACTGTTTTATGGGAGAAACCGAGGCATCGGAAGTGAGGGTCCCTGTTGGAGGTCCCATGGTGGTGGTAAAGCCCAGACTTCCTGTTGTAGCTTCCTCTGTAACGTGACTCTATAATCCGACCCCAGGAGGCAACCCCTTCTCTAGTCGATCCTGGGGGCATCTGAGCCCCCTGGAGTTGGTATTAACAGAGAGCCTGTGCCCAGTTGTCACTGAAAGATGCATAGATTCCCAGGAAAGAACTCAGAGCCCTTTGGAGGAGCTCACACCATCAACACAGGTGGTGTGAGGAGATCTCTGGGTCTGTGAACAGATCCAGGCTTTGGAATCCACAGGAAGCCTTCCAAGTTCAATTTGGTGACATGGGTCAAGCCCCATTCACCAGCCCCGGAGTGTTTCCTGCTGTGTGAGGCATGCCCCCTGAGGGCCACCCACTGCTTTTGCTCATGGTTAAGTCCATGATTCAGTAACCACAGCCACAGACCAGGCCTGGCTGCCTCTTCTGGAAATCTCTGGGAAGGAAGAGGGGTTCTTGCAGTCAGCCAACCAGGATCCTGACGTCCACTGAGCTGGTGGAGCCCCTTTCAATCTCAGCCTCTCCAGCCTGGAAGTAGCTGCCTGCAGCTCCTCTAAAAGATCCTGGTGCTGCCCTTACCCAGGAAGCCTCAAGCCCTGGGTGGAAGGGGACTTTTCTGGACCTTCAGGAAGCTTAGAGTCTCTAGGGAGAAACAGGCAAAACTGAGCGTTATAGCCCAGGGATTAAGACCCAGGAGTTGGCTCACAACAAGACTACTATAAGGACCGTGTGCAAAATAAGCAGGGCCCTCATGATGCAATCACCTCCCAAATCCCCCACCTCCAAATACCATCTCAGGGTGGGTTAGGCTTCAGCATATGAATCTGGGGGCCACACAAACATTCAGACCATAGCAATGATTATTCAAAAGATCCTCGGTACATTTCTATTTTGTTTTCTCCTCACTCTCTTCCCTTCCCTTGGCTGTGTCTTGAGGCTCACAGGGTAGGTTATGTGGGGTAGCAGGAGACAAGGCTGGCGATGCAGATGAAAGCCGTGCCAAGCTGTTTAGATTTCATTTTGAGGGCAGTGCTGAGGCACTGAACGTCTTTGAGCAGGGGAATAACATAATCAGAGCAATGGATTAGGAAGCGTATCGGGCTGCCTGGTGTAGTATTGACTGAAAGGAAGATACCAGGGGGAGGGCATCTGATGGGAAAACAACTGGCTGACACTATTGTGCTCATTCCTATTAGATCAGTAAGAATAGGAAGAAGAGATTGTTAGGGAAATGTCAGAGCTAGGATCCACAGTTCCCGGTTCAGGTTTCAGATTGATTTGGAGAGGGCAAGAGACAGAGAGCCTGAGGAATGTCCCTGGTCAACAGGGAAATAGCCCAGGGGGAGTGGCGTATCTCAGGGATGGATGTAGCTGAGTCTCTGCTTGCCCTGTGGGTAGCCATTCTTATCACAGGCTCATCCAGCCAGAGACTACACCTCCCAGCCTCCCTTGCAGCTAGATGAAGTCATGTGACTCAATCCAGACCGATGGGAACAAGCTGGACTGCGGTGGGCAATTCTGAATCGTGCCCCTAAATGGAAGTGCCTCTGCTTCTCTTCCCTCCTGTCCCAGGAAGTAATGTGGACATGGTAGTGAGTCATCTTCTACCAGGGGGACAAGGGCTGAACAAGATGGGAGGAGCCTAGGTCCCAACATCACTGAGCCACCAAAACCAGCTTTGGACCACCTTCTCCGAGTGTTATGCCCAGGATCAGTAAAATTCCACCTCATTTAAGCCCCTGTATTTGTGGTGTCTTGTTTCTGACATGTTTATGTGCCGTGCTATGTGAAGGGCAGACCCATTTGCTTTTGTTGTATTTTAAGGGACCAACAGGTTGAGAAACTCTATCTCTGGACTATAGGCTCTCAGAGCCACCCATCCTCTGCCCACAAGCTCTGCACTGTGAGGTGTCCACAGCCCATGCCAGCCCGGGAACAGAGGCCGTTTAGGTGTGCAGCAGGCATCCGGGCAGCAGCAGACACTTCACAACTGCTCTGGCAGGGCTGAGCCAGGACACACTCCCGACTGAGTGAGGGCCTCAGGGTTGCTAGGATTTCACAAAAACAAGTTCCGTCGGTGGCACCTGATGGGCTTACTGGTGAAGCAGAAAAGGTGAATGTGACAAGTTATTTGTTCTTCAGCAGGATATTTCGCCCAATGTCTTATATCTTTAAGGGCAGTTATACAAAATGAGTTAATCATCCCTAGGTTATTGCCACCCAGAGGGAGAGTCCTAGTGACATACTACTGATTCTTAGTCACTATTTGTTCAACGACTTTCTTATCAAGGTTATAGGTTACTCAAAGTGGTTAGTGATGGAAGATACTTTGGATAACAAAACTTGGGAGTCGTAAAGATCTGAGAGATAGGACTGGTACACTGAATCCAGCCAGATTCATTCATTCATTCACTGAAGGTGTTGAGACACAGCAATGAACAGGATGGACAAGGGCTCTGCTCCCACTGAGCTTGTGTTTTACTTTGCGGTAGAAAGACAGCAAAATAAAAGAAATAGATTAATGACAATTTTTTTTTTTTTTTTGCGGTACGCGGGCCTCTCACTGTTGTGGTCTCTCCCGTTGCGGAGCACAGGCTCCGGACACGCAGGCTCAGCGGCCATGGCTCACGGGCCCAGCCGCTCCGCGGCATGTGGGAACTTCCCGGACCGGAGCATGAACCCGTGTCCCCTGCATCGGCAGGCAGACTCTCAACCACTGCACCACCAGGGAAGCCCTAATGACAATTGTTGAAGTGCTAAATGCTAGAAAGAGTGTTAAGAGTGTGATGTGATAGTGACGGGAAGGCGAGGCTCCTTCTGATCAGGGATCAGAAAGGACCGCCTTGAGCCAGTGATATTTATCCTGGATGCAGAGACAGGGCAAAGAACATTGTGGAGAAGGGCAAATGCAAAGGCCCTGGGGTGGGAGCAGTTTCAGGTGTTTCAGGAACAGACAGAAGTAGGTGTGCTGGAGTATAATGATCAAGGGGAAGAATGATGGGCAAGAAGGTGAGGCCAGTTGTTCAGAGCACTGGAAAAAGTTGAGATTCTATTCTACTTAGAATAAGAAGCTTTTGGAGGGTTCTGAGGAGAGATGTAGCATTGCGGGATTTACTTTTTCAAGACTAGGTTGACTGCTGTGTGAAGGGTGACTCATAGAACGGCTGCAGTGGAGGGGTGGTCCACAGTTAGGAGACAGATGCACGGTCAAGGTGAACAAAATGGTGACAAGAGTATAGAAGCAGAGAGAGTGAGACATGGTTAGATTTGAGATATGCTATGGAAGTGGAGTCCACAGGATTTGCTGATGGCTTATGGGGCTGAGAAAGGAAAGGAATCAAGGATGACCCCCAGGACCTTGGCTTGAGTAACTGGATGGTGGTGCTGGTTTCTAAGATGGTGAATCGTTTTCTCCGTCTCCACCATTAAGCCACTGGTGGTTCAAGCCACCCTGGCCCCTACCTTTACATCCAGTGCAGTCACCTGGCTGGCCTTCCTGAGGCCCTCACTCCTGTCCTCCACAGCCTGTGATGGAGTACGTTGAGATCAGCCCCGGAGTCCCACAGAAACACTTGCACGTGCTAACAGATGGGCTGGAAGGAAATCCCAGTGTGGTTCATGCTCAGAGGAGAGACAGACAGGTGGTCACTATAAGGGACTGTCCTTGGATGGCAGAACTTGGACATGCTTCTGGCCAGGGAGGGGATTGAGGACACCAAGCAGGGGAGAAGATTGAACTGAAGAAACAAGACCAAGGCAGAAGCTCCGTCCTGGAGACCAGAAGTGAGGGAAGGAAGAGGTCCTGGTGCACAGAGCAGCAGCGACCAGGGGACTTCTCAGGACCCAGCAGTGACCCTGGGTCCAATCTCCACCAGACCACAGGGCTTCCTATTGGGGTACTTTTAGCTGCTGTCCAAAAGTCCATGGGGCCAGCCCAGTTCTCTTCCCAACTCAGGAACAGGGACTGGATCAGATCCCAACGTTGAGGGGCCCCAGAGAGCCCAACAAGGAGAAACTAGGAACAAACAGGGACAAGAGAGCCAAAGATGACCTTCTGGTTTCTTCTAATCCTCAGACCGTTGACCACTTCACAACGTTATCAACATGTAATTGACCTGAATTCTAAGCTCTCATTCTTTTATTTTAATGATTTTTTTTCACATGAATCGTAGACGGTGACTCACTCCCAAGATTGCACTTAAGAGTCCAACGTGTAATTGCCACCATAAACGCATATTGCCCCCACTGGCTGGAACATTCAAGAAAGAATTTTCATAAACCCCTTTTTCTCATTTTCTTGTAGAGAATGTCAGAGATCCAAGTCACTGCCTAATTCAACTTTTTACTTGTTACCCTATTTTTTCAGTTTACTCCAAACTTCCTTACTGCTGCTAAGACCCCTCCCTTTCTTAGAAAGGTTCCTGTCCCTTGACTGCACCCCTGGTGCCTCCGTTCTCTCCTTTCAGTGTCTTGTCTCACAAAGGGATTGTATTAGTTTCCTGTGGCTGCTGTAATGAATTACCGCAAATTCGGTGGCTTGAAAAAATGGACATTAATTCTGTCACGGTTCTGGAGGCCGGCGGTACAAAATCAAGGTGTCACTAGGGCCACGCTCCCTCTGGAGGCTCTGGGGGAGGGTCCTTCCTGCCTCTTCCAGCCTCTGGTGGCTCCAGATGTTCCTTGGCTTGTGGCTGCATCACTCCAACCCCAGCTTCCGTCTTCACCTGGCCCCCTCCTCTTCTCCCTGTGTCTTTCCTCAACACTTATCACTTCATTTAGAGGCTGCCAGGGTAACACAGCATGGTTTCATCTTAAGATTCTTCAGTAAGTACATCTGCAAAACCTTTTTTTCCCAATAAGCTCACATTCGTAGGGGGTTAGGACATAGACATATCTTTGAGGGGGGCCACCATTAAGCTCACTTCAGGGATATGACCACTACCCCTCATGGAGAGTTACTGCACAGGCCAAGAGAAGGGGAACCCACCCAAGTCAAGGTGAAAAGCACCCTGGGCAGTGGGGGAGCCCCTTCCCCCTATAGCCACGTGGCTGGAGCAATTGAGACACGTCTCAGCCAAGTTTCAAAACCCAGCCCACCAGAGGTCTTCAGGCTGCCCTCACACGATGGAACTGACCAACATGACATCCTCGAATGCTGAGGGTCACTTCATAGCTCATTCTGCAAAGCACAAGGATGGCCTTATCTGTTGTCCAGTCAGTACACAGAGCAGAGGGCTGGCCCTGGCATTCAGCTTAGCCAACGGCCGCAGGGCAAGGCACTGGCCAGGCTGAGTCACGTTTCCCTCACTGGTTAACAGGGATAACAGGGCATGTTCTGCTTCCCACAGGGCAAGGAACGGGCAGCTGATGTCTGTGAAGCAGTGTGCAAACTGTCAAGGGCTACACACATGCAAAGTACTATGTACTTTAATGGGAAAACACTCTCAATGAAAACTTCAGGAGATTTTAGTCCTGAATCACCTTGAAGTTTGCTCTGTGACTTTGGACAAGTCATTAAATTGGAAATACTAATGTTATCCAAAATAAGTAATGTCACAGAAGGTAAACCTAGGAAAAGCATAAAGTCCAATGTAAATGCAAGATTCTGTCACTATTCTGGTTTTTACTATTTCAGCAAAGTATTATAAAAGGCATTGCTAAAAAACTACAAATAGAGCTACCATACGATCCTGCAACCCCACTCCTGGGCATATATCCAGAGAAAACCATAATTTGAAAAGATACATGCATCCCAATGTTCATTGCAGCACTGTTTACAATAGCCAGGACATGGAAGCAACCTAAGTGTCCATTGACAGATGAATGGATAAAGAAGATGTGGCATATATATATATATATATATAATGGAATATTACTCAGCCTTAAAAAAGAATGAAATAATGCCATTTGCAGCAACATGGATGGACTTGGAGATTATCAAACTAAATGAAACAGACAAAGACAAATACCATATGATATCACATGTGTAGTCGAAAAATATGATACAAATAAACTTATTTACAAAACAGAAACAGACTCACAGACTTCGAAAACAAACTTATGGTTACCAGGGGGGAAGGTGAAGGCAAGGTATGTTTGGGATTAACATATACACGCTACTATATATAAAATAGATAATCAACAAGGACCTACTGTATAGCACAGGGAACTCTACTCAATATTCTGTAATAACCTAAATTGGAAAAGAACTTGAAAAAGAACAGATATATGTATATGAATAAATGAATCACTTTGTTGTACACCTGAAACTAACACAGCATTGTAAATCAACTAAACTCCAACATAAAATAACATTTAAAAAAATTTTTAAATGAAAGACATCGTATAATGTATTTATCTCTTTTTATTGGTAAAAATTTAACATCTGCATCCATACTTATCAACCAGCATTTTACGTGTTCCTCGGAAAGGTGACAAAAATTCATCCTCGGAATTCATGAGTGTCATTTACTCAACAAATATTTATTGAGTGGTGTGTCAGGAATTGTTCTGAGCACTGTAGAAAAGTAGTGCCCTAAGCGGATATAAGCCCTGGCCTGATGGAGTAGAATTCATGCTAGGGAAATAGAGAATTAACAGGGTAAAAAAGTAGAATGTCAAAGGAACATTACCTAATGCCAAGGGCTTTGGAAAAAAAAATCATGCTGTGTCAGATGAGCAATGGTTGAAATGTTCGATGGGGGAAGAGCTTTCCCAGGAGAGGAAAGATCCCGCCTGGTGTTTGGGGAAGGCCAGCTGGTGCCCTGAGGGGCACCAGGATTGGGGAAAGAAGAGAATCGCAGAGGCGGAGGGAGGCCGGGTCACAGGACCTTGGGGGTCCTGGTGGGGCCTCAAGCTTTTCCTCTGAGTCACCCGGGGCCAGTGGAGGGTTTCAGCTGTTGAGCGACAGGTCTGACGGATTTTTTTTAACAGCATCCCTCTGGCTGCTGTGTTGAAAACAAGCACAGTGTTTAGGTCTTTAGAAATGAGTATAAGTCACACTGAAAAGTCATTTTTAAGATGTCAAATGATGCCAATTATATCTCAATAAAACTAGAATGAATGAATGAATAAATAAAATGTCAAATGGTTACTTTTTAAAAAATTAAACCAGATCAGGTGGTTCTTGCAGGGAAATAGTTGACTCACTTTTCTATACAAACCTCAAATAAGGGAATGAGAAGACACAACTCGCTAAGTTTCATCAAACATTCTGCTCCCTCCTTACCAAGAAACACATGTGCTAAAGATCAGAGGTGGAAGGGTCTTCTTGGTCTCTCCTCCATACCCTACGAGGTAGGCCTGGCTGTTCCTGGGGTGCCCCACTGCCGGGAGGGCCGCTGTGAGGGAAGGACAGATGGGACCTAAAGGAAGCCCCGTGATGGACCGTCCGGCACAGCCCAGGCTGCTCCTGCCTGGACTGGCTTTGCTTCTTCCTCTGCTACCCAGGCTGGTCCAGGAAAAGAACATGAGGGGTGACCCCTCTCTAGGTGTTCAAGATGCTCTAAGACTCATCGATAGGCCAGCAGTTTCCCAGGTAGTTGCCAGCAGAAACCAGACAATGGTGTATACTAAAATATATATTGGCCATAAAGAAAAATGAAATGCTGACACAGGCTGCAACATGGATGACCCCTGAGAACAGTATGCTGAGTGAAAGAAGCCAGTCACAAAAGACTACGTGTGGTACAATTCCGCTCATAGGAAATGCCCAGAATTGGCAGACAGAAAGCAGATTAATGGTTACATAAGGCTGGATAGGGATAGACGGGCCGGTGGGGGTGACCGCTAATGGACACAGGGCTTCTTTCTGAGGTGAGGAAAATGTTCTAAAATTGACAGTTGCACATATTTGTGAATATTCTAAAAACCAACAACGAATTATCTATACTTTAAATGGATCAATTTTATGGTATGTGAATTATATCTCAGGAAAGGTGTGGATGTGCGTTTGTGGAGTGTGTAGTTTGAAGACACCAAGTCAGACTGACACAGAGTCCCAGACCTGCCTCGGGAGCAGGGGACTGACAGCTACACGTCTGCCGCGTGTTCTGTGTGACAGAAGTGCCCGCTGGCTCCCTGCACGTGGGGAAGGGTGTGGGAGAAATGTCCCACCTAGGACCGACTACATAATTCGCAGAGCCCTCTGCAAAATGGAAGAGAGCCTCTTATTTTTTAAAAGAAGTATTAAGGGAATTCCCTGGTGGTCCAGTGGTTAGAACTCGGTGCTTTCACTGCCGAGGGCACAGGTTAGATCTCTGGTCAGGGAACTAAGATCCCACAAGCCGAGGGGCATGGCCAAATAATTAAAAAACAATAAATAAATAAATAATTTTAAAGCATTAAGAATTTCAAGGTGGAGACTGGGACCTGGTCCCTTCACTGTCCCTTTCTCCAGGCGTGGAGGGGAAGGGGTGTGTCCCTGCTAGTCAGCTCTGATTTGTTTTGATTAAGGGGGCACATGAAGGGATGTTCCTTTGCTAGGAGAGCTGGGGTTCCTCATGCAGCATTCTGTGAGAATCTTCCAGAAGATGAGCGCAGCTGGCTATCCCCCTTGACAGCTGGGAGTGGAGGGTGGGCCCTTCTCCTCACCCTCAACCAGAAGCAAAAGGCATGTTCAAGGTGACAAGTCTGGCAATTAGAGGTAAAGCAAGCATTAGCTTTAATGAAAAGAGGTGATTTACCTAACGGCTATAAACAAGAGGCGCTAACAACTCAGTGGGTCTGAAATAGACACCAACATTCATAAAAGTGAAGAAGTGGGGGAAAAAATCTTGCAGCAATTGGAAAGCCATTCCTCAAAAGAAGGTGAAACAGGAGGGAAGGGGGCAGGGCACAACCTTTAAAAGAATGACATACCAGTTGAGGCTACAACATAAACTGCGTAGAACCAACTAGGTCCAAGGTGGCAGAAGATTCAACTTCCAGGGGACCTTAAGCCTCATTATACGCTCATCAGCACATGCTAAATGACATGCCCACAGGCGCCATGACTGTTCCAAGGGTAACCCTAAGTAGGCGGTGGCCCAATTCTTGGAAATCCCCACCCGTTCTCCAAAATAGTCGGCATAATCCTCTCCCACTCATTAGCCTATGAAATTACTCAGCCCATAAAAACTAACCACCCATATTTCGGGGCATCTAGCCTTTTGAGATGGCCCACCCTCTGTCTGCAGAGTCTGTCTGTTTCACTCCCCAGGGCGCTTCTTGCCTCTTGAGATAGACCTCATTCTGTCTATGGAATGTGTATCTCTCTAAATAAATTCACTTCTCACCTATCACTTTGCTTCTCGTTGAATTCCTTCTGCGCTGAGACATAAAGAACCTGAGTTTCATTAAGTCCTGCGACCAGGTGTGCAATGTCAATGAAAAGACAGTGAGTTCGGGCTTCCCTGGTGGCGCAGCGGTTGAGAGTCCGCCTGCCGACGCAGCGGACGCGGGTTCGTGCCCCGGTCCGGGAAGATCCCACGTGCCGCGGAGCGGCTGCGCCCGTGAGCCATGGCCGCTGAGCCTGTGCGTCCGGAGCCTGTGCTCCGCAGCGGGAGAGGCCGTGTCCCAATCTGGGTTTTGGCTGGGTTCTAGTCCTGGCCTGTGGATTCAACTTCCAGCTTGAGGTGTGCGGTTTCGAATGGACACAATATAAATACCCCGTTTTAATGATTTATTCATGTGTTGCTTGTATCTGTTACATTATTGAGCTTTAAAATGCTAATCCAGGTCTTATGTTGTCACCTAAAGTGGCATGAGAATTAGCCTTCCTTAATCTTCTGCTGGACTGGCAGGTACAATAGAGACTAAGTCTTCATTTGCGTGAGGACTGGCAGTTCCACGTCCAGTTTGCAAGACAAATAATCAAGTTGGTGCTCGAAGCATCATTCAGCCCAGTATGTACTGTGGGAATCATTTTGTGATTCAGAAGAAACACACACGACTCCAAAGTCCTCTATCTGTACAGGTCTGACTCACACTGCAGACACATTTATTTAGAGATTATCAATCCTGCAGAATACAGCAGGTCCCTCTTACTATTTTTGCTGTTCAGACTTGCCTAAAGCATGTCATCACGCAGTTTAATATCACAGCGGATTTTGAAGGTGGTTTATATCCTCCAAGAGCACTGCCTTATAAGGAAAAAATGACTGCGTCAGGGAGGCAGTGGGGGCAGTAGGTCTAGACTGGGGCCCTGTGACCGTTGGCAAGGAATTGATCCTCCTTGGGCCTCAGTTTCCTGGTAAAAACAGGAGTTGGTCTCACTTATCAACTCCAAAGACTTTTCCAATTTTAAAATTCAGTGTTTCATTCCCTGGTCTCCTGCTACCAAAGGCAAGAGAATTATAGTGAAACTGTGAGCTCCAATGGACAGCATTGGTCTTTGACCTTATTCCCTACTGTTACTCAAAATCCTGCTTAGAGTGTAGCAGAAGACCGCGATCAGAGGCGGCTGAAGGGGATGGCAGGACCAGCTCTCTGCGGAGCTGTTGCTTGTTTATCACAACCTTAGACTTAATTATGTGCCAGGCATTGTTCTAAGTACTTAAGAAACTTTAACTCACTCAATCGTCACACAACCCTAGAAGAAAAGCAAGGCTATTATGCAAACTTGACAGAGAAGGAAACTGAGATCCAGACAGTTTAAGTAACTTGCTGGGGCCACAGCTGGACAGCTAGTGAAGGGCTAAGCTGGGATTTGACCTCAGGAAGTCTGACCCCACAGGCTGCCCTTCACCGGATAAGATCACAGGCTCTATACCTAGTTTTCCTGCCTTCACACCCCAGGAAACACAAGGGACCAATGAGGCTGTCAAAAGCAGCTGAAGTTAACATAGGACATTAGGAGAAGTTTTTGACCTCCCGCGGGTAGTCCCATGTTGGCCGTTCCGAGGAATCTTAAAGAAAAGGGTAGAAACTACCTGCTCTTGCATAGTGTGGGACCACCTTGTCGGGGGGAAGGGGCCTGGGAGGCTGCTGGATGACCCTAGCTTGGCCTGGATTCCAGGAACCAGTGCCAGCCCGTAGATGGGCACAAGGAGAGAGCAGCTGGATGGTATACACGTTGTGTGCATATTGGCTGTGTGTGGTGGGAGGAAATGGGGGAGGTAATAAAGTTTAATTTCATCTGCTCCTTGACCCCAACATGCATCAGTGGAATAACTACTGACAGTCATGACCCTGTGACTGCAGGGTGAATGGTCAGCAAAGGAAATGTAGGTGCCAGAAAGATATGCATGCATTAAATTATTTCTATCTCTAAGTGCATTTCCCCCTCCACTGCCCACCCCCCTCCCAGGATTTCCAAAGTCTCACACTTGTGCATGATTTTTGCAGAGACGTGGACTTCATTTTTACTTCTTCAAGGGCAGGGACTAAGCCCTTACTCATCTGTCTCCTCAGCAGCTGACACTGTGTTTGCTAAATGAATAAATGATACATCTCAGACCAGATGACATCTGTTTAGCTTGCAAGTGGAAACCACCTGTATGGTTTCCACTTGCAACTGTATGTTAACTATCCATTTGGATTTCAAGATAAATACAGACGTGTTTCTAAGGAAAAGTTTTTGTTGTCGTTGTTTTTACAGGATAATTTGGTAAGCTAATCATTTTTAATAATTACATCTGGATTCTAAAGAACTCTTTGTCTGCATTTTACCCTCTAGACATTTACTGTTTATAATGCATACATTCTACTGTAATTTCCTCTTTCTTCTCCTCTATGAGCTTCCCTCTTTCTTAAAGGAAGAGTTAAGACTGCTCTTACACTCAGCCTGACATGGTAAATCTGGTCATTTCACCTGATGGGCCCTCCTGACTTTTAATTTCCTTCTAACACCTTTGACTTTTGATCTTGAAGCGCAAGGGCCATACTTTTATTGGGTTTAATTTACTGGAAAACCCGATGTTCCTTGTGAATCAAGCCATAATAGTCAATGAATAATCACAGGCTGCAGCCAGGCTGGGTTTTAGTTCTGCTGAGTAACTAGGAAACCGACTAACGACAGGAAGGTAAAAAATGTTAGGAGCCCTGTTATGGCCCCAGAACTAGGATAAGACATTTTATTATGAGCATGTGACCACCCAAGCCTAGAGGGGGATCAGCCACCGCCGCGTAGGACCCAGGGCAAGGGGGTTGCTTGCCTGAGCCCAGGGCTCCTGGGAAGGGGAACGGGGAGTGGCAGAGGCCTGGGTGGGAGTCAGGAGTACAGGCTTGTGCCTGACCCCAGCTTCCTCTCTCCAGCCTCTGCACCTCTTTCAGCTCTGCATTTTGCTCCCGGTTGGATTATTTTCTATCAGGTTTCACACATTTATATCTGAGAGAGTAGGGATTTTTGTTTCATGTATACATTTTTTAAAGGATTTTTCATCAAATGATCCCAGAAGGGAGCTTGGAAAAAGACAATAGCTATATCATTTTTAACCTCTCTCTACCATGTGCTGAACAAATTCTTTACAAATTTGGTTCTGTGTCAAATGCCCATCACAGCCTGATGACATAGGCGCCATAATCACCCTTGCTTCTACAGAGGCGAGAACTGGCCCAAGGTTTAGCCCGTTAGAGCAGGGGAAAAGTTGGTTGTCAGGAACGGACTGTCTCCAGACTCCAATGTCACTTCTTTGGACGTCTTTCTGCTCAGATGTGTTGGAAACGCCCCTCCCCCGACCAGCCCCTCAAGGAGGAAAGATGTCTTCCCAAAGAGTCAGTGGACCTCAGGGACTCAGGGAGCCCCTGATTACCTAGCACCAGAGACCCACGGGCAGGGGAACAGTTCCTATGGACAAGGCAGCCCCACTCCGGGCAACTGAACTTGATCTAATGGCTGTCTGTACCAAGCTTCTCAGATGCTTTCAGTAGCCTGGGGGAAAAGACCCTCTATTAGTGGAAACTACAGCCCAGATGAGTCAGTATTTTCTGCTACAGTTTAAAAAAAATACTCTTTATGTCTCCATGGTAACTTACTATGGATCTGTATCCCATTTATGAAACTCCTTCTTGACCTATCTGTGATTTCTGTTCCAGGCCTGAATGTACATGGAGAAACCATCAGAATCAGTTCAATGTGCAGGAAATATCAATCTTCTCAGCACCTGGCTGTTTGAGCCGTGTAGACCCTGCCTCTGACCCATGCAATGGTGATACCCGGAGACCCTCAGGTACCTGGAAACATTAAGGTGCAATAGTATCTCGATTATCTGGATAACTCCTGGTTTAGGGTTGCCATGGAAACCAGGAACCTTGGTAACGGAGAAGTGAGGCCTTTCCTCTCTCCCTTCACAGCACTGCAGTCCCTGAGATGCACCAAATTTCAGCCCGTGGCCTTGCCTAAGCTGAGCTATTTTATTTTATAAATACTTTTAGGAATCTAAATACTTCTCCAAAATATTGAGAATCTGACCTGAATCTGAATAGGAAATGTGCACGTTTCTAGCCAGGGACTCAAGTATTGAATATTTCCTGCTAAAAATGGAAATGGGAGATATGGGTGATGGTTTTGATCATAGTTAGAAGTCAGATAAACTGGAGTTTCAACCCTGAATTTCCCATTTATATGTCTTATGACTTGGCAAGTTATTTACCCTGAGGGTCAACTCCCTCATATTTAAAGTGGGGACAATAATGCCTTGGAGAATTATCACGAGGATTAGCCCAGGGAAGCTCAGCCAAGGCTGGTTACTACTAAGGCACCGCTCAACTCTAGGGGGTGCCACTCACACGGAGGCTGTAGGAATGGGGCTTCTCGGAGCAGGGGGACTCCGTGACCCATAAAAGGGCCCATTCTGCATCTTTATCATCTCAGCGTCAGCATGACAGAATGATCAGAAATAAAAATGATCAGAAATCATAAGTCCACGAGGAGGTCCAAGAATGGGGCCAGGATGAATCCCTTATGACCCCAAGCCCTGCGGCCACTCGGTGGCACCAGTACTACTCCAGTCCTGCCAGGGCACGTTTGGGGTTAAAGCCTCCGGACCCGGGGAAGAAACCAAAGAACGACTCTCCTCCTGAGCTCCCGGGACACACAGAGCACGGGGCGCCAGGCCTCGGAGTCCCCGGCCCAGAGCGGCCCTGGAACAGCAGGCAAGGCACAGCTGAGAGACATCAGGCGCCGAGCGAGGTCCCGCCTGAAAGGTCCGGCTCCGCCCCCTG
>NW_020174642.1:7201935-7210512 GCF_003031525.2 Neophocaena asiaeorientalis asiaeorientalis
CCGAAGAGGCGCGGTAAGAGCGGGATCGGGCCGGGCGGGCGGCCGGGGTCCGGCGGGGAGCGTCCTCCAGCGTCAGATCCTCTACCGGGGAACCCAGGAACCGGGCGGGGGACGTGGGTGGCGCCGAGGTCTGGATTCCGGGGCGCAGCCGGGACCCAGGCTGGGTGGCGGCTATCCGTAGCATTCGGGGGTCGAGCGTCTGGGATCCGGTCCGCTCGGGGCTCGTGTTCCTGGGGCCGAGTGGCTTTCGGGGCGGCGGGCAGAGCTCGGAGTGGGCCCGGCGGTGACGGGCGGAGCAGGCTGCGAACTTGGGCCGCGGCCCCGGGGTCGCCGAGGTGGCAGGGGCGGGCGGGGCGCGCCGCTTGTTTCACTTGCTTTTGTTTTAAAAGGAAACGCGGGCGTGGTAGGGGGACTCCTGCCAGTGGGCGCCCGGCGGACCTGATTTCGCGAAGGGGTGGGGGACGCTGGAGAGGGTGTCCGAGGGGCCCCGGCGCGCCCGGGTTTGCGGGGAGGACGCCGGGCCCGGGAAGATCTGGGGTGCCGGGCGCCTGAAACACCTGGGAGGCTGCGGCTTCCCGAAAACGCACCGATCCCAATCCCCTGGTCACCTCCGCGGCCAGGTCCAGGGCCCGGCCGTGGCAGCGGGCGAGGGGGGCGGCTGCAGGGTCCTGCGGCTCCAGTGGGACCCCCGCGGGCGCCCCAGGACCTCTGGATCCGGGCCCCTCGGTCCTGCGAGGCGAACATGGGGAGGCTGTCGGAAATGGAGATGTGGGTACACAAGGCTGACTTTATTTTCCCGTTCTTAGAGCATTTTGGATGAAGGGGTAACAGCGTTTGAGCGTGTATGGCTTTTTTTTTTTTTTTTTTTTTTTTTTAAGCACATGAGACTTTTATATTGGCCTGTATTCAGTGTTAGGGTATCCGAAAATAGTAGTTGACCTGCTACTGCTGATTTAGAAAGTAAAGAAGTGAGCAGTTCTCTTTGGAGATAGGGGTAATTTATTTTAATTTACCCGTAAGAGATTATGTTTGTTCTGTGCAGTGGAAGCGGCTGTGCGCTGTCTGCTTGCCCACATCACCACCAATCAGAGAGATAAGTCTCTAAGTTAAGGTTTATTAAAATTCTGAATGATATCACAGTACAGTAAATGCTAGCTCTCTGAGTCCTGCAGGGAAATAATCAAACACTCATTTCTGGGATTAGTCATTCCTCTCTCTAGATTGATAACTTTCAAAGGAAAAAGCAAACTAATCTTCAAAAGTGCGTTTCAGACTTGTTTTTCTTTATTCTTGCTTTTTTTAAATTTACCTAAATAGAAACCTGTGCTCTAATCTCACATAAGCGATCACTTGTTTCCATAAGGGTACTGTTGTCCGGCAAGTTCTGTTTGTTTTAAAATTTAACCATTCTCAGCCCTTCCATTTCTGCCATTTTCCCTTTTTTCTGTTGTTCAAAAGCATCGATCAATAGGGCAACACCAAAAAGATCTAAATGTGAAATTGACTTAGGTGGAGAAACTTGGCCTGTCTGCCACCTTCACAAGCTGTGTTGAGTAAAATAAGGGAACTTAAATTTGATTATTTATGTGTTTGTCAGAAAGCATCGGCAGAGCATTTTGATTCTACATGGTTTCTACAAAACAAATTAAAATCCGGACAACAGAAGAATTCTATTCCATAGCTAGTCATTACAGCTCTCTATGTGGGAGTGGTAGACTGCCTTTCCTCCTGGTATTTGTACACAAAAATCAGGCGAGACTTCTCCATTGCCTTCCGCATCTATTCTCTGTCCATCTCCGTGAAGCTGAAGAATGTGGAATAAAGTCCGCAAACCAGGCGAAGACGATGGGTAACTGACAACACCCAAGGTGTGCTTTCATTTTGGTCTCCTGTTTGAGGCTTGCTGATGTAATCAGCTGGGTGACAGGACTTAGTTCATCCAGGTCAGTGGATGAAAGCTCTACATTAAGGAGCATTTCACATCATGAAGCGTCTCGAGCAGGGGCCTAGGCTAAAGATATCTGTGTGCCATCTCTGCTCTGTATTGATGTGCTGGGAGGAGGGCGCACGCCTCATCATTCGGGTGATCCTGGCTCCTGGAGGAGCTCAGGAGGTAGGGCCATACTCCCCGGGGCTTTGGTCTGCCCTGTGCCCCTTAGATGCCCCCGCAGTAGCTGTGTGATCCCTGGGCAAGATCCCGAGGTCTCTGTTGCCTCACTGTAAGATGGTATAACATCTGCCGCTCGGGGATGTCAGACAGTTGAGTGAGGTGGGAAGGTGTGGTGCTTAGCCCTTAGCAAGGTGCGATCTACCAGGGCAGTGATCATCAGTAGTGAGTATTGATTCTTGAGTGCAGGTGGATGACAGGATCCACCAAGTGGAGATTCTGAGCAAACGCGGTCACTTTTGATCCAGGACGACTCTTCCCCTCCGAACCCCTGCTCCCACCCCTCCACCCCCAACTATGATTTACTGTCAAAGCTTTCGCACCTCCACTGGCCCCCAAGATAATTACCCGCAGTCTGAGGGTTTTTACAGGCCTGTCCAGTGCCTCTGGCCTCCCTGGTAGCTGGGACTCTCCTCGCATACTGCCTTTTCTAGCCAAGGGGGTGTGTGTCTGTGTGCTGAGTTGTTGGGAGGTCTGTTTAGCCATAACGTTGACTATAAAGAGAAAACAAGAAAGTACAAACTCGAATTAAGTAGTTACAGGAAAATAAGCTGTTTGCCTCCGCCAGTGAGTCTATCCATTGCACAATGTTTTAATTACTCAGGGTTCTTGGTTGTAACAGGTAGGAGCCCTCAGTGGAGACCGCAGGGCGGGCAGTTAGAGGTACCCCGTAAAGCTTCCTTCTTAGACCCCCAGTTCAAGGCCGTGAAGCGGGGAGGGTGGGTTACTGTCATAGGGGATTCCCAGGTTATTTGAAAATCAGCTTTAGTTGCTCTGTTTTTTTTAATCTAACACTAAGGCAGGATTATCTAAGTACCTTTCTCACTTATTAATGTTTAACTTACCCCACCAAACAATTACATTTTAGGGCCCCAAATAAGTTTTCAGTTGATTACAGCAATCACAGGTCACATATGGGACTGTCCAAATGCCCGTCACAGATGCAACTCTAAGTTTTCTAATAGCCACGGTAAATGTGGTGAAGTTAATTTCAATGTGTTTCAATTAACGTCGCACATTCAAAATATTACATAAACATGCAGTACATCCAAAATTAGTACTGAGATACTTTACTTTTCGCTACGAAATCTTTGAAATTTACATGCTGAGCACGTCGGAATTCGCCCCAGCCCAGTGCCAAGCGCTCAGGAGCCCCACGTGGCTGGTGGCTGCCACGTCGGTCAGTGCAGGCCCAGGATAAGCCCAGACCATCCAAGCAAGTAAGGCAGATCTGTGATCAGAATTACTTCCTCTTGAAGAGATGCACAGCTGAGCAACACGCAAAGCAGACGTATTTTGAGCTTGTGTATTCAACGCAGGAGGATCTAGACAACGCAGGAGGGTTTGAGCTGCAGCCCTGGTTCTCCCTTTTATCTGCTTCCTGGGCCTGTGTGCTTCCTCACAGCTTGGAGAGGGGAGGGGGCCTCTGAGGCAGGTCTCCCAGCAGGCTTTCCTGGATCTGGGAGCTGCGGTGGCACGTCATCCCTGCGCTTGCCCTGGAGCTCCCAGGTTGAGCTGACAGTCCCCTTTGCATAAGGGAGATAGCCCTCCCCTGCCCGGCAGCCCTCCAGGCCCACACCCCGAGGTGACCTTGGAATTGAGCATCCTCCCACTCCTGTCCTGGAAGGACCCAGGCCCCCAGCTCAGCTCACCCAGCCGGCTAGAAGGCAACTTTATCTGTATGCCTCAAATCTAAATAGAATTCAGCGGAGAATCAGCATTATTATTTAATTACTTAAGTAGCATCCCATTTGTGAGAAGATTTCCTGGTGTTCAGTTTTGAATGACCTGTTAGGGCTGGAGAACTTGGGCCAACTCAGCCAGAATTAGGTGTGGATGTGGACTTGATTTGTTGCCTCTTTGACTTTCTTCCTTTCTTTTCCTTTTTCTTTTTTTTTTTAAGATGAATGATTTTGGAATCAAGAACATGGACCAGGTGGCCCCTGTGTCCAGCAGTTACAGAGGGACACTCAAGGTGAGTGAACAAGTATTAATTAAAACTTAAAAAAAAAAATTGGAAAACTCAATCTCTAGGAGAAAAAACAGTGGGTTGGGGTCCCAGAAGACCGGTTCTAGCCCTAGCTTTTTAATTAACTGGCTGTGTGACTCTGGACTGTTTGCTTAATCTCTCTGGGCCTCCATTTTCTAGTCTGCAAAATGGGTGTCCTGGTGCTTGTTCAACTTGTCCTCCAAGATATGAAACCATTTAATTTGTAGATGGTGAGGCCTTTGTAGTTTCTTTCGGAGGCTCCTACCAGGTGAAAAATCCTATGAATTCTCCAGAGAACAGAGCTGGAGGAGCTATCTGTTCTGTCCCCCCAGGAGTTTTCTTGGGTGACAGAAAAGTTGTTTAAGAACTGAAATGAAAGAGCTTAGAAGAGGCAGGCGGGCCCAGCTGCTGCTGCAGCTCCCGTCAGAAGGGTCAGTGCCCACCGGGATGCAGGCAGTCTGCATCCATTGTGTCCTTCCAGACACAACTGCGCCTGTTTATTAAAGACGAAAGAGCCTTCTCAGCTGCGTAATAAACATTCTGTGTAGTTTCTGTCTCAGTCCCTTTGGGGAACATTCTTTAACAGCACGGACTGATAATTTCCCATTTGCCTTCTACAAATGTGACAGCGAGATTTGATTGGGGTTTTTTTAGTGCTGAGAAGTAAACATGTCTCAGAAACAGCGTTTTAAATTAGCCTCCTCCTAGCTCGGTGTTTTGTATGATGATGTGTCTCTGGCATGTTACATTTTTCTCAGTGGATCAGCGTGAGGTTATCTGTCTGATAGAATCCCAAGAGGCAAAAATTGGCACAGACCTTTCTAGAGTGTCATGAAATTATCAAACGTCAAGTCAGCGAGGTTTCCTTTTTTCTGTTCATTTTGGTCAGACGTTTCCAGTGTTGGCATGGCAGAAACCATACAGGAAATTATGGTATTAAGTTTGAAACGACTCCTCTAGAGAGAAGACTTCTCCTATAAACTAGAAGAGTTTGACAATGCCTGTGCGATCTCTGGGCTCGGAGAAGAAACTGTCAATTGCTGAAATTTGATGTGTTGAAATGTGCAGCAGGAATTTGTCTTGTCTTTTGGCTTCCTGGTTTTAAAAAAAAGAACAGTCAGGAGTACAGTCAGGAAAGGGCAGGCATTTCTTAGTCACTGGGCAGTGGTAGTGGGAATTTTAAAAATCTATTGGCTATTTCACCAAAATTGGCGCTGCTATAAGGTAGTTCATAAGCCGAGATGAGTATTTCACACTCAGAATTTGTCTTTCCCCCGTGGGCTTTGGGCAGTTGGACATCTTTGCTTTGGGTTTTGGGGAGCCGGACTCCAACATCATTGGGACATCATTGGGTTGAGCTCCTACTTCGTATGTAATGCGTCATTCATTGTTCTGCATTTCTAAAAAGAAAACACACAAACTGTTTGATTTGTAAATGTCTTACACATTTTTTAATTGATGACTCAACAGATGGGTCATCGCATTGCACATGACATGGGATTTCCAGCTTATGTTGGAAACATATAACCTTTCTTCACGTTTTTCTTCAGGTTAGGCAGTGATGAACCAAGCCTTTATCTGTTACATGTGTTACTCATAAATGAGTCATTTTTCCTTTTTTTGACCACGCCATGCAGCATGAGGGGTCTTAGTTCTCAACTAGGGATCGAACCCATGCCCCCTGCAGTGGAAGTGCAGTCTTAACCACTGGACCACCAGGGAAGTCCCAATGAGTCTTACATTAAAGGCTATTCCATTTGTAAATGTTAGATGAGATTATTAGAAATCCTCACAGTTCCAGGCGTATCTTTCTCTGTGTATTTATCCCCCTCTTTCCCCTAAGTTATAGATAGTTTAACTTTAAACCTATTTCCTTTAGAAATCTTTCCCCTTAATAGATGATGGGGGAGGGGTGTCCTTTTCAATACACTAAACTTTTACAAAATTAAGTCTTAAGGAATGTTCTCATATGTATTATTATTTTCTGAACCGTTGGAATAGATAAGGAAAGACATGTAGTTTCAGTTGCAGTGTTTCATGGTAAACATTTCAGAATAAATGCTTCAGCAGAAAAAGTAATGTATTTTGTTGTTTGGTTTTTCATTTTCATTTAATCACTCGCCTTTCATTTTAACTGCAGTGAACCAAGTCGTTTTTCTTATACACACAGCCTAAGCATCTCTCCCAAGTAGCTTAGAAGGCCCAGGTATTTGTTTTTCTTTTTGTTTGTTTGTTTGTTTGTTTGTTTGTTTTTTTGCGGTATGCGGGCCTCTTGCTGTCGTGGCCTCTTCCGCTGCGGAGCACAGGCTCCGGACGCGCAGGCTCAGCGGCCATTGGCTCACGGGCGCAGCCGCTCCGCAGCATGTGGACCGGGGCACGAACCCGCGTCCCCTGCATGGGCAGGCGGACTCTCAACCACTGCGCCACCAGGGAAGCCCCGCCCAGGTGTTTGGATCGCAGTGGTCTCTGAGTCCCTCCAGGCACTGTTCTAAGATTCTCTTGGTTTTAGGTTTGTTTACTTAATTTATTCATTTAAATTGGTTAAGCCATTAAAAATAAGCTCCCAGTCATTCTGGCTCTGAGGT
This sequence comes from Neophocaena asiaeorientalis asiaeorientalis, assembly GCF_003031525.2. Lineage (NCBI taxonomy): Eukaryota > Metazoa > Chordata > Mammalia > Artiodactyla > Phocoenidae > Neophocaena > Neophocaena asiaeorientalis. The sequence goes on from NW_020174642.1 coordinate 7,208,678, forward strand.
TGATGACAGGCAGACCTTGTTGTGTTGTACTTCGCTTTACTGCGCTTTTCACAAATTGAAGGTTTGTGCCAGCCCTGCATCCTAGGTTTATCGGCACCATTCTTCCAACAGCATTTGCTCTCTTCGTGTCTCTGTGTCCCATTTTGGTAATCCTCGAAATATTTCAAACCCTCCACCAGTGAAATGATTACAACTCTCTGAAGACTTAGATGACGGTTAGCATTTTTTAGCAATAAAGTAGTTTTTAATTAAGGTATGCATAGTTTTTAGACATAATGCTATCGTACAATTAATAATGTAAATGTAACTTCTACGTGTATTGGGAAACCAAAAAATTTGTGTGACTCGCTTTACCTCAATATTCACTTTATTTTGATGGTCTGGAACCACACCTGCAATATCTCCACGGTATGCCTGTAAGTGATCCAGAGTAAAGTAGAATTGTTCTGGTCACTTTGACCCTGTCAGAAGTCCACTAAGACTGGTTGATTCCATGTGTGGCTTTATGACTGACAGCTTAATCAGGGTGTATCAATGAGGCTGCCCATGGACCACTTTGAAAATAGGTCATTAAGTAAGTTTAAATGTCACGTTTCAGTTTTCTTTCCCTCTGCTTTTGCAGCGCCAGCCTGCCTTTGACACCTTTGATGGCTCCCTGCTCGCTGTTTTCCCCTCCCTAAATGAAGAGCAAACACTCCAGGAAGTGCCAACAGGCTTGGATTCAATTTCTCACGGTAATTTGTTACTCAGACTTGACAAATTGAGCGTGATGTCCCTAAGTAGTTCAGTTCCTACATTATAATTCATAAGTGATGAATGTTGGTATCTTGAATCTTTGTATGAAAAGTCCGGTAGAGACTCAGATCTGAGAGAAGACAGTTTTCCTTTTTTATGCGCTTGGTGACTCTGAAGTCCTCACTTGCCAGACACACCCCAGGGAGGGTGGGTGCCCTGCTGGGAGCAAGCCACAGGGGTTCCCCCCCTCCCCAGCTTCTCCTTAGGATATTTCAACGCTGCAGCCAGCCCAGGCCCCATCTCCCAGCCCCCTCTGCGAAGCAGACCAGTAGACATTAAAATGCACCCCAACTTTTCATCCAGGGTTTGCATCCTTAGCTGGATCTTCCTCCCCTACCCCGAGTTTTGGGGCAACAAATTATTCCTGCTCATCTTTACCCATCTGCGTTTGCTTCCGTAGTTCTTAACGTCCTTGTTTACTCTTTTTAAGGGAATAGCACGTCAAGTAATGCCTCTGAGATTACTGTGATAGTTATTAGTTGGAAACGTTCCAGAAATTACTTTGTCATATGAAGTAGGTGCTAGAAAATACAGCCCAGAAAATTAATTAAAACACACATGCTTGCGTAAGCGTGCCATCATGTGACAGTCATTTATCATTCTTGAAATTGCTGAGGGAATCCAGAGAAGGCTGTGTTTCAATAAAAATTGACGTCACGGGTGCTAAGTGCTGTGTGTTCCCGTTCCATCTGATGTTCCTTTGCTGCCGCTTAGTTTAATGGAAGTCGCTTCCAAATTAGCCATTTACAACCCCTTGAGGCTTTTGGCCAAAAACTTGCAACTTCTTTCATTGTCGAAAATGTAAGAATAGTCTTAAATAGAACCGTTATCTAGGCATCACTGCTCTATGAAGTTTGGCAAAAAATCAAACTCGAGTTTTATTTTAGATTTTTTTTAAATAAGTGTAGTTATGAGATGTATGATATTTTCTCCATTGCAGTCAAAAACACAGTTTTCGTTAATATTTACACTCATCTAAGGAATGATGCGGAAGATTTGAGATCAGAATTGTTCTTCCCTAGAAGCTAAGAACCGCCCCT
>NW_020174642.1:7210550-7263003 GCF_003031525.2 Neophocaena asiaeorientalis asiaeorientalis
CAATTCTCCCTTTCTTGCTGCCAGCTTGAACTCCTAACATCCCCGTGGGGTTTCTTTTCCAGACTCGACCAACTGTGAGTTGCCTCTGTTGACCCCATGCAGCAAGGCTGTGATGAGTCAAGCCTTAAAAGCTACCTTCAGTGGCTTCAAAAAGGAGCAGCGCCGCCTTGGCATCCCGAAGAGTAAGCGCTCCTTCCTGGAGCTTTCTGTGCCTGTGCTGTACTAGACAGAGCCATCAGGCTGCCATAGCTTGAGATGACTTAATTTCAAGCATTTGTTTAGGGCATATTGAAAAGAGGGACAGAGCTGTCATTAAGCTGAGCCAGTTTTTATTTCAAAATCCAACCAACTGAACACTTCATCCAGCACTGCTTTTAGTGCCTCAACATCTTCCTGGGTGTCTTGTTCATTTCCTTGGACTCTGGTGCCCGTCTGGGCTCTGCGGGTAAATCAGGAGTGCTTCTGGCCTTATTGCATCCTTTTCTTCCCTCCCCGGTAGATCCCTGGCTGTGGACTGAGCAGCAGGTGTGCCAGTGGCTTCTCTGGGCCACCAACGAGTTCAGTCTGGTGGACGTCAACCTCCAGAGGTTCGGCATGACCGGCCAGGTGTTGTGTAACCTTGGCAAGGAGCGCTTTCTGGAGCTGGCGCCTGACTTTGTGGGTGACATTCTCTGGGAACACCTGGAGCAGATGATCAAAGGTACCAGTAAGCGACTGGGCTCCCCAGGCGGGGTGAGCATAGCAGGGAAGAGTGATGGTGTGTGGGGGGGGTCATCTACGGTTGGCATTTCAGTGATGTAGGGAAGATTGTCTGAAAATGCCATTGGCGTGAGTCAGCTACGTGGAGGTGATTTATGGATTTTGACTCCACTTAAGTACGTGTGTGGGGAGCACTGGCCACAAGGCAGGAGCCCTAGTCACCAAGGTGTTCAGTGTCGCCAGACGTCATGAGTTGGAGTTGGAGGCATACGTGTGTGGCTCAGGTGAGGAGACAGCAAGAAGGCCCGTGTTCGGAGCTCACCTCACAGAGCCTTAGGAAATAAGTCAGCCTCAGCGAAAGTGAGCCTTTGTTCAGATAAACTGGGAATTTTATAGTAACATTTCCTACCAAATGGAATCCAACAGAGAATTTTTTTGTTTTATGTTTATAAACCAATGTAGAAGTAATTGATACATATTTACACACTGACATATTATACAGGGACTGGCCTTTGAGTAAAAAGAGCTCTTATATAGAAAGTCTTGATTTAGACCTAAAAAGAGCATTGACACCAATGTTAAAAAATATATTGAGTTACAAAGGAGAAATGGTATAGTGAGGGAATCCTTCAAGTTAAAAATGTAAGAAAATAAGCCCGTGAGAAGAGTTTAGGGAAGTATTCCTCATTTAATTGATTTTAAACTCTGAGTTTCCACGTCTGCCACAGACTCAGAATCTTAAAAAGATCTCGGGGTCGCCTGCCAGCTCTTCTTAGTTATGGCTTCTGAGGGCCAGGGAAACTTAAAGACCCTCAACTTTTCCCTGAACTTGGACACGTCTGGTCTGACAAGTTTCTGGTGAATCTATTTGCTGGCAAGTTAGACCTGTTTTGCCATTTCTCGCTGTGTGAGTCTGTGTGGGTCTGGATTTGTGGTGGGCGTGCATGTGGTTGTGTGTTTGTAGGACGTAAGCACGCACAGGGAATGCTAACCTTTTCCCTTTAAGTTCCTGGGCGTGTGTGTCCCTGTTCGGATGCCCATAGCACTGCTCTGACCTCTCTTTCTGTAACAGCGCTCACCACCCCTGGACACACCTCAGGGTTTGAGGCGATGGGTCAGAAGCTTCACCAGGGCAGGAACTGTGTCCATGTTACTAATCTGCTGTATTCCAGCCCCTGGTACGGGGAGGGGGGGGTACTTCGTAAGCGTTTACTAACCCTTTGTCGACTACATAGATGAAATTCAATACACCATCTAGATCTCTCTCGTGTACTAGAAAATTCAGCTTCGCCAATAACAGCACTGAGGAGTTTAGAAGACTTATTCTAGTTATTAGAAAAATACATTTCTGTCTCTAGTGCTTTTAAACGACATGATGACATGGAACATTCCGTCAGGTTAAGTGGGAAGTGCTAAAATGCATTTTGTTATGCTGAAATAACCATAGAACAGGAATTCAGAAAGGAACTTTTGTTCTTCTGTAGTTTAAACCTCTCAATTTATAATCTTATGTCTCCTCTGTCTATTTTTCAGAAAACCAAGAAAAGACAGAAGATCAGTATGAAGAAATTTCACACCTCAACTCAGTTCCTCATTGGATTAATAGCAATTCGTTAGGTCAGTGCAATTAATTCTGCCCTTGAGAGCTTCTGAGTCTTCCTGTTAGATTCATGGAAGGTTCGAAGGCAGAGCCTGCACTGTCCCATACGGTGATCACACGCATTCACAAATCCAGAAGTGCGGCCAGTCCACACTGAGATGTGTAGTGAGAATATAACGCACACCCGCCCGATCCGAAAGTCTTAGTATTGAACAGAGAACGTCAATATCTCCTTAATAATTTTTAAAATTCTGATTACGTATTGAAATGGTAATGGCTCTCTTAGGTCAAGTAAAATATTCAAATTCATTTCGCCAGTGTCTTTTTAGTTTTTCAGTGTGGCTACTAGAAAATTTAACGTCACATCAGTGACTTACGTTATCTTTGCTTTGGCCAGGGCTATAAGTTGGCAATTTATAACTCAAGGGGCAGAATGGAGTGAGCCAATTGCTGTGGTCAGATTAGTGTAACAAACAAAGGTGGCAGGCCCAGGAAGTGTGTGGACAGCAATACTAAATTTGCTCTGAACTTTGGGGTTTAAATAGGTGTCATGGAATTCTGTCCCCCCCCCACCCCCGCGGTGGTTGACACTGGCGAGTGTAGGTTTTGGTGGTCCTCCAGCCAGAGTGGGCAGGGCAACTGGAGATACTCCCTTATGGGTCACTGGCTGGACGGCAAATCACTTCATCTGTCTGAGCCTTAGTTTCCTCAGAAGCTGAAAGATCCAGTGACCCTGTTGTCCCAAGGCTCACATGGAAGCACTTGAAAAACAAGAGATGTAGAAATATTCACATGAGGCACTGCATCCGGGGTCCAGGGGCTGCAGGCATTTTGGAAAAGGGCTCATTGACTGAGAAGACGAACAGTTAGAGAAGGGGAGGACACAGTAGAAAAGCTGCTGCCCGCCCAAGCTCACATGTCCACTGGGGTTTTGGGGAGCGAGGGCTGGAGCGGGCAGACCTGCTCGCGCTCCGTTTTGAGGTGTGGAGGGTGTCTGGTCATCACGTTGATGTCACCTGACGGCTCTGCCATCTGTGGTCCTGTTGCAGGTTTTGGCGTGGAGCAAGCGCTGTATGGAATGCAGACGCAGAACTACCCCAAAGGCGGCCTCCTGGATGGCCTGTGTCCAGCATCCTCAGCGCCCAGCACGCTCAGTCCCGAGCAGGACTTCCAGATGTTTCCCAAGGCCCGACTCAGCACCGTCAGCGTCAACTACTGCTCCATCAGCCAGGACTTCCCGGCTGCCACCTTGAATCTGCTCTCCAGCAGTTCTGGTAAGATCCCGGCTTCCAAGTGCCCTTCTCTGCAGGGCTGTTGGTTCGATCCCACAGCCACGGTGACATGAGCTCAGACATCCAGAGTTCAGCCAGTGAAGGAGGTGTCAAGGACTGGTCCGTCGGGTCACGGTCCCAACAGTGGTGCTCGGCGAGCTTACTCCTAACGTATCTCAGGTCCCAGGCACTGGGGGTGCAGGGGGAATGACACAGTCCTTGCTCCTGTGGCCAGAGTCGTCCACGCAGTGGGCTATTGCGGGAGGCAGTGTAGGAAGGTGACAGATCTCTTTGTGTGGGGATGCGTATGTACTGTGCGTGAAGCTCAGGTTGGATTTTTCCATATTCACCCCTGTGACAGCCACCCAGATTGACATGGAGAGGGTGCCAGCACCCCACAAGGCTTCCTCACGCCCCTTCCCAGTTAATAGCATCCCCACCCCATCATTGTCCTGACTTTTATCACCATAGTTTTGCCAGTTCTTGAACTTGACACAGGTTGTGTTTTCTCCTGTGTTTGTCTTTTGCTCGCATTGTGTGTGCCTGAGGTCCATCCACGTTGCTGCCCTTTTCCTTGCTGTGTAGCCCTCTGCTTGGAGCTACATCCTGCCGTTGACGGAAGATGCGATTGTGTAGCATATGTATCATAAGGAATAAGCAGCTCTGTTTCAGGGCATCGTGAAAAGTCTGGGTGATTCTGAACCAGCAGGGTGAACACTTAAAGGGGGCAATGGCGATGATGCCGCCTCCGTGGGTGGTAGCACCAGACGTGCTGTTGTCCTGGAGGGTCAGAGTCCGTTGTTGTCTCTGCCAGGGAAGCCCGGAGACCACGACTCCGCCGAGACAGGCGCCGACAGCTTCGAGAGCTCGGAGTCGCTGCTGCAGTCCTGGAACAGCCAGTCGTCCCTGCTGGACGTGCAGCGGGTACCGTCCTTTGAGAGCTTCGAGGACGACTGCAGCCAGTCCCTGGGCCTCAGCAAGCCGACCATGTCCTTCAAGGACTACATCCAGGAGAGGAGAGACCCGGTGGAGCAAGGCAAACCAGTTATACCTGCGGCCGTGCTGGCCGGGTTCACAGGTGGGCACCACCCCGGGTCCCCGTCCCCTCCCCTGCACCTGCCCAGCCCTGCACCCGCCCTGTTCATCAAGGGCGTTTCTCGCTGGACCACATTGTGTTGACACCCCACGTTTTATGCGTGGGGTGTAATCCTGAACCCAAGCGAGCTGTCTCCCTGAATTCAGAAAAGGCCAAATTTGCTGCTCCCTCACCTGGGATGTGCCCGGCCAGTGCCTAGAAGAGCCGCAGCAGGGGACACGGGCCTGTGGAGGCTTAAGCCCTGACTCAGCCACGCCAGGAATTTCAGAGAATGTAAACTGGCTGGGGGAGGGGCAGCAGAGCCAGCCTCCAATAACCTGGGGACTGTTTACCTCTGCTTGCTTCTCAAATCCATCTTATTTTGAAGGTTTGGGTAAGAGCTATTCTAGGCCGGGGACAAATATTAAAGCTGTTTTTAGAACCAGATATTTCCAGTACTTTAGCGAAAATATCAGAAAATTTTTTTCGTTGCTTCATGTGTCCTTAAATGTGCTTTTTTTTTTCCTTCATATTTTGAACATATGGGGCCATTGGGGATTTAAAAAAAATACCTGCTTTAAAAAATTCCAATAGGTTAAAATAAGAATACGTAGACACCCATTTTTTTTCCGTCACATAAAACAAATAGCCGTGAAAAAGTGTTAAAATACTCAGAGAGTGTGGAAACTGCTGTAATTTTCATACATGGGCATCAGGGCCTGATAAGAAAGTAAACAGCCATGGTGTTGGTGGTTTTCATTTTAATATTAATTACCGTTCATTGCCTGCCAGGTCCGTGTGGTAGGCATATGGTCAGTAGACCCTAGGACAGCCTAGCATGGGTGGTAGTAACCCATTTTACAGGTGGGGAAATGGGCTCAGAGGAAGATAGCTGTCTGTGGTCACAAAGGTCACACAGCCTTATCAACAATATAGCCACTGTGCCTTGCGGAACGGCGCTCGGATAAGCGTGTGATCCAGGGCAAGGCACCCAGCCGCTGAGCCCATCTTATCCTTCATCTTTAAAATATTGATACGGTGATACTTCACAAGGTGGCGGCAGTTCTAAGTATTAATCGAGGAAAGGTATATGAAGAGCACTTTGCAGAGCATATACCTCATCAGATAGAGGCGGTGAGGCCATGGCTACAACCCCAGATGCCCCAGTGACCACTGAGTAAAGCAAGTCTTGGGTTAAGCAATGTGACCATTGTCATCTGGCAAGAAAGCTACGCATGGGATTCAGAGAATGACACGCCTCATCCTGTGTTGAAAGGCTCCTTCCACCGCCTGCATCCCTGTCCCACTGGGTGTTTCTAGAAATAAACCTTGAAAGTTATTACATAAGGAACAATTACATAGGGTGAGGAATTTTTTTTTTTTTTTTTTGCGGTACGCAGGCCTCTCACTGCTGTGGCCTCTCCCGTTGCGGAGCACAGGCTCCAGACACGCAGGCTCAGCGGCCATGGCTCACGGGCCCAGCCGCTCCGCGGCATGTGGGATCTTCCCGGACCGGGGCACGAACCCGTGTCCACTGCATCGGCAGGCAGATTCTCAACCACTGCGCCACCAGGGAAGCCCTAGGGTGAGAAATTTTGATGCCAAGAGTGGGTGGCCCAGAATTTTTTTTTTTCTTTTTTTCCAAAAAGACCAAACCCAGCAATCAAGGGCCCAGCGGCCTCTTTTTCAGGAGCAGGGGGCGTGGAGGAAGCCCTCCAGGATTGTCACCAGCACCCAGAGTCGCGCCTTCACCTCGGCACCCAGTCCAGAGCCAGGTCTCACATTCCTTGGTTCAGTAGGACGACTAAAGCCATGCTGTATTTTAAATCTAGAAGAACATAACCCGCCCGCTTTGCCCTCAGGAAGCGGACCTATCCAGTTGTGGCAGTTTCTTCTAGAATTGCTGTCCGACAAATCCTGTCAGTCTTTCATCAGCTGGACGGGGGACGGATGGGAGTTTAAGCTTGCTGACCCCGATGAGGTACGTCCAGAACCTGGGAACTTGCTCTCCAGGCTCTCAAACCTGATTCCATCCCGTGGGGTTCACAAATCCAATTCTCTGGGTGCAGGAAAGGGGTCACCAGTAGACAGATGAGAGCACTTCCACAGGAGGCGTGCCTGACTGTCGGGAAACGTGGAGTCTCGTTTCGCTGATGAACAGTTTATAGTGTCCCCTGTTTACGCACACAGCACCAGGCAGGCTTCACCACCCTGCTCTGTCATCTAGTTGAAAGGGGAAAGCTGTCAACTGAGGCTCTCGCCTGAGCATCTGAAGATGTTTTAGGAAATTTGCCTTTTCTCTTGGAGGGACTGAGCCCGCTCCTCGGCTGAGGTTGGCAGAGCTGCTCCAGCCCCATCTGGAGGAGAAAGCCGAGGGCAGGTCCGATACCAGCCCCTCGAGGACAGTGTAAGGGGGGGAGCCCTTGGTCTCTGGTACCAGTAGAGTGCAGTCTGTCACCTCCCCGGTATCCTAGGGCAGCAGAAGCACTGAGGGATGCAGAATGTCCTGAGGTCCTGATTCCACTCAGCAGCTGTGGACATGGGGGTCAGAATTCAAACCCAGGAGGTGGGTGGGACACAGCATTTCCCTCGTCTCAGGACCTCCCTGATTCTGAACCCTTGGCTCCTGGGGGTTTTGCTGAGTGAGGGGCCTCCTCAGACGGAGCTTTGGGTGGGGTCACCTCGCTCTCGCATCAGCACCTCCCTCCATCCCCCGAGAAACAGCCAGGGGGATGCAGAGCCCTGGCATGTGCACAGAAGCAGATGACACCTCTGTGGTCCTTACGTAGTGGTCAAGTGAGCCTGCATCCGAATCACTGTTGGGAAAGTGATGCACTTTTTCTTAATTGCCAAATTGAATGGAACTCTTTTGCATCCGTCCCACAGGTGGCCCGCCGGTGGGGGAAGCGGAAAAACAAGCCCAAGATGAACTACGAGAAGCTGAGCCGGGGTTTACGCTATTATTACGACAAGAACATCATCCATAAGACGTCGGGGAAGCGCTACGTGTACCGCTTCGTGTGCGACCTCCAGAACTTGCTGGGCTTCACGCCCGAGGAGCTGCACGCCATCCTGGGCGTCCAACTGGACACGGAGGACTGAAGCCGCCCGGGGCTGGAACTGGGGCCATGGGGACCCATCCAAGGACCCCGAGAGGCAGGATCAACGCGTCTGGGAACGTCTCCAAGAAGCAGTGGCCTTATTTCATCTGGTACCGCGGTTCTCTGCCGAAAGCAGCACAGTTTCTCGCTTCTAACTCCTGCTGCCAGGAACACGCAACTTAAGATGCTGTTACATTAGAGTGGCCCAGAAAGAAGCACCAGGCAGCCGTCCTGGCTCTGGGCGGGCTGTGTCGTGATAGGATCGTTCAGGCTGTTGGGTCTTCTCAAAGGAGCGAGCATCTCGTGGACACACACTTTTGGATTTTCTTTTGCCTTTTGCAACCAGGAAACGCCAATGCCAAAGAGGTCTCTGGTTCAGAGGGGGAAGAGAGTGCAAGGAAACAATCATGCCATTTCAGAAGTTAGTTTGTATATATGACTGTAACCTTATAATTGTTATCAAAATCCCCTAACAGACCTATTTAACAGAAATTGTATATTGTAATTTAAAATAATTATGTAACTATATGTGAAATGAGAATGCAGACAGCATTTTGCAATGTATTCCAGTTGTCAAGAGCACAGGTGGCATTTTGCAAACATTTAATCTGCCAGGGCAGACTAAGAGAAGTTGTAAAGTGTGTATTATTTACATTTAATATACCTACAGGAATAAGGTCCAAGAGGGTTAATTCCTGTTTTTTTTCATTTTGTTTTGTCTGGGTTATCTATGGCAAGGACTTTGTACATTTGGGAATTTTTATAAGAAACTTAATGTTATTATCTGGGAGCCCATCTGGCCTCTCTGCTTCTCCTTTAATTGTAATGTAAAAGCTATAAAGCAGTATTTTTCTTGACAAATGACATACATTTTCCATTTTATGCATGCCTTTAAATCAGTTTATATACAAAACTTATTTTTGAGTTCAACTGTTTTTCCCCCAACAACTAACCTCCCCTTGACCAGCCACTTCCTTCCCGTGCCCCAAATTATGCTGTTTGATTAAAATAAGAATACTATTTTTGGAAATATGTGACTCCTTTTCAGAGATCAGGAGGGATTTATGTAGCAGCTATTTTTACTGCAAAAGTAATTCACTGGAAAAAAATGTAATTTGTAAAGAAAGTTTTATTTTTACCTCAGCTCCATGTACAGTTGACGTACAGAGCTGAAGGTGCAGGGGGAGGGGAAGCTTTATTAAACCTCTTGAATGTGAGTAAAGCCTGATTTTCCCCATCTTGTTTACCTGTCGAGTCTCGGGCTTCTTGGATACCAAGCTGCTCCTTTCTGCTTAGTGTCCACAGTTTTATTTTCTTGGACGCAGAATGCCCAGAGGCAAAGAGAGGGCCAACAAGATGGGAAAGAGAAGGGATTGGGGTTGTTCCTGTGAAGAAGACATCTTGATCATGATGGAGACTTATGTAGTTGTTTCAAAGGAATCCCTGGTTCAGCCTGTGCCTCCTGCCTTTTGTAAATGATCAAGTCAAGTCGGTTTCAAAGTTGGACAGCCCTCACTAGCAGCATGAGGAGATACTAGGACCATCGGTGACATCTCTCAAGAAAAATCATCCATGCGATGAGACCAGGGGCTTGGGTGGTAGGGCGAGCGGGGCAGAGCAGAGCTGGAAGGGGCACCACACAGTCTCAGAACCCACACAAGACTGTATTCCAGTATCACTACGCACAAGGTGTTTTTCTCAAGCAGGACCTGTTTATCTCTCAGACATCTGTTTATAACATCAACAGACATGGGACTGGGAACATCTTGTTGCCAAAAAGAAATCTTAGCTATTGGCTCATTTTATATGGGGTTTGAGCACGTGAAATTGCCAATGTTTTTGTGTTTCATCTACGAAGTTGGCAGTTTTATGTGGCTCAACCCAATAGTTATGGAAAATCAAATCCATGGTAAACCTTTGGCGTGGTAATGAGCAGGACTTGAGTATAAAAGTTTTGTAATTTGGCCTTTTCTTTCTCAAATAATAAAGTATTTTGTTTATACAAACTCCTCCTTGTAAGGGTCCTCATTCTTCATCCCCACCAACCCCCCGGCGTGGAGGCGGTGGAATCAGGATACTGGGCTCAGAACCTCCGGACACACACCTGCTCAGTCCTTCAGAATTACATCTCCCTTTAACTGATTTCACACACCCATCCCCTAGTAAATTGGGACCAAGCTGGAACCAACTGTGAGCACTTCCTGAAGGAATTCCCCAAAAGTGTTCCTTAACGCGAAAAAATTTCAAGAAGAGATTAAAATAGAAAAATCCAGGGGTCTATTCTTTGCCAGGGGTTTGGCAGAGATAACAAGAGATTTTAGGATGTTTCTAATAAGAGCATTGGGGTTTGAAGTTCAAGGACTTTTGTAACTGAGATCTTGACTCCCCTGGAGTTCTGATGTTGCCGAGATGACTTATCATAGATGAGGCTGGTGGTCCCTAGGACACCTCTTCTCAAACTCATTCTTGGACCACCTTTCTACTCTGCAAAATAAGTGAGGATTCTAAAAACTTAGGTAGATTGTATCAGTGGTGTGCTGAAGCCGGCTTGCCACGGGCTGGCCAGAGCTGAAGGTGAGGGCCTCTCCCCAACTTTGCATCAGCGAGGTATTAGTAGCTCAAACTTGTTTGGGACGAGAGTAAGTTATACCACTGAAACCAGCAAACACTACAAGTCAGGGCTTCCCCCACCAACGCTTCTCAGGGAGCAGGTTATTAAACACTTACTAGCACACCACTGGTCCTCAATGTTAACCATATTAGAAATTAAAACAAGTTTAAAACTGATTCATTTTTGAAATTACATCTATGTTAATATTTTATAAAAAATAACTTTTTCCCAAAAAGTGAGAACAGCACTATTTTACATGTTTTTAAATCTCTTTGATGTCTGGTTTAGTGGGAAAGAGCTGGATTCCTATGTTGGCTTCTGCATCAGTCTGTTGGGATACATTTTGAAGAAAATCAGGCCTCACAGGGATCTGTAATTGGAACAGGCAAGTGTGTTTTATAGCGGTTTCACATAACTGGATGTTGTTTTATACTACATCTAAACTGACAAATGGTAGTTTCTTAAAGATAAATTCCAGTTGGCCTATGAAACCATATCAATAAACTTGCCTATGGTTACAGTAAGTTCCATTGGTCCATCTTGCGCTTTGAATGGATCTTTTACCCATGTGTGGTTTTGTAACATGCATTAGTCATTGGAAAACACTGCTTCAAAATGTTGACTCATTTCAACATATGATATCAAACGATCACATTAGTTACTCTCACCACCAGTTTCACCAGAAAAGTCCTGAGAAGCTATCAAGCTCCCAGTGGCAGATACAAATTTTCAAAAATTCAAATTTTCACTTGAAAGCTCAAATTTTATCATCAGCAACAAATATTTAAAGTTGTTCTTTTGGAAGTGACAGACTGATTTCATTTACGTTTGGGGAAATACCTGCCAAATACCCAAGTCTGAATAAACATCATTTATCAGTTGGTCTTTCAAATACAAATGGCGCTTATGAATGAAATGGTTAGTTTAGCTTGCAACTCAAATCCGCAACTGCATTTCCCTGGACAGTCAATCTATCTCAGTAGCACCAGACCTTCTGTGTACTTTTCCATGTTATTACCCAGAAACTAAAAAGATGTGTCTTCACTTATTAAGAAACTTAATTTTTACTGCTTCATTTAGGACTTTTTTGAAAGGAAACTAGTATTTTTTTCCTGCAAGTACATGATGAAGAATATCGTGATTGCTAGTACAGTTTAGTGCTGAGGCTCCAGGAGTTTTAAGCACCATCAATGCAAATGTCAACACAGTAAAAAAGGTGAAGGTTTTAATATTATTATAAAAATCATTTCGACCCTTGAGGATCCCTCTGAAAGGGTGTTGTCTGTGGACCTCACTTTGAGAACTGTTCTAGAAAGAGGAGAAGCTCACCCAGAATAAAAGGGGTGGAACTGGGGCAGGGAGTGGGGCACAGGGAGGGAACATTTTCTTTTTGTCTCTCTAATTCAGTGTCTGTGTTTCCAATATTACCCTTTCATAGCCAGTTAAGATGAAGCATCTTTTATTTAAAGCAAATAGAATGGTCTAATGTCTGCATGATAAGGAAAAATTCATTCACCCAGGCTGAGATGGATCCTTTCAAAGTCCTTCTATTAGCCTCACTCTTTGTCCTTTTCCTAGTTCCACTGAAATTCCAAACCTTTTTTAAAATGCATATTTTACCATAATATTTTTTTTAAATGATTTTTCCTAACATAGTCAAATCTGTGGTCGTAAAGAGATGAGGTTCCTGTGGCCTGTCTTCCAGCTTTTCCACAAGGTGGAGAAGCAGCAGAACTAAGTTGCCTTTAGCTGCCCCCTTCTCCCTGGGTCCCAGCTATTCCTCATATTAGGGGCCTGAGAGCTGCCGATGATGGACACTCACAGCAGATACAGGGACTGGGAGCCTGATGGGTGTGTGAGGCACAGGATGTGGGGCCGGAGGAGGTGGGCAGAGTCCAAGGAAGGGGGCAGGGTGGGCTGTTTCATCATCTCTTTGGAAACATCAAGTTGGCAGGAGGGTTTATTGTGCTTAGGAGCCAGACCTCAGCTTATCACCCTTACCCGGCCTTTGTGACCATGGGCACGTGACTTACTCCATGCCTCAGTTTCCCCCCACAAAATGAGGTCCCTGGTGGATGTATCCATGGTTGGTTTAAGACTGTGGGAAGTCACTGGCCTGGGGACTCCACTGAAGTCTTAACCAAAGCCTTCCAGCAGGGGTTCTGCAAAGAACAGATGGCTTCTCACATCAATGCTCTGTTTCCAGAAGCAGCATGGGTGCACAGTTCAGCGATAAAGCTGACACTGAACAGAACCAGGACTCAGACCCAGGTCTTCTGTTTCCTCATGTTGTTCTCTTGCCAAGATAACCAGACTGAGTTTTGTTGATGTCATTAAAACTGCTACCCAGGGGCTCCCCCAGGCTTCTGTGCACTGCCCTTGGTTTTGAATTTTAAATTATCCAGGAACCTCCTACAAGAGAACACAGAGTCCTTGGACACACAGCAGCTGGCGGCAGCTCCGTTCTCTGAGCAGATGACAGGATCGCATAACCTGGGCCAGAAGTTAATCTGTCTTTTCTGTAAGAGCACAACAGAAGGGTGAGACTCAAGCGGGGAAAGGGGAAACCCCTTATTGTATACACTCTTTTGAAACTCCTGGGCAGGTTTAGAACATGTGATGCTGCTTGAAATCTAATATTAGGGAAAAGACCACTTTTGGTCACAGCTGGTGTGTCAACACCTTTGCAACTGGAATTGGCATGACCTTTGTCCATGTGCTATGAGTAAGTGACCCCTCCTTGCTTACCGAATTCACGTTCAGATGGCAAAACAGCCCCAGATTGCCACATCTGATCCCCATCAGTTGTTTCTGTGTCTATGGCTTCATGTGCTGAGTACATATAACCAGGGCTCAGCACACACCTGTGTGTTTACATGGCTGGGGGACAGACAGGCTGATTCAAGGGGGCCTGTGGCCTGGGCTGGCTGGAGGATGGAGGTAGAAATGGAGGGCAAATGGTAAATAGAAAATGAACAAAAATATGTGTATCAGCCGTGATCCATCTCCATGTAACGCCCTTCAGAAACAATTTTGCCATTTGCTGGTGAACTCCACCAAATTGGGTGTTGAAGAGGTTCCTTTTCATCACAATGCAAATAGGACAGGGCCCCACCACTCTGCACTGACTTGTTCTTTTGCACAGAAAGGACATGGCCTGGCCCTGCTCTGACCCCCTAGGTTTGCTGTAGGGCCAGGTGGGGCCTAGAGGGGTCCAGCTCCAGGCCGTGATCAGCACTTTCCACCTCCCCCAAGGCCTGTATAAGTGATTAGATCACTTTCTATTTCAGAGCAATTAGGGAGAACTGTTTCCTAGAACCTGACTGACCTCCCCTTCCCCAGCCTAACAGATCAGCCCTGGTTGTCAGGCCCTTGTTTACCTTGGAGACAGAACACTCTGCAGGGTTCTGAGTGGTCAGTTGAGACCCAGAGGACACTGGCCCTCAGAGGCAGATCTGTGGAGCCCACGCAGCCATGGAAGGTCTGCCATCTGCTCCCTGGTCCACTTTCCAACTGATCCTGGAACACCTGTGGGGTGCTCTGCTGGTGGTTCCCCAAAGCTTGACGCACCTCCCAGGTCTCCCTGCGTTTCCCTGCAAGTTCCTGTTATGTGCTGTGTTGCTGGTTCTGATAGTAAAGAGACGGCACACTTTAAGAGGCGTGAAGTTCTGAGGGAAAAGGTCTTCTGACCATGATGAAGTCTGTGGAAAATGTAATGAGAATATTGGACCAATAGCTCAGGCTGATGAAGCCCTCGGGCCACCTGGGTGGAGGCGATTCCTCCCATGTTACAAACGCTGTGCTTGTCGGCAATGAATGCAAACCAGAGCAGGTCATCAATTCAGGACACTGTGGACCTTCTGGAAAAGGTACACAACAGCCAGCCTCCTCAACTTTCCCAAGTTACTGACGGAAAACACACCTTTAAAGCATCAGAGGAAGAGGGAGAACAACCTCAGAAGAAAGAAACAAATGATCTGAATAACAGTGTTGATTTTCCAGAAAGTCTAGAACTGTCTGACCAAGAAACTGAGAGAGAAAAGTGGCGAGTCCAGGAAAAGGAGGAGATGGGAGGAAGCCTGGAGCAGTGGAAGGCATGAAAGGAGCAGGTCCTGAAAGATAAAGTCAGCCGATTAAGATCCATAGCAGAACACCTGCTGACAATCTTTTCTGCACCTGACCCCTTTGGAGATCACGTGGATGAAGGGAACTCAGACATCCAGCCAAAGGAGGAAGCAGAAAATGGCCATTGCCCTGTCCATGGGTCAGAAGTTGACCTGAAGGGCATCATTGATGATGTTGACTGCAACGTGTCCCTGCCACGTCCTGAAGAGGAACATCAAGGAGCAGCCAGACAACTGAGGGAAGAAAAGCAAATGATCGAAGAGCGTACAGGACAAATCACGAGTCTCCAAACTGAGGAAGCATCTCTGCAGTGTGAAACTTTACTTCTTGACAGTGAGATTCAGCCGCTGAAGCAGAAACTTCAAAGTCTGCCTGATTTACATGACGACTATGTGATGCAACTTCACAAAAAATTGTTTAAGGAGGAAGCACGCTGCTTAGGATGGAAGAAACTTTTCAACGTGTATAGAGCCATGAACTCCATAATCAGAGCCTCAACCTCTCCAAGAAGACAGCCAAAGACATGGGCAAAGAATTGGAGAGAAGCACTTCCTACTATCACCAGGAGACCTGCCTCCATGAGAACAAAGCTCAAGAAAGCTGGGTGGTGGAGATGGAGAGAAAGCTCAAGGAGCCAAGGCAAGAGAGTGACCTCAACAGGCAGGTACTGGCCAAGGTCGAGTCCAACATCCAGCCGTTCCCAAGGGGCCCTTGTGCCCCTGCTGCTCTACCCACAGTCCACAGAGGCCCAGAAGGGTCAGGGGATCCCCTGGGTCATCAGGCACCACCTCCCCGGAAGGAGGAAGATCACGCCACGAGGGCCCAGGGACCTGGGGTCACTTGCAGGTTTGACTCAGCTCACAGCAGCAGGGTCTGGACACTCACAACCAGGGCAAAACATCTGCATGTGTTTTCCGTTTTTAGAGTAATTTTGATTATCTTTTTAGTTTAGCTTCTATTACATTATTTTTTATTCATACAGATAATGCATTATAATTTGTAAGATTTTTCAAATAAAGTTTTATTTAATACAATTCTTTTTTTTTTTTTTTCCAGTACGCGGGCCTCTCTCACTGTTGTGGCCTCTCCTGTTGTGGAGCACAGGCTCCGGATGCGCAGGTTCAGGGGCCATGGCTCCCGGGCCCAGCTGCTCTGCGGCATGTGGGATCTTCCCGGACAGGGGCCCGAACCCATGTCCCCTGCATCGGCAGGCGGACTCTCAACCACTGCGCCACCAAGGAAGCCCTTAATACAATTCTTATGAATAATTTATTTGTATGTCTTGCACCATCTAGAACATGATAGTATAAATAATGTATTTTAATTTAAATCAAAAGTCACTATTCCTTAAGCCATCATTGAAGTTTAACATAGAGAGAGATGTTTGAAATAATAAAGACCATTTCTGTATGCTACGAACTGTTATTAGAAATCTGTACAGGTATCTAAAATTTGCCCCCAAGAAATTAGATGGGTTTTAAAACACAATGCAAACAAACAAACAAAGAAACCCTTGAATACACTACCACTGAAATGTCATAATTTTTTATGAAATGGTCTAAATTCATTGAATAATTTAGAGGAGTTGACATCTTGCACTCTTTTTTTTTGTTTGTTTGTTTGTGGTACGCTGTCCTCTCACTGTTGTGGCCTCTCCCATTGCGGAGCACAGGCTCCAGATGCGTAGGCTCAGCGGCCATGGCTCACGGGCCCACCTGCTCCGCGGCATGTGGGATCTTCCCGGACCGGGGCATGAACCCGTGTCCCCTGCATTGGCAGGCGGACTCTCAACCACTGTGCCACCAGGGAAGCCCTCATTTTTTGTTTTATTATATTTTCAACCTTTGTCATTTTGTTTAAAGTATTGTTTGTTGTTTAGACATTTTTCAGTTTTATGAAGTGAAAATAAAAATTTTCTATTGGCAAATCACATATGCACACACACACAAAGACTACAATGGGGGTGTAAGACAATTTATTTGTTATTTCAGTACCTAAGGAAAATGTAAAAATAAAGAGAAAAAAGTTTTAGTTAAAAAAGGAAAAATAAAAATCACACGTGCAATTTGTGTATATAGGGACAAGACATCTAAATCTTATACACAGAAAAGATAGTTATTAAGAACAGGGGACCGAGGTAGTAATTTTACTGGCCACTCCCACCTGGATTATGGCGTGGCCTGGTTTCAGGGCTGAACGATGCCAAAGATTGTTTGGATAAGTTATTTATTGTCTCTAAGCTGTGACGGTGAGGAAGCCAGGAAACGATGGCAGGAGGTGGAGGGGGTGGGGTTTTTAGTAAGGACGATGCTGCCAATGAAATGATAAACCCACCTTTCACGCCGCCTTGAGCTCAGGAATAGGGAGACAAGTGCGGAAAGTCTGGGCTCCCCTGGTGATGTTCGGGTCGCTCTAAAAATGAGAACGCTCATGGAACGAGGTGAAACGATAGGATCCTGAGTACCGACACCCCCAGTTTGGCTCCTGTGGGACTGGGGCCAACAGGTGACAAGGGGGCTCAGGATCCTGTGTTGAGAGCTTCAGGGAGGAAAAGTGCTGACCTGCAGCTGGGTTGTCCCAGGTGCTCTGGGGACCATGCCACCATCTCTGGTGCCACAGCTCCTGGCTGGTGGCGGCTGCGGGCATCTGATCCCGAAGGGCCAGGATGGGTTCAGAGTGAAGAGCAGGTAGAGGACGGGGAGAGGGTTCCCATGGCAACACACAGACAGAGATCAGACACTGGAGAAGGTTCTGTCCTCGAAGCCCAGGTGAGCAGCAACTCAAGGTGACAGATGACCTTAGGCCCACATCACCTGCGTGTCCACCGTCTGGGCGCCCACTTCCCTGTCTACACGCAGAGGGGACCACCTTCACGCCGATCCTATGAGGTCTGTGCAGGGTCTCCAGGTGAGAAACAGGTCAGATTCAGTAGCTGGTGAGGCCAGAGCAGGATGTGAACCCGAGTCTGTGAAGAGCAGCGTCTCCGCCCCTTCCCTTCTCTGATCCCCTGGCTCCCTCTTTGTCTCCAGATGCTTCCCGCCTCCCCTCCTGCCTCTTTCCTCCCCTTTCCCACCTCCATCACTCCTTCCCTTCCTCACCTCCTCTTCCCACCTCAATCCAGGTCACCTGCCTGACATCCATCCCAACCCCACCCAGACTGAGCATGTGATGGGCGCCAGGCACTTGGAGACACATGGAGAAGTTCTCCCCACCCGGGAGCACCTGCAAATATGCTCATGAAATTACAGGGAAAAGGGGCTGCATTCAGTGTTTCCCACTGAGAAAGCAGGGGAGCTGGATATTTTACTCATCTCTCCTTGGTTGGTTTCCGTTTCTAAGCTATGTTCAATAATCATTTCAAGTAAACCCTGATGATGTGTGATTCAGGGAGAGGAGCTTCGGGGTGGGGAGAGACCTGCTGGACAGCTGAGGACCTGCCAGGAACCATCAGGAAGGACAGGGGAGTGGAGGGGAGGGGAGAAAAGTCAGCATGCTCCCATGATCTTTCAGGGAAGCAGAATCTTCTTCGTTGAGAAATCGCTCCCTAGTTTTGGGGTTCATTTTGAACTTAAATCCTCTCTGAGCCATTATTTATTCACTGTCCATCATGAGCTTTAACTATGAACTGGGATTTTCCAGTTTAAAGAATAAGAAAGAAATGGGTCAAGTTCTCTGTCATCAACAGGGATGGAGAGATCTTTGTGGAAGAGTGAAAATATCACCTCTCTCACTGATCAGAAACTGATAATATTATTACCAGCCTAAAACATTGCACCTCCTCTTTATTGTTTAAAATTTTCTGATGACTCCTTTTGAAAAAAATACCTAAAATCAGCTATCTAAGTATAGGTCAGATATCACAGATAGGAAAATTTGGGGAACCCTGCAAGGAGTGTTTGGGGAAAAATCAAGGGTCCCCAAATATAGCCCGAGGCAGGTTCTCTTGTTCTCACCTGTCCTCCCTCAAGGGTGTGCCTCCTAAGGCCCCGCCTGTGCCCACAGGCACCTGCTCTGTTCATACCTTCCTGTGAACCTGGTTGGAGGATGCACTGGCTTTGGGAACACGTCTGACACCTGCCCCCTCCCTGGACCAGAGCTTGACCGTCACCTCTGAGTCAAGAAGGTGAGGTAGGCTCCCCTAGATTTGAATTCCAACTCTGCCACTTACTGACTCTGAGTCCTGGGGGAATTTATCCACTCTGTGAGCCTCAATCTTTTCGTCTGTTAAATGGGGGAATTCTTCACACCTACCTCATAGTGTAGCTGTGGGGATTCTCTTAATAACACTTGTAAAACTCACAGCATGGTGCCAGCACATAGGACGTACTGTGGCTCCCAGTGGCAGACTGGTAAAGACCATGGGCCCCTTCTCAGAATCATATTTTTAAACGCATAACATAAAATTCAGAGGATGACAAATGAAACCAGTTACTGTACATTGAAATGCATATTGAAATATAGTTGTGGAAAAGTGATCTATGTGCTTTTTATTAACATGCTGTAGAATAAGATCAGTGGCAGGTCTAATAACTACTGCAATTTCAAAGCAGTTATGAGCAGAAGCGGTGTTTCGAGATTTCACAACAGCATTAATGAGGTATGAAATATCTGTGATTTCTATTGGTGACAAAATCACAGGTACTGCTAATGCTGCTGTAATGTGTTGCCTCCATTCAATTAATGAAGAAAATGCTACATTTTAGTTGGAAGCTAGTGAAAATTAAAATGTTGTGGGTTTTTTTGCCCATCCAAGTTCATTTATGGACCCTGAAAAGTCATGTCCCTCCCTGGGTTTTTCCGTGATCACCAAGTGGGGGTCAGAAGGGTGGGGATATTGGAAAGAACTCACCCCAGGTTCTGAGCTGGGACCCCATGGAAGGTGCAGAGTCACAGAGGAGGACTGGTCTGCTCCTTCCCTGTGCTTCTCCTAAGAAACAGGCGTTTCAGAAGACGG
Organism: Neophocaena asiaeorientalis asiaeorientalis; assembly: GCF_003031525.2. Taxonomy (NCBI): domain Eukaryota; kingdom Metazoa; phylum Chordata; class Mammalia; order Artiodactyla; family Phocoenidae; genus Neophocaena; species Neophocaena asiaeorientalis. The sequence continues at coordinate 7,229,987 of NW_020174642.1, forward strand.
GATCTTCTCCCAATCTTTCTCTTGGTTTACCTGGATATTCAGTTCAGAGATGCTATAGTCTCTCAAAGGAACCCGGGGCTGGAATATGGTTTAAATGTCAAGTGCACCAGTCTGCTGGCACAGCCTGGAGAAAGCTCTGGACTCACCATGGCGCCTGTCACCCAGGACAGGGCAGAGGGACTTGCAGCCCTTTCTCCTGTTATTTAGGTGACATTCTCAGGTTTTCAGAATTGTGAGATGGTCAGCAAGCAGGGGTTTTTAGAGGCTCTTTGTCACATCCAGCGTCTGCTGATTGCTGTCTCCCAACTCTCACTAGGTGCCAGGGAGCACATCCCCTCGGGGAGGCTGGTCTCGGAGCACCGGTAGTGGAAGCCTGATGCTGGGTGCCCCGCAACTCTGCCTCCTTCCCTGCTTTCTGGGAGCTGCCCTCCTCCAAGTGGGAATGACCTCCAGCCCTGAAGTACAGGGTGGACATGTGACCCCTGCAGGCCCGGGCCCAGCCCCCTTTTACAGATTAGTACAGGTGTTAAGAAAGAGGGAACTTCTCTCAGTTTGAAACCATGAGCACCAAGAATCCTGTAATCCTGGGGCATCATGGGTCATCTCCTCCCTTTTGGAGATCTCCTATTTGAGAACTAAGCTTTGAGAGAAAGCAGTGAAGCCAAAAGACAGAGCCAGAGTCCTGAGAGCTGGGCTCTGGATCCAGCTGTTCCTGAATTCCCATATCCTCCTCTCTTAAATGCCCTGAGCCATTGAGTCCCCTTTGAGGTTTAAGCCAGACAGAGCTGAGTTTCTATCAGTTGCATGTGAAAGAATCCTATTGGTTATATTTTTATAATCATTCTGCCAATAGCAAACTCTGTCTTAAATAGAACACTCTGTTCAGAGTCACAACATCCATCAGAATGGACAAGGTGAGAGAGCTCAAAGGTGCAGTTGGTCACACCTGGGCTCGTGCTTTACAAGTATAGGAGCAGTGACAAGCATCCCTGTTTCTGAGTTTACAAGGCATCCTCCCTCTGGAGTCACCCTCTGTCCAAGGCTGTTGCACTCTCCTTGTGGACCCTCAGGGAAGGGGATTGTTTGGCCCGGCTTCCAAACTTCCCAGGGAAGACAGCAGGGACCACAATGGCTCAGCCTTCACCAATGACTCATCAGACCCACAGCAGTTCCTCCAGGGAGCAGGGCTGGGGCTGGGGCCTCCCACTCCTGTGTGTATAGGGAGCAGCTTCCTGCCAGGGAAGCTTCTGGGGAGGGGCTGCCACTCTCCTAGGGGAGGAGAGGCCACAAGGGGCGAGACCCAGGTATTCTGTCCCCAACAGTGGTGGTGGTGAAGTGCTCTCTGGATTTCTGACTGAGGGTTACGACCTTCGAAACCAGACCTGAGGAAGAGGCAGAAGCTGGTCCTGATTGGAACCCCCATCCTAAGACCCCTAGAAGTTATCAGCAATGCCGGAAGACAAGGCACCTAATCAGACAGATCCATGGAGCTCTCACATCATCCACAAACACAGTTTTTCTGCCATTTCATCCCACACCAACATCTGACCTCAACCTTGGCAAATACTCACTGATGCAATTTGGTCAATGAGTGTCAATGATGGCCAGTTTGGGGCTGGTTTTCTATTTGAATAGTCTCTGCTGTTCCCACTGCTGGTGAAATTTCAAGTCTGAATCATGAGGTCAGGATGAACAAAACCTGGGAGATTCGAGTAGTTGTAAGATTAGAACTAATGGGCAGGTCTATATCACATGCCTTCTAAATATCTCATTTCAGGCATCACACAGAATCTTTAAGCTGAAATAAAATCTTTCCCCGCCATTGGACTCTCTGAGTGGGAGGAGACAATAAGGCAGCTCCTACCCCATCTATTAAGATTTATTAAAAACAGGCTGCAGATAAATATATATGTATATATATATATATATATATATTTTTTTTTTTTTTCCTCCTGGGCAAAGTTAATGCCAAGCCATTTTAACTAATTCCTGAGACAAAAAGGTATAGGGAACAGTGTTTGTGGAATTTGAGACTTGAAGGAGTTCCCTTGACGCCCCCAAAACACAGACTACATCACTCCAGCCACATACCCTGCTAGAGAACGACCTATGAGATGCAAACCCCCCATCCAGTTCCCAGGTTCATAACATAATGGTGAGGATACTAAATCCTGGAGGATTTGCCATCAATTGGCATAAAACTCCACCCAGAACTCTTGCCTTACCACTAAAGGCTAACCCCCCGTGTGAACTACCGTATTTTGAGTTAGGCCCAGAGGGTCCTCTACCCATTGCTAGGGCGACAAATCTGCACCCTCACCCGGGGCTCACCCAGGCAGCCACCCTCCTGGAAGGAGCCTTTTCCTACCCCCTCCCAGAGCTACAAGCTGCTCTACAGCTCCATCACCCCTGGACCCCAGACTATCAAGGGAGGAGGAAAGGCTGCTGACCATGCACAGACCCCTGTGTGCGGGGTGTGTGGACTGTGAATGATCCATGGAGGGAGGGCAGGACTCCCTGAGAACTGGGGGAACCATGGTAGATGTGAGACACAATCACCATGGCAACCTGCTCGCCAGCCCTTGCCCTCCCCACCCGTGCTCATGAAACACTTTTTCTTCCAGAATGCTTTTCCTGAGGTTGTCTTCAGGATGTGGTCACAGGTAGGTCTTTCCACCCATCTGCAGTGTGAGGTGACTGATAGACACATTTGATGGCTGTGCTGGGTTGAACAGCATCTCCCTAAATTCATGTCCAACCTCAGAAGGTGACCTTATTGGAAATAGGGTCCTTGAAGATGTCATTAGTCAAGATGAGGTCATACTGGGTTAGGGTGGGCCCCTAATCCTGTGTAACTGGTGTTCTTATGGAAAACAGACACAGACTCACAGGGAAGAAACCACGTGAAGACAGATGCAGAGACCCAGATGCTGGGAGAGGGATCTGGACCAATTCCTCCCTCAGGGCCTCCAGAAAGAACCAACCCTGCCGACACTTTGATACAGACTTCTGGTCTCCAGATCGGGGCGATAATAAATTTCTGTTGTTTTAAGCACCCCTGTTTGTGGTCATTTGTTTTTTTGTTGTTGTTGTTATTTTGTGGTTTTTGTTTAACATCTTTATTGGAGTATAATTGCTTTACAACGGTGTGTTAGTTTCTGCTGTATAACAAAGTGAATCAGCTATACATATCTCACCATATCTCTTCCCTCTTGCGTCTCCCTCCCTCCCACCCTCGTGGTCATTTGTTATAGCAGCCACAGGAAATGAATACGGTGCCTCATGATACTTCAAAATGGAGGCCTTGCAAAGCCTCTAAGCTGGGATTCAACTGGCCTGAACCTAGGATAGAATGAAAAATGTGTCTGATATCTACTCCTTATGCTTTTTTTTTTTTTTTTTTTTTTTTTTTTTTTTTTTGCGGTACGCGGGCCTCTCACTGTTGTGGCCTCTCCCGTTGCGGAGCACAGGCTCCGGACGCGCAGGCTCAGCGGCCATGGCTCACGGGCCCAGCCGCTCTGCGGCATATGGGATCTTCCCTACCGGGGCACGAACCCGCGTCCCCTGCATCGGCAGGCGGACTCTCAACCACTGTGCCACCAGGGAAGCCCTACTCCTTATACTTTTAAGGAAAGAGTAAAACAATACAGAAAAATAACACACACGTGCACGCACACGTGCACACACACACACACACACACACACACACCTTAGATATTTTTAAAGTAATCTTCTAGGGAACGTCCTGGGATTGACACAGATTCATCATGAACTCAACCAATGACCTTGAGTTCATAGTTTGCACCTGCGTGTAATCTTGCAACTGCTCCATGAAGACAAGTTCTGTTCTGTTTGCTGTGCTCGGCTCCTGGGAGGCCCGTCTCTGCCCCAGGATGGACAGGAAGGAAAAGTGGGGAGAGGCAGTCCTGCCACATCTGTGACCTCATCATGTCCTCATAAAGGTTCCCTTGTTGGAACGTGTTCACGGTCTGTCTCACTGACTCTCTTTCTGTGTAGCTCCTCCCCTTCACTGGGGGTGAGTGAAGAGGTGGCTTTAAGTCAAACCTACCAGGAAAAGGCGTTCATGGACCTGCCTATCCTCAAGCCCTGTTACGTGAGCACTTCAGCTAAGCAGCGTTTCACATGCGTGTGCAGTGATGAGGGAGGTACCAGGACATTTCCGATGTGACTCCACCCTCCACTACCGGATGATCCAGTCAGACCCAAAATCCCAACCCGTGGGAGACCATTGAGTCTTTCCCAGGGACAGTCTGAGAGCAGCAGACATCATCCCAATACCTAATATGAAACATTCACCTGCTTTCAGACCAAAAGGTGCTGCCTTAGCTTTCCTTCCTTCACACCTGTGATCCTGTATCCACTGGAGTCCTATGCATCATGGGGCAGGGATGCTTTCCTGCCAGAGGTGTGATGGGGGTCCTCGGTATTTGCTCTATTAAGGTGGGACTTGGGTTCACCTAGAAAGACCATGGCCCTTGTGTTCTCCTCCTGGACCCACGATGGGACCAGCTGACCCTGGGGAGGTGACACCTCCAGTACATCTGCCTTCCAGTGAATAAGACTGGCCTCCATGGCCACCAGGGCAGGACTGGCATAAGCCTCGGTCCTTGGTCCCCTCAGTATGAGTCACACACACACCCCACAGATGTCACCTCAAAACACATCTACGTCAGGGATCAGGCCAGGGCCGTAGCTAGTGTCCTCAGCTTTGGTGGGGACGGGGGGTGGAGGGAGAGAAACAGGTTACTACAGAAGACTTTAGTACATTCTGAAAAGTTCGTTCTTTTTAGGGCAAAGCTTAAAAGGTATTACAGTGTGAATTCTAGTTAAAACTCCACCATTGAGGATGATGTTGGCTGTGGGTTTATCATATATGGCCTTTATTATGTTGAGAAAAGTTCACTCTGTGCCTACTTTCTGCAGGGTTTTTATCATAAATGGGTGGTGAATTTTGTCAAAAGCTTTCTCTGCATCTATTGAGATAATCATATGGTTTTTCTCCTTCAGTTTGTTAATATGGTGTATCACATTGGTTGATTTGTGTATATTGAAGAATCCTTGCATTCCTACTTCACTCTGCAGTGGCCACTGCTGGTATTAAGATTCAAGTCCAAAAGGATTCCCAGTCTTTCTTTTCTTTAATCTTCTTCTTTTTTATTGAGATACCACACTTGCACTGCAGGTGCTTGAATGTTCGGGGTACCATTCAGGGACCTTTAACATACGTCTCCAGCATGGGACACCTCCCCGAGCAATATGCAGAACTTTCCAGGCCCCAGCAGGCCCCCTGGTCAATAGCAACCCCCATCAAGAATCCCCAAGCTGGAGGTGGCTTCTGTCCCGACGTGTCACTGGACTTCCTGCAGGTGGATTCACACAGTACACGTGCTGGGATCTTTTTTCACTCGACACTGTGTCTGTGATGTGTCCTCGCCTGGAACAACTGTTTGTTTGTTTACTGTGTACCGTCCCATTATGTGAATATAGCACAGTTGATTCAACTTGTCTTACAACTGATGACCATTTGGGTTAGTTCATGTTTGGGACTATTATACATGAAGATGATTATGGACATTCTCACGAGTGTCTGTTGGTGGCCCGAGCCCCCATCTCACCTGAGTTACACACACCCAGGAACCTCTGGTCATGGAAACACGTGTGTTTACCTGTAGGGGATACAGCAGAACAGTTTCCAAGGTGGTATCACTCTGCACTTCAGCCACAGATGTCTGAGAGCCCTAGCTGTCCCACCATTGTCACACTGGTCAGTCTGGAATTTTAGCCATTCTAATAGATGCACGAGGTAGTTAACTATGGGTTCGGTTTGCATGTTCCTCTTGGCTAATAACCTTCTGCACCTTTTCATATGCTTAGTGGGCTCTTGGATCTGCAGATTTTTCTGAAAGGGGCTGATAGTAAACATCTTCGGTTTACAGGCCACACAGTCTCTGCCCCAACTCATCAGCCCCGCTGCTGTAGAGAAAAGCAGCCCTTGACCACATGGGAGTGAACGGGTGTGGCTTTCTTCCAATAAAACTATTTATAAACCAGGCTGGGGGGTGGGATTTGGCCTGAGGGGCCTTCATCTGCGGACCCTGCTCTACTGTAAAGCACCGGCTCAGAACCTTTGCCCATTTTTTAATCGGTTCGCTTGTCTCTTTCTTAGTGATAAGCTGCATAAAAACAGCAATTAATTTTGTCTTTTTCTCCACTGTATCTAGTGTCTATAACAGCATTCGTGATTGAGACGCTCCATTTCTTGAACAAATGGACTATAAAAAATTAAGTAGCAAGTGGTTTGTTTTCGTCCCGCAAGGAAGTTTTAATGCTGTTCCTCCCTCTGGCTCCCTCTCAGGTCTCCACTCAGACAGAGAGGGTGGCTGGATGCCCAAACATCAGCCAGCACCCAAGGCCAAGGGGAAACTCACATTACCAGGCCTCTTTTCCTGATATCTTACTAAAGTCGTAAGCATGCAATCATTCATGTCCTTGACAGATTCTCTCATTACAGCGATATATAGAAACACGGAGAATTCTGCTTCTTTCATCCAAAGTGGCTTCAGATGGCCAACTATTCTTCCTTTCATTTTACCCATTCCAAACATACAGCTCCTTAGGAATGTAGGAAAGCTGTTCACCGCCCCTAAGTGTGGGATTTATCAACTCGTGTATTGTTGATTCTTGTGCAATTAGCAACATCATTTCTGAAAAAAGGACTCGATGTCATTTTCCGAGCAGTGATTCTGCTCCTTTATGCCTGCTCTCATTTCATACCAAACTTGGTTTATGGGAAGTTTAGGTAAACAAAGCTCTTATGAGTAATTAGTATTTAATTAGGCTAAGTTTCATGTCTGTGTGAGTCAAGGCCTCCTTTTCCAACCTCTGGGACAAATTAAGTATGTCAAGCCTCTGTTTACAGAACAAGGCCCAAGACTGAGTCCCCTGGGCATTTCCCAAGTTGTTGTTAGTAGCTAAACCTCTAGATTAAGCTACTAAATATTTTTCTTGACTCTTGCTGTTGGTGAAAGGGCAAGACTGGTCACCCAGTGATCTAGGTTCTTCTTCTCTATGTTTGTCTTATAGGAGGTTCCACAGCCCACCAGCATCCCCACCAAGAAGCTTCATCCTGACACAGAGGGAAGGTCACAACACCGCCCTGTGGGAAAAACGGTGAGGACACTGTCCTTCCCACCATCAGCCTATTTCAAGTGAAGAATCTGGAGTGAGAACCTCTCTGCTGACAAGAGTTTGTGCTGGATTTCTTTTTCCCAATTTCATAGTACGAACATGTTCGAGTACACAGAAAAGGGAAAGGAAGAACACAATGAACATTTGTACACCAGCCACTGAGATTCAAAATTTCAATTCACCAACCATCAAAATTGTGTTTAATCATTTGAAAGTGAGTTGCCCTTCCAATATTTCTGCATGTATATACTAAAAATAAGGACACTCTTCAATACAACCAAAGTAATATTGTGACAAAAAAATATCATTTAAGTTATTAAAGTAATTGGAGTAATATTGCTCATATTATTTTTATCCTTTTAAAGCCTATAGTGTCTGTAGTGATGCTTCTATTTCATTCCTGAAGTGGTAATTTGTGTCTTCTCTCTTTTTTTCTGAATAAGTCTAGTTAAAGGTTTATCAATTCCATTGTGTATTTTTTTTTCAAAGACTCAACTCTGGGTTTCATTCATGTTGTTATTTTGCTGTTGTTTTTCATTTCATTGATTTCTACTTTTATGTTTATTATTTTCTGCTTCTGATTTTTGGATTTAATTTGCATTTTTTTCTTTCCTAACATTTTAAGATGGAAGTTTAATTCATTTTTTTAAGCTATACCTCACAAATTTTGCTGGTATTTGTATTCTTGTTTAGTTCAAAATATTCTTAATCCTCCTTGTACTTTCTTCTTTGACCCATGTGTTATTTAGACATATGCTGTTTAATTTCCAAATGTTTGAAGATTTTCCAGATATTCTTCTGTTGTTGATTTCTTACTAAATTCTGTTGTTAAGCAAAGGATAAACTTTGTATGATTTCAATCCTTTTAAAATTTGTTGGGCTTCCCCGGTGGCACTGTGGTTAAGAATCCACCTGCCAAGGCAGGGGACATGGGCTCAAGCCCTAGTCCAGGAAGATCCCACATGCCGCGGAGCAACTAAGCCCGTGCGCCACGACTACTGAGCCTGTGTTCTAGAGCCCACGAGCCACAACTACTGAAGCCCATGTGCCTAGAGCCTGTGCTCTGCAACAAGAGAAGCCACAGCAATGAGAAGCCCATGCACCACAGTGAAGACCCAGTGCAGCCAAAAAACAAAAACAAAAAAATTGTTGAGGCTTATTCTATGACTTAGCATATGGTCTATCTTGGTGTATGTTCCATGTGCACTTGAAAAGAATGGTTTATTCTGCTGGTGTGGGTGGACATTTTTATGTCAATTAGGTCAAGTTGGTGAATAATATCCTTATTTAGTATCTGTTTACTTGTTCTATAAATTATTAAGAAAGGAATGCTAAAATTTCCAGCTAAAATAGTTGATCTGCCTAGTTTATGAGGCCTGTTAACTTTGTTTTTGTATATGTACACATTTAGGATTGTTATGCTTTTGTGGTAAATGGACCTCTATCTGTATGAAATAATCTTCTTTACCCATATTAATAATTCTTCTTCTGAAGTCCATCTTCTCTTAAAAGTTAATGAAGCTACTCTTTATTTTGTTTACTCTTTTCATGGTATATCTATTTCCATCTTTTTATTCTTACATATCTTTGTCAGCACATTTAAAGTAGATTTTTTGGAGATCACACATAGTTTTGTTTTTTAACCTTAGAGTATCTGTCTTTGGAGTATAGACTATTACATGTGTTACCATTATGGTTGAATTTACATATATATGTTTTTTTCTTTTTTTTTTGCTGTACGTGGGCTTCTCACTGTTGTGGCCTCTCCTGTTGCAGAGCACAGGCTCCGGACGCGCAGGCTCAGCAGCCATGGCTCATGGGCCTAGTCGCTCCGCGGCATGTGGGATCTTCCTGGACTGGGGCATGAACCCGTGTCCCCTGCATTGGCAGGTGGACTCTCAACCACTGTGCCACCAGGGAAGCCCTATGGTTGAATTTAAATTGGTCATCTTGCTACTTTTTTATATTTGTCTCATCCCTTTATTTGTTTTTTCTCTTTTCTTACTTTCTTTTGGATTAAATGTATAATTTTTTTACCACTCTATTTATATTCACTATTGCCTGATAGGCTATATTTTTCATGTTTTATTATTATTTTTAAAAAAATTTTTGGCTGCATTGGGTCTGCATTGGGTCTTTGTTGCTGCACATAGGCTTTCTCTAGTTGCAGTGAGCAGGGGCTACTCTTCGTTGTGGTGTGTGGGCTTCTCATTGCTGTGGCTTCTTTTGTTGTGGAGCACAGGCTCTAGGTGCATGGGCTTCAACAGTTGCAGCACACGGGCTCAGTAGTTGTGGCACATGGGCCCTAGAGCACACGAGCTTCAGTAGTTGAGGCCCATGGGCTTGGGAGTTGCAGCATACGGGCTCGGTAGTTGCAGCATACGGGCTCTAGGGCATGCAGGCTTTAGTAGTTGTGGCGCGTGGGCTCAGTAGTTATTGTGCGCTAGCTCTAGAGAGCAGGCTCAGTAGTTGTGGCATGGGGGCTTAGTTGCTCCACAGCACATGGGATCTTCCCAGACCAGGGATCAAACCCATGTCCCCTGCATTGGCAGGCAGATTCTTAACCACTGCACCACCAGGGAAGTCCTATTATTATTTTTGAAGTGGGCCATTTTTGAAGATTTTATTGAATTTGTTACAATATTGCTTCTGTTTTATGTTTTGGTTTTTTGGCCCTGAGGCATGTGGGATCTTAGCTCCCCAACCGGGGATTGAACCCACACCCCCTGCATTGGAAGGCAAAGTCTTAACCACTGGACTGCCAAGGATGTCCCTTATTATTTTTAAAGTGATTACTCTAAGGCTTACAATATTCAACTTTAACGTATCACAGTCCATATAGAAATAATATTATGCCACTTCATGTACAATATACAATTCTTAAAACATTATACAATACTTCTATTTTTTTTCTTGCTGTTTGTGCTATTTTGTTATTGTCACATTTTATTTCTCACATATTAAATCCACAATACATTTTTTACATTTTGCTTTCAATATTCAATTATCTTTTAAAAGAATTTTTAAATGAGGCAAAAAAATTATATTTACCACATATTTGCCAATTTTTTGCATTCTCCATGTCTTTATATAGGTCTAAGCTTTCATGTGGTCACATGTTTCATACTCCTGTGTTACAGAGAACTTGGTTTCAATTTATTGTACAGCTGATCTCCTAGAAGTAAATTATTGCAGTTTATGTTTGAAAAAGATTTTATTTTACTTCCATTTTTAATGGAATAATAACTTCCATTATTTTCTCTGAATATAGAATTATAGGTTGACAGGATTTATTATCTATCTCTCTATCTATCTATCTATCTATCATCACTCTATCTCTCTTCCTTTAATATATCATTCTTTTGTCTTCTGGACTGCATAGTTTCTGACAAGAAATCTGCAGTCATTCTTACCTTTTCTCCTTTGTACATATGTCCATCTTCTCTCTCTGCTTTTAGAATTTTTCTGTCACTGGTTTTTAGCTATTTTATTGTGATGTTTTATGGTGTAGTGTGTGTGTGTGTGTGTGTGTGTGTGTGTGTATCCTACTTTGGATTTGTTGAGCTTCTCTGGCTAAATAATTTTCATCAAATTTGGAGGCATTATTTCTGCAAATAATTTTCTGCTTTCTTCTTTTTCAGAGATTTCAATTACCATCGTGTTAGAGGGCTTGAAATTTTTCCACAGATAATTGAAGCTCAGCTTTTTCTTTTTTTTCAGTTTTTTTCTCTCTATGCTTCATTTTCTGTAAATTCTATTGTTATATCTACAAGTTCATTGATCTTTTCTTCTGAAGTATTTAATGTACTATTATTATTCCTTCCACTAATGGTTTTTAAATTTCCTCTATTGTATGCATCATCTCTTTAATTTCCATTTAGTTCTTCTAAATGTATTTCATTTCTCTTCTCATTATATCTTCCTTTAAATATTAAAGTCTAGTTATGATTCCTTGTCTACCAATTCTATCATCTCTGTAATTTCTGGTTTGCTTCTAAAGACTGATATTTATCCTAGTTACTGGACTTTTTTTGGCTTTTTGTAATTTTTGCAGGATACTGTAAATTTTATGTTTTTGTGTCTAGATTTTGTTGCTTTCCTGTATAGAGTGATGGACTTTGTTTTGGAAGGAGAAAAGTTACTTGAAGATCAGATTGATCCCTGTGAGCTCTGGTTTTAAGCTTTGCTAGGGAAGGTCTAGAGTAACTTCACTCCACAAAGATTTCAGTCCTACTGATATGGTGTGACTACTCTGGGGTCTTCAATGAATGCACCAGGCTGGTACCGAGGACTCTCCACTCTGACTGGTCAGAATTTAAATAGTCCACTTCCTTCCCTGTGTGACTCTGATACTCTGTCAGCTTACAACACTTGGTCATTCTTGGCCTATCTCTGTCAAGGTTCACTGTACCCAGAAGCACCCTAATACTCAGCAAACACCTAAGGCGTCTGTATGTAGATTTCTGCAGCTCTTTTTCTGAGTAGCTCTTTCCTACTTGGGAATCTGCCTATGACTTCATGTAGCCCCAGCCTCCTTAAATTCTGATCTCTATCTCTTCAACTCATGAGGGCACTGGGCTCTGTCTTGGTTGCCCCTCTGTCACCTATGGTCTGAAAAATGTCTGGAGGTAGAAAGCTGGGGCAATTGTAAGGCTTATCTTTTTTGTTTTTCTATTAGTAGGGATCACAGGACTATGCTATCTATTGTCTAATGTCTGAAAACAGTTGTCTAATCTATTTTGTCCAGTTTTCAAATTGTTTACAGTGAGAGGGTAAATCTGAGCCTTGTCTTCTCTCTTGGCCAGAGATAGTTCTCATTATATTTTAACTTCCTTGGTTTCATTAATTATTTTCCCCTTGTCATTGTGTTTATAATTATGTTTCTCCCTTTTTTCTTAAGTAGCTAATGTCCACTTTGTTCTTTGTTGGGTTTTTTTCCATGAACTACATTTGAATTTATTATTTATACTATATTTTTTAAGTTTCTATCTCATTAATGATGGCTTTTATCTTTATTATTTGCTTTCTTCTGCTCTCTCTTGGTTTGCTTCTTAAAAACTTTTTAATTTGGAACTTCAATTTCTTATTTTCTTTTTCAATTAACTTTTTAGCTGAAGCTAGGACTGTACTTCATGCCATGAGCATATCATGAATAAACTTTGTGAAATTCAAATCTCATGCATTACTTTTTTAATAGATGGAATTCACATACCACAAAATTCACCTTTTAAAAGTGTATAATTCAGTGGTTTTTCATATACTGTACAGTCAACGCTTGAACAATGCAATGGTTAGAGGAGTCAACCTGCTGCAACTGAAAATACATGTATAACTTCATAGTCAGCCCTCTGTGTCTGCAGTTCTGCTTCTGTGGATTCAACCAACCGTGGATCATGTAATTCTATACCATTGAAAAAGAACCATGTAGAAATGGACCCACACAATTCAAACCCATGTTGTTTTAGGGCCAATTGTACTCACAAATGTGTGCAGCCATCACTGTTATTTTGAAACCTTTCCACCACCCTCAAAATAAACACTGTACCTATTAACAGTCTTTCCTTTCTCCCCTCCTCCAAGCCCCTCGTGACCACTAATCTGTTATCTGTCTCAGTGAATTTGCCTGTAATGAACATTTACTATGAATAGTATCATACAATATCTGGTATTTTGTGACTGGCTCCTTTCACATAGCATAATGAGTTCAATATGCATCCATATTCATGGACTTCCCTGGTGGTCCAGTGGCCAAGATTCCACACTCCCAATACAGGGGGCCCGGGTTCAATCTCTGGTCAGGGAACTAGATCCCACATGGCTCAAATAAGAGTTTGTATGCTGCAAATAAGAGTTCTCATGCCACAACAAATGATCCCATGTGCAGCAATGAAGATCTCGCATGCTGCAGCTAAGACCCTGCCCAGCCAAATAAATAAATATCTTTTCAAAAGATATCCATATTCAGAATGTATAAGTACTTCATTCCTTTTTGTTGCTGAGAAATATTCCAGTAAATATTAATTTATCCATTCATCAGTTGATGGATATTTGTGATTTTCTATGCTTTAGCTATTACACATAATGCTTATATAAACATTTGTGTATAGATTGTTGTGTGGCTATACGTTTTCAATCCACATGGAGTAGGTCCTCGAATTGCTGGGTCATATGGTAACTTTCTGTTTCAATTTTTGAGGAACTGCCAAACTCTTTCCCAAAGTCACTGTCCTGCAATATTTTAAAATACTACCAACTAAACTATACTTCAATTTTAAAAAAAGGGGGGAAAAAAAGGAAATCAATAAATGTAGTTCACTATTTAAAAAATTAAAAAAAGAAAAACACACTACCAGTTATGAATGAGGGTTCTAATTTCTCCAAGTTCTTGCCAAACTCTGTTTTTAAAAAATTTTAGCCTTCCTACTGTGTGTGACATGTGCCAAATTTTAGTTTTGATTTGCATTTCTTGAACAACTAATGATGTTGAACATCCTAGGTCATTTGTATATTTTCTTTGTAGAAGAGTCTACTTAAATGATTTGCCCATTTTAAAAAATTGGATTATTTTCCTATTATTGGGTTGTCAGAGTCTTGTATGTATCCTAGATACAGGTCCATTATCAGATACGTGATTTGCAAATATTCTCTCTCATTCTGGGCATTTTGTGCTTTGAAGCACAAAGTTGTTTTCTAATTTCCATGAAGCCCAATTTATATATGTATTCTTTTGTCACTTGTGCTTTTGGTATTGTAGCTAAAAAAAACTATTGCCAATTCAAGGTCAAAAAGATTTACTCCTGTGTTCTCTTTTTTTAAAGTTTTATCGTGTTAGTGCTTACATCCAAGTCTATGATTCATTTTGAGTTAATTTTTGTGTGTGTTGTGAGATAGGGTTCCAATTTTATTCTTTTGCATGTAGATATCCAGTTGTTCTAGCACCATTTGTTGAAAAGTCATATATCATTTTTGTCAAGAAAGAAAATATACTCTTCTAATATGTAAATGAATGACTTTCAAATTTCATAAAGTCATAGGACATTATCCCTAGAAATATGCTAAGAGGTAACTTAGCCTTCAAACAAAGTCAATTAATTTACTCAAGGCCATCCTTGCACCAATTCTGTTTCCAGCTAATGTATCCAGGATCTGTACCAAACCAGAAATGGTGCAGCTTGTCCACTCCTATGTTATGGTCAGAATTAATTTCTCCTTTGTATCCCCACATATTTATAGTTCCACTCAGAAAATGAAAGTCTCAAAAGACTAGTGAGTGTGGAGGTTTGTGGCATGGAGGGTTTGGGGAGAGATTGCTGGTAAAAAATTTCATTTGAGAAAATAAAGTTCAGGGGAAGAAGATTCAGGCAAGAAAAGCCCTAGAGTTAGTGTGAGAAGGAACTGTAGTTTTTTCATATCCTTCTTTGGTACAGAATACCAGGAAATCAGTGGTGTATTGTGAAGACCAGTTCCTATGCAGCAAAACCCACCAGAGATGAAGACCTCCTGGATCTGGGATTGTGGCTAGATGTGTTCCATCTATCACTAAACTTATTTAGTGCAGTAGATTTTTCATAGGTTCACTCAAATGTCATTCCTACTGCCTTTTAGTGAGCCTTCCAGAATTATAGATGCTAGGAAACTAAAAACCTCATTTAGAAGAGCCAGGATGGTGTATGTGACTTAATGTCTGTCAAGTAGATACCTGCATGACACTAGAAGGATGCCAGTAATGTGAGGCAGTGGCCAAGCACAGGGAAATTAGGGGTCTTCGCAAGCAAGGTGATAGGCACATTGGTTCTCCTGGGGCAGCTCTGGCAGAGTTTCTGAAGTCTGGCTCCTAATATCTTAGGTACTGAGGAGTAAGTGGTGACAGCAGTGAGGTTTCCACTAGAAAAGTTCCATACACTGTTGGTCATTTCCCTTGGTTGCCACTGTTTCTGATTGTGTAGCAATCAAATCTCATGCCCTGGGTCTCACTGAGATTCTGTAAGCTTCATAATATCATCTGATAAATCACTTTTTATGCTAACTAGAATGCATTCTGTTATCTGTCACTGTGAGCCTTGACCAATATAACCAGCGATCAAATCCGCAATGAAAGGGCAGTCAATACGTTTTTCTGTAGGCCATCCTTAAGCCTAAATAAATGTTTCTTCTTGGAAGAGTACTTCATTTCTAAAAGGAAAAAAAATCGATATGGTACTAATTTGAATAAAATTCAAAAAAGTTGAAAGAAACCACAATCCTGAAGACTCAGAGGAGGATGAAGAAATTTCTGAAAATGATTTACTACAGAAAAAAGAAATGTTAGTTTGGAAATAGTTTTCTATCCTTGGTAGAATACAAGAAGGTGGTACCTCCATAAAACAGGATAAGAAAATCAAAATCTAACAACAGGCTAGGGTGAAAGAGTAAAAACAATGAGCATTAAAAACAGAAAGATAGGACATCCCTGGTTGTCCAGTGGGTAAGACTCCACGCTCCCAATGCAGGGGGCCCAGGTTCAATCCATGGTCGGGGAACTAGATCTCGCACGCCTACCACAACTAAGAGCCCACATGCCACAACTAAGATACGGCACAGCCAAAATAAATAAATAAATAATAAATGAATAAATGTTTTAAAATAAATAAAAATAAAAACAGAAAGATGGTAGGTAGTATACTGTGTGAGAGGCAAGTTTTTCACCAGCTCCACAAGAGTCTGTGGCCAGTGAGTCAGGGGAATAGTCATTGTAATGTATGAGAGCTTTGAGGAAGGATTAAAATGTATGAAAAATGGCCTGGAGCTCGCTCCGTGGGTCTGACGTGGTGGACCCTGGTCCAGGGTGTCCTGCACGCATGTGGCACCACCTTCCTGGAGCACCCATGGGAGGTCAGATCCAATCTCTACTTCTATAGAAATTGTGGCGAGATGGAAAGGTTGGATGGACCATCCAGCTTCCAAGTTTACTACTCCTCCACCCAAGGTGGAAGGCTGGTCTGAAGGTACATGGTTACCCTCTGTGCCTGTCCAGCAGCTCCCTACTGAAGACTGGAGCACCCCCCTGCCCCTGAAGACAGGGCTGCAGTGCAACTGAGTGGTCCTCGCTGTTCTTCCACAGACAATGGAAATAAAGTTGATGAAAAATAAGCATCACTTTCTTAAAAAGAAAAAAAAAGTAAGATGAGCCAAGACTATAAGATGAGGAAATAAACAGATAAACAGGTTTGGTGAGATAAGGAAGGAGGCTAAGGAAACTAAAATTGTAGTAACATAAATATGTTTGGGAGGAGGAAAAGATTACAGCATCAGAGTTGATGTAATTAAATATGTACTTGATTCTTTAAAAAATATAATAGATAAACTCTAGGCAAATATAATCAAGAAAACAGGGGAAAATGAGCAAATATAGAAATGAGAAAAAAGTCAAATAAATAAATTTCAAGCAAATATAATCAAGAAAAGAAATGGCAAATAAGAAATTAGACGTGAGAAAGTTCAAGGCAAAGAGAGTTGGAGGGAGAAATATATAATCAAAGAAATGTAGGAGACTTATCAACAAATTTTAAAGTATGGACTCAAACAAATCATAAACATGCAAAAGATAATTGGAGAAAGGTGAACATAGAATGGATATTTGATGATAGTAAGAATTATTGTTTATGTTTTAGGTGAGTAGTAATATTATTATTTTTTAGAGTCTTTGTATTTTAGAGATAAATGCTGAAAGAGCTACAGATAAAATTATGATGATAAGATTTGTTCAAAATAATGAGGGAGAGGGGGCAGTAGGTGAGCAAGTGAATGAGGGTATTGATAGAATAAAGTTGTCCGTGAGTTGATCATTATTGAAGCCAGGGGGTGGAACGGTACTACATTGTAATATTCTCTCCAATTTTTTAAATAATAAAAACGTTTTTAAAAATGAAACTGAGGTGAAAACAAACCTGATAGAAAATTATGATATTCTATTCCATGCAAAATATAATTGAAAATCTTTAAAAAGGGGAGGGGGCATAATTTTCTGGGCTTATTACCAAAATTGACCTAAGAAGAAATTTTAAATGTTAATAGATTACTACCCACAGAAGAAATATAAAATACAAGTTATGCATCTTAAAGGTTTCTTTTAAATTTTTAAGGAATTAGGTCATATCAAGTAGTCCAAATCATAGAAAAAGATAGAAAGCTACACAGTCTATTTCATGATGGTACATTAACCCTGATGCCAGCACCTAACAAAGATAACACAAGAAAAGCAAACTATAAACCAGCCTCATATAGGAGTAATTTAAAAATCTTAAATAAAGTAGCTTCAAAATAAATAGTATCTTAAAGGAACTTTCTATCAGGATCAAGGAAAGCTTTTCTTAGCCTGAGATTGCAAAAGTGTTCACTATTAGGAAATTTGACATTATAATACTTTATGTCAGTAGCACCCCATTTTAATAGTGGCTTAAAGGGCGTAAATAACACCTAAAACACATCCCCCAATTATAAAATATCCTTAAGGGAAAAATAGGACAAAAGGATGCTTCTTTAACACCATAATAATTACATAAACAAATGGCCAACATCTTACTTAATAGTGAATCACTGAAGGTATTCCTATTAAAATCAGAAACAGAGCAGGCATGGCTGCTTCAAGCATTAGTATTTCATGTTGCTTAAGAAGATCTGACTCATGTAATAAGATCTGAAAGAGAACTGGGAACTATAACTGTTGGGAAGGAGGAGACAAATATTGTATTATATACCAGTGATATGATTAGGTAACCTAAATATCTAAGAGAATCAACTCTGAAACACTTGGAACTTAAAAGATAGCCTAGCAAAAGAGCCAGATTTTTAAAATAATAAATGTATAACAGTCAATAGCTTCTACATATACCAACAAGAAGCTAACAGAAAGCATACTGTCATGGATGGAAAAGATTTCTTATTAACAACATGAAGAAAACAACAAAGCTTGAAAGAGATGCAACACAAACATAATGGACAAAAAGCACATTAAAACAAACACAACCATTAAAAATCTGCAATGCTGTGTGAAAATTGTTCTGGAAAAAACAAAACTGAATAAATAAAACCCAGAATCTGTAAGAGTATATTCACTGTGATTCCTTTTTGTAGAATAGAGATGATATAAAGTCCCAAGAAAATAAAAATAAAAAAGATTTCAGATAAACCTAAGAGATTTTAGTAATAATTATTATTTTTATGGAGGTAGATTTTCAGATCATTTTCATTATCTCTGTACTTTTATGCTCTATTATCTGCAACAAGCAAATATGACTTTTGAGGTCTGAAAAAATTTTGAATTGAGATTAAAACCAATCAAGTGAAATATAATAAATTTGTTGGCTACTTATAATTTTCAAGATTCAACATTATGCTTCTCTGAATCAATATGAAGATTTTCTCTAAAACATGGGATAATACCCAAGAGCAAAGAGTCTGGGACAAAGTTCAAATGGATGAGTGGAAATATTTCTCTGGCTTTCCCGAGCTCGCCAGTCTGTCTAGAAACTAATTTAAGAATATGAAATGACATCATTGCAGGTGCTCTTTCAAAGTAGTACATACATTTATAATGCTCTGGCTGACAAACTTGGAAGGGAGACAAGATTTTAAAAGCCTCAGATATTCTCTTTGTTAATGCTAACCATCTTCATCTTCAAATAAAAGTATTTCTATTTCTTCCTTCTGCCCTTTAGGCTCCAGTTCTCGGTTAAGAAATGTCTCATAAACTTCAGAATAGGAGAAAAACATAAGATGTTTCTTAGTACATAATGTTCTCTTTTTTAAGATTATAAATATTTTAACTTCTAGAAGAGACCACCTATCATGAATACTTCATATTTTCCTAATCTTATAAAGGTTAACTATAAAGTTTATTGTAGTTTCCAAACTCAAGTAGAATATGCAAGATTGGCTTAAAACATTTGGAAATAAATACAATGAACGTTTGCCAAAGTTGAAGATACTGGAAAAGATTAATGTCAAATTCAAAAGCTGAAAAGTAAAAGAAGCTGTCAATCAAAAAATTAAACATATAAACTTGACTTAAACTTATTTTAAGAAAATCAACAAGTTATATCACTATACTATACAGGCAGAGCCTAGCACTTGCTGAAAATCCAATAAATTTTAAGTACCTGCTACTGACAAAGAATTGTGGTGAGCACTGTAGAGAGAAATATCTCTCTACAGTGAGATAATATAATCCTTGGTAAAATATCTCAAGGAATTTAGAGAGTAAAGAGGTAAAAAGACAAGTACAGAAATAACTAGCAGAACTCCTACAAATTAACATGAAAAACCAAAGCACTTAATTTTAAACATAAGCAAAAGACTTGAACAGACATTTCACAAAAAAAGATATATGAAAGGCCAGTAAGCATATGAAAAGTTACTCAACAGTATTAGTCATCAGAGAAATGAAAATTAAAACTACAGCAAGATGTCATTTCACACCCACTAGAAGAACTAAAATAAAAAAGACAGACAATGCCAAATTTTGGCCAGGATGCAGAGCAACTGGAACGCTTGTACATTGCTAGGAGAGAGTGAAATGGTACAACTGCATTAGAGATCTGTTTGGTATTTCCTTTGAAGTTCAATAATCATCTACCCTATGAGCCAGAAATTCCATTTCTAGGTACTTATCCAAGAGAAATGAAAGCATGTCTACAGAAAGGTATATGCAAGAAGGTTTATTTACAATAACCCAAAAAGTAAATGCCCATCAACAGGAAGGTGGATAAACAAGTTGTGGTATATGCATATAGTGGAATATTACTCAACAATAAAAAGGAACTGATAGGTACAACTACATGAACACATCTCTAAAACACTGAGTGACGGAGTCATGCACACAAATGCCTCCTGGAAGAATCCAGTGATTTGAAACTCTAGAATAGGCAAAACTCATCCATGGTGACAGAAGTCAAAGAGTGGTTACTTCCAAGGTCATGAGAGTGGGCCAATAACTAACTGGGAAGGGGCAGAAGGGGACATTCTGGGATGGTGTGTGTGCTCTAGATCTTGATAGAGGTGTTGGTTGCACAGATGGACAATAGTACAAACTTACTGAACTAAACATCTAAGAGCTGTGCATTTTATTATACTTCACTTATACTTCAATTTTTAAAAAATGGTCAGAAAAGGTAAAAATAGAAATAGTAAACATTTGTGAGTTATCATAGCAAGGACTACAAAAAGCCTCATACTTGCTATCTTAGTCAATTCAGGCAGCTATGACAAAATACTATGGACTGAGTAGCTTAAACAACATGTATGTCTCACAGTTCTGGAGTCTGGAAGCACAAAATCAAAGTGCCAACAGATCCCTTTCGTGGTGTGGATCTTCTTCCTAGATTGCAGGTGACTGACTTCTTTCTGTGTGCTCACATGACAAGAGAGGAAGTTCTCGTGCCTCTTCCTCCTCTTATAAGGACACTAATCCCATCATGGGGGGCCCCACCCTCAGGACCTCATCTAGCCCTAATCACCTCCCAAAGGCCCCACTTCCTAATGCATCACAATGTGGGTTGGGGCTCCAACATGTGAGTTTAGGGGGGAGCACAAACATTCAGTGCATAACACTTGTTAATATCACTACAGAGCACATCTTCACCAATACAGCATCCCTCTGTCACATGAGGAGGTCAGGAGCCAGCACTGGACAATGAAGCCACAATGAGGCCAGGTGTTGTGGGGAAGCAGGAACCACCTCTGGGGACCGTCCCTGCAGGGTCTGAGACTCAGAAAAATATAACTCACCACAACTCATGAACCTCTACAGTAGCTGGCAAATGCTCAGAAGGGGAAATTTACATCCCAAAATGCACTGCAAGATAGAATATTAAAAACACCAGATGAAGCCACAGAGAATGTTTTCTATATGAGGTTTAAAATGACAGAGACATCTCACCTCCTGAGGAGCAAGACCACATTAACTAAGATATTTACCCATCATATAATCACCACCCCTCAGAGTCTAGCTCCATCTGAAAGTGATCAAGTTTACCTTGGTTCTGTGATCTGAAATGGACCCGTGGAAAACTACTGGAACACTTAGTTGCTTCGTCAAGATACACCCTTAAGAGCCTTTAAAAAATTATACCACGTTGTCTAGTGTATTTCTAGTCAGGATACCTCGTTGGAATATAAATGATAAAAATAAAGAGTTGCCCTAGAAGAGAGTTTGTTCATAGCAGACAAGAGGAGATATTAGTTAATTTCAATGTGTTACAACATTGATTCTCAACACTTTCCCTGCCCTCACACACCAGGAGTAAGACACATCATTGCCCATTGGTACTGATGCCTCCTTAAGACAGTGGTGTGTTCTAAAGAGGGGAGCCATGCAAAGACTTTCCAGGGGTAGGGGGGAGTTACGATATACAGCTCCCCTCCCCGACCAGGAGAGTCACTGATTCCATCAGGGATTAAACTAATCCAACACCATTTGCCTATTATATTTTTTGCTCAGGCCCATCATTGATTCTTCTCTTTCTCCCCAACACCCCGCATGTTCTGGCCCCATTCCCCTCTGCCCCAGCATCCCACTTCCTCCCTTTCCTCCAGCTTCCAGCCATACTGGCCTCCTTGTTATTTCTTGACCATGCCTGATGCTCCTGCCTTAGGACCTTTGCAGTGACTGTTCCATCTGCCTGAACACTTTTCCCCAGGTGCTCCAATGACTAACTCCTTCACCTCTTGCAAGCCTTTTCATAAAGGTCATGCTCTAAGTGGGGCTGACCTCTGTCCTCCTCCAGACAAGTTCTTCGCCCTCCTCCCATGTTCTCTTTCCTTCTTTCCAGTGCATTTATCACCTTCAACATCCTGTGATATTGGCTCATTTTATTATATTTATTACCTTACTGTATTACACTTATTGTTTATTATTACTATCTTACTATATTCATTGTTTGTTGCCTGCTCTCCCTGTGACAATGTAAGTGCCTCATGGCAGGGTTCTTTGTTTTATTCATTGACATCTTCTAAGCTTAGGACCCTACCTGTCACAGAGCAGGTGCTTAAAAATATTTATCAAGTGGATAAGGGTATATTTTTCTATGCTCCTCTAGCTGACATAAATAATGACCCTAATGTTGCCATTGTAAGAATTTATTTCATCTTTTCCTTCCACCTACCCAACCCTCCATTTAGGGGAGACTTATAAGGACTGTGCTGAACATCAAAGACAAGACTAGTGAACTGAGTGGTCTGAAAGCCTGTGATGGCAAACAGAGGGGAAAACAACTCAGAAAACAGCCCCGATCCCATATTTTTCTATCCCATGAAATTTGTGAACAGTTGCGTCTACGCAACAGCAAGGTCTCCAGCCCTATCTTGTGATCTCCTTCCCCCTCTGTTTCTCTTACTCCAGTACAGCTCTTACTCAGCCAACAAAGTAAGGAGATGGAGCAGAAAGCATCTGAGTGAGTCTCTTCTTAAACTTGGACTCGAATCATTCTGAAATGTCAAGTAGAATAACCTCACTGGCATTAGTTTGTCATGTGTGGTAGATAAAGGTTCATCTCATTTGATGGTAAGGAAGAGACTCATTCAGTTCACCATAAGAATAGGGGTTTTACAGTATATTTAAGGAACCATCTGGTGATAAGGGATACAAGGGGAGGACAGAATCTAATGTACTGCTAGCCCCACAGCAGATGAACCTGGGAAGTTGTTCAGGACAGAAGGTAGTTCTGGGTTCCATGTTGTCTTGTTGCCTCAGTAGCACCAGGCGCTCTTGCATCTTCACTATGGTGCCCCCGTTAGCCTGGATCCCCTACTGTCAATTGGTCTCCGCTTCTCTCTGGAGGTCTCCTTGCTTCTCCTTTTGGTACCAATTGACTGATTCCATCTCTGTCTCCATGAAAGAGACCATAACCATCCTTGCTAATTACTATCGTCCCTACTTAAGACTTTTATCCTACACTCCTTCATACGTTATTACTCAGCCCACAAAGGGGCCGCCCTTGGTTTGGGCAAGACCCTCAACCAACTCAGTCTCTCCAAGGATGGGAATTGTGGTTTGGAACACCGTGATGGCTAATTTTATGTGTAAACTTGATTGGGTCATGGGGTGCCTGGATATTTGGTTAAACATTATTCTGGGTGTTTCTGGATGAGATTAACATTTAAATCAGTAAAATGAGTAAAGCAGATTGCCCTTCTTAATGTGGGTGGCCCTCACGCAATCAGTTGAAACCCTGAATGGAACAAAAAAGCCAAATAAGAGGGAAACTCCTGCCTGACTGTGTGATTGGTCTTTTCTAGCCTTTATGCTCCACTGAAACACCGGCTCTTCTGGGACCTCCAGCTTACTGACTGCAGGTCTAAGGACCTCCCAGCCCCCATCACTGCATGAGTGAATTCCTTATAATAAATTTCTGTACATAGATATAGATACATATCCTATTGTTCTCTGGAAAATCCTGACTAATAGAGACATGGTCACCCATGAATAAGGAACAGATTAGAGATGCTTCCCTTGGCTTAGCTATGGGCTGAGCTTTCTTCGCCTTCAGAAGGGGCAGGTGTGTGAGTCATGGCCTCAGCACGGTCCTCCTGACTGCATGAGCCAGATGCGGAACCAGTGGGCTTCTGTGTCTGACCACGGCCATGGCCAACCATTCTCCTCAGGACCTCTGGGATTATAGTAAGCTCACTTCACTGCCCTAGTGCCTGGGGCCCCAGACTCTGAGTCTTCAGCCTCCGCTCAGGACACATCGTTCTCACTCCCCATTTCTAACTCTGCAGTCCTCAGTTTGGGAAGGGTGTTGACAACTTAAAACAGAGCAGCATTCCTACAACACAACCCTGCTGGTGTCCAGTAACTCTCCAGCTCCCAGCCTATGGCAGCCAGAACAACACAAATCCCATGTTTATAGGGTCCAGACTGGATTTTTTTTTTTTTTTTGCGGTATGCGGGCCTCTCACTGTCGCAGCCTCTCCCGCTGCGGAGCACAGGCTCCGGACGTGCAGTCCTCAGTGGCCATGGCTCCCGGGCCCAGCCGCTCCGCGGCATGTGAGATCTTCCTGGACCGGGGCATGAACCTGTGTCCCCTGCATGGGCAGGCGGACCCCCAACCACTGCACCACCAGGGAAGCCTCAGACTGGATTTTGATAAGCACTGAGAAGAAGGCAAACAGACAGAAAAAGGCACATATCATATGATATTGCTTATGTGTGGAATCTAAAAAAATGATAGAAATGAACTTATTTACAAAACAGAAATAGACTCACAGACATAGAAAACAAACTTATGGTTACCACAGGGGATAGTGGAGGGACGGATAAATTAGGAGTTTGGGATTAACAGATACACACTACTATATATAAAATAGGTAAACAACAAGAACCTACTGTATAGTACATGGAACTATACTCAATATTTTGTAATAACCTATAAAGGAAAAGAATGTGAAAATGAATATATATATATGTATGTATGCATAACTGAATCACTTTGCTGTACACCTGAAACTAACACAACACTGTAAACCAACTATACTTCAATAAGAACATGTAAAATAAAATTAAAAATATAAAATAAAATAAAAAGAAGGCAGCAAAAAGGACGCATAGGCTCAATGTAATGTCCACATGCCCCAGGGCTCCCCTTAGAGAAACCGAGGAGGGTAAACGAAGTGACCACGTATAGGAAAGAAAAGCAAAGTTTCCATGGAGAGAAAAGGAAGGCACGAAGTCTAGAAATTCCATGGCATGTAGCCATACCCACAAATATTTTGCTTTGGGAAAATTATAGGCATCAGGCTCCTCAGTTCAGAAACCGACCTGCTGGCTGCCACGGCCACGCGTTCCCCACGCTGTGCAGCAAGGGCAGAAACTGCTCGGAATTCATAGGACTCCTCAATGTTTGTGTTTAGCAAATATTTGTCGAATGCCTACTATGCCCCAAACCTGGTGGTTAAGAGCAGGCCTCCTCCTGTTGGTGTTTTCATTTCAGTCTCTGGGCTCTGTCCTTAACTTGCTGGAAGCTGCAAGGAATTCAGTGCTCCCGGGGACAGGTCTCCACACGTCCAGTGGACTCTGCTGAGTCTCTGATGCACTCTTCCATCCAAGAATAAAAATAGAGGCCGATCCATTAAAACAATCCTGGGAGATTAAAGGATTTCTAAGCCAAAACAAGACCTGAGATAAACTGCTTACATGTGAGCAAGGAGGTAGCATCGGGTCCAGGATGCCAGCAGTGTCTGGGAAGGGCCCCCTGCAGCCTGATGAGACTTGTTCCTGCAGCCTCTTCCCTCCTGTCCTGTCAGATCTACAGGAGGGGGTGGCAGGGCGCATAGGTGAAGCCCTTCAGGCAGCCGGCACCCCTGTCCAGGGTCTCTGCTCTAGTCTTTTTTGCTGGGTCACTTACAGTTAAAATTCACGTTTGTATTGTTTTAAAGGTCTATTCCACTCTTCACAAGTGCTTTTAGTACCAAATCACTCTCCTCCATTTGCCAAGCTTGGATATCTCCCTGTCCCCTAGGAGAATTGGATTGGATCATTCCACGGCTTCAACGTAGATTTCTTGGTCTCCTCAAGGGCTCACACAGCTTGGCCCAGAAAGGAGTGGAATGCTGACACATGACCCAGGATACCTCCACATGAGGCAGCCTCTAGGGAAGGGTCTTCCTGGAGCATGTAAAGAGCCACACCAGTGCTGGGCCCTATCCCCTGCCTGGGGTGACCTGCACACACCCCCAGACAGCACATCTGGACTGTTCGTCCACAACCAACAACCAACCAACCATGTGCAAAGATGGGAAGACAAATAATAAACCTCTTTGCATTTATTTCCAGGTTTGGAAAAGCCAACTACTCTATGGTCTTGCTTTAGAAAGACGCTAGATTTGGAGCTGGAGGACACGATTTCTAGTCCCCCCTCATTATCCATGTTACCTTGGAAAATCGCTCTGGACCTCAGTTTCCTCACCTGCAGCTCCTGGGAAATACTTGCCCTCCCCACATTCACAGGGCTGTCGGGAGGATCCAAATGAGATACAGCACTTGAAAATGCTTTTCAAGTCTGTACCAAGGAAAAAGGAACTTATTGTTATTATTATTTTTTTATTACTATTATCACCATCATCATCTTTCACCCCAAATGGACAGCTTGACCTTTGCCTTAGGGAAATGGTTTTAAATAAAAAAGGATTGTGTCTTATGAATATGAGTGCAATGGAAATGGAGGTTTTTGTAACTTCCATCAGGAGGGAGGAAAGGGTCAGTTGCCTTTTATTAGATCACAGGTGTGGAATGTTCCGGTGGGAAGGGACCTCAGAACCTCCCTGCCCAGCACACAGTTCTCCCCGTACACAGAGCCCTCCACAAACACTCATTATTGGTGGTGATGCTGATAAAAGCTCCTGGGTATTGAGCGCTTGCTGTGCACCTGCCTGTCTGCTAAGCGTCCTGTGTGCTTTATCACAAAAGTGCTCAGAACAGCACCAAGAGATCAGAGTACACAAATGTCTCCACTTAACACATGACAAGACTGTGTCTTGACAAGGTAAGGCCTTTCCCACAGTCCCACAGCTAGGGAGATGGAGGATGGGAACCCAGGAGCCCCGATGCCAACCCTCGGCTGGTTGCTGCCCACTAAGGAATCAATGACTGAACACCCTTATCACACAGGTAGGGAAACTGAGGCTCAAAGAGGAGAAATGATTTGCCCGTGTCACTCTGGAAACCAGCTAGCCTGAGGCCAGTTCCTATTCCCAGACTAGGCTACCTTCTCAAGAAGAAATTTTGCTCTAATCAACCCTTCCAAAGTGCAGCCCACAGCATGTCCCCAGACAGTGCTAATGCAGCCATCTGGTCTACCCCAGTCTCTCTCTTCACATCAGGTGACTTTCCCGACTGTCTGCTAATCTCACCTTTCCTGGACTCTCCCTTTCTTGGCCCACATGCTGCCCGAGTGACACGCTCAGTGCTATAAATGAGGGTGTCATGGCGTGATTTCACGTCTTACTGGAAGTGTAGCTCTTGAAAAACAATCTAGTAAACAGCCAGCCCAGCCAGTACACGTCAGCAGCCCCGCTGCAAGGCTCTGATGTCAGCTAAGGCGGGCTGAGGACTCAGGCCAGAGCCCTCTCCAGCTGCCGTGCTGCCCTCAGGCCAGCCCCGCCTGCCCACGCTTGCAGGATGAAATTGACCAGCACCTGGCAGTGCTGACCCCTCCCTCGCTGGCTTCAGGAGCGCCCAGATTTCCTGGGGTAAATGGTTCCATGTTCAAAATTGGGACCTGGGAACTGCTCCCGGGGCAACCACGTTCAGCTGAGCAGGAAACGTGGATCAGAATACGGATAATGATCGGATCACTGAGTCTATAAACAGAAATTGCATGGATTGGTGGATTGCTGGCTAGAGTGTTTATTTTGTGCCTCAGTGACCCGGTGGTCCCATCTGGGGTCCTCTTGTCAGTTCTCGACAAATGAGAACTGTTTGCTTATAAAAAAATGACAGCTCAGCAAGAGGTCATAGGAGGCCTAAATAACCTATTGGAAGAAAGAAGCGAAAGCTCCTCATTAGAAACATGAGGCTGGGGGTGGGGGGTAGTGGTGGGATGAATCGGGAGATTGGGATTGACATGTATACACTAATATGTATAAAATAAATAACTAATAAGAGTCTGCTGTATAAAAAATAAATCATTAAAAAGAAGAAATATGAGGATGAAGACTCAAATTGACTTCTTTAAAATATCATTAAAAAAGAAAACTATGGTACAAAAGCATTAAGGCCATTACAGTGTTTTAGTAAAGGTGGACAGGAGGCTTCTTCCCTGGATCTAAAAGCTCACCATCCTTCACCCCTGCAGAGGACAAAGCTGTTGGGTAACCAGCCATGAGTAGGCATAGAAGTGGGTGTATTGGTAAGTTCTGAATCCAACCATTAAGAATGACAGGAGGAGAAAAAAAAAAAAAAAAAAGAATGACAGGAGGAATAAAACAGCCACTACTTATTAAGCCTCAGCCTACCAAAATGTCAGCTCTCAGGGGCAAGGATTTGGTTTTGTTCCCTGCGGTATCTCTAACCTAGAACAGTCCTTGACACATAGCAGCTCAATGTTTGTGTTTTAGACAGGTTTGTGCAGGCATGAATCCAGATGCGCCAGACACTGTATTTCACACTGTTTTTGTGTTACTAACAGTCTTTTCCACCCATATGAAGCAGGTCTAATTCCCATTTTACAGAGGCACAGGGAGGCTTGGGGAGGTTGAACGTGGGTTTGCAGCTGAAAGTAGTAGAGCTTGACCAGAAAGCGGGGTCAGTCCTCGCCCCGGGCTCATACAATTGACCACCAGGCCAAACCCCCTCCTCGTGCACTGCATCTTTACCCTGTGTCTCTGGACAGGTCCCTGGGGCCCCAAATTCCCCCTTGAATTGTTAAGGGTAGCTCAGCACCCCTGAAAATGTATGTAAAGTGGTGTGTCTAAGGGCCTATCTATGCTAAACAAAAGAGAAAGCCCATGGCCTTTAGATTCTCAGGAGACTCAGGATCAAAAGACTTGTAAAAATCACTGTTCTAGACCCTAACATAGCAACTAATAAGGAGGGAGGGGGACAACTGTCTGGTTTGCCAGGGTCTGTCCTGATTTTAGCACTGAAAGTCTCAGGCCCTGGTAACCCCTCATTGGTAACAGGGCACATGGACCCCCCAGGAGGAGAGGCAACATGGGCCAGAGTCCAGATTCCTGGCTTTTCTCTTTCTCAGCAGGAAAGAAAAGGCTAGGGGGGAACCAGGGATGTGGCGAGCAGGTACAAAGCCTGGAAACTGGAAGGCCTGGGAGGGGTTGAGGGGGGAAGATGAGGTGTTTGGAGCAGCAGCACGTGGACGTTGTGGGGGCAGAGGCTTGGACGCCATCCCCCTGGGTCTTGGGACCTGCCTGCTAGCTCTCCCTTCAGTGGGCGCTGTCTCGAGGCAAGCTGTGGGGGAGAGCCCAGCGGCAGGGATTCTGAAGAGGGAGTGTAAGGCTGTCAGGAGCACCCCTCACTCCCCGCACCCAAATTCTGTGGCTCATGTCTGTTTGAGTTGTGCAGGGCAGTGGCGGTTGGCATTGCGCTGGCACTGTTCACATTTTGGAGAGTAACTCTCCCCTTCCCAGATCCACCTGTGGGGGACAGGTCCCAGGAGCCCAGGAAGATGGACGAGCAGTTCTAGATGTAAGACTCAGGCCCACGGAGAGCAGGAATATTCCTGGACGCACCCCAAAGCCAATGCGTTTGCAGGAACGGGAGCTGTGTGTTCATGGCTAGCGGGAACTGCAACTCTGAGCAGAATGCTCCAGGCCTGAGGTCTCCATCACAGGTGATGGGGCTGAATCACCCGGCCTCGGCCACGCCCCCAGAGGGCCTGCGTCTGACATCTGGACCATCAGTATTTACAGCTCAGACGCGGGGCTGACACACATCTCCATCTCGCACTTGCTCTTAGCGATCTCCCAGGACATCCTGGGCTTCCCGGATCCGTGTGCTGCTAGCAGTCAGTTTTAGGATCACTCGGTGTTTGCCTAATGATTCCTCTCTCTCCTGTTCTTCTGTTTCCTGAGTTCAGGGTGTCCTTGTCTACTGAGCATGTTGGGATGCATGCTTCTGGTCTCCAAGTGGCTGAGCTCCAGCTAAGGACCAGGCAGCCCTGGGCTCTACAGAACTGGCAGTAGGGAGTCCTCTGTGTGCACCCTGAGATGCACGGTCGCCCCAGAGCCAGCCTCCCTCCTTAGGAAAAGCAGCCACGCTTGTCACTCAAGCCCATCTGGGCTTTGCCTTTTATTTGCATCAAGTGTGGCAGGGATAATCTTATCCAAACAATTAAGAGTGTCACCTCACCTTGGCCATCTGTGACTTGAGTACTTAAGGACTTATGGGTCAGAAGGCACTCCCTTTAGAACACTTGGCCCTACAGAGATGGATCTGGGCCTCAGGATCACCAAATCCACCGGGGTCAGTAAGAAATGACCACTGACCTCGCGAACGCCACGGACCAGCTCCAGTATGAGCAAGGCCGTCCACCTCACTGGCCGCACACTTTGCCTGTGGAAGGAAGCCCAAGGCAACTTGGGTGGAGGAATTGCCAACTGTGTTAAATTAAGTGGTTTTCAGACCCGGGACCAGGAAGCAGCCACAGGGCTCCCGTCCCTCCTCCCAAAGTTCTTAGGGCGCAAAAAGCAACCTCGCCACACAGCCGCGCCAATCCCAGGCAGAGCCCAGCCCTGTGTCTGATCCGTCATCAAGGGCACCGGCCGGGCCGGTGTTCCGGGAAGAACCCAGCTTTCAAAGTTGACTTCAGATTGCTATGAATCACCCTATCTGATTCAAATGTGGGCTTGGGTGGACTTAGAGATAGCTGATTGCCTCAGATTAATCCACAATTGCCTCAGCAGGTAATTTTCCTCTGGGAGTTCCAAGGACTGAAAAGAACAATGCATTTGTATAAATAGTCTAAACTCAAGAGTCCAGGCAGATGCCATTCTTTGGCTGGCAGCACCCACTGACAGGGAGGAATCCTGGGATTCCAGGCCTCCCCCATCCTCTCCCCCCCTTCTCCCTGCCCCTCCCCACCATCTATATCCCATAAATGAAATGCATCCCCCAAGTCATGACTCGGTCCCCAGCCACTGCCCCTGATAAGCAGACTCCCCACCCCACTGCTCCTAACCAGGTGGTCTATCTCTCCATGTTGCGGTAACTTTTGCTGTCACAGAATTCTTCCTCGCCCTGGGTAGCAATCCACCACCTCATGGCTCCAGTCATCCTCCAGGTCCACATGGCAGAAGTCAACTGGCTTTGTCATGGGACGTTCCTTCACGTTTGTGAAGTGCATTCTGGCTTCCCTCTGCACACCAAAACCCTAGACCTCCTAATACATCATGGTTCCGGAAAGCTCCACCGTCCTGCCCATCTTCCTCCAGGCTTGCTCTTCTTGGTGGCCCCCCTCTGAGAATGTAGCAGCCGTACCAGGGGTGGTCTCACCAGGGCCACCTCCCTTGTTTCAGCCACTATACTCCTATTAATATAATCTAAAATCACATTGGCTCTTTTCTGGCAGCTCAACCGCATGTGGCTCTTAATGAGATTTATTTAGAGTCAGCTAAAACCCTTTTGTAGATGGGCGCCGTTTGGCCTCCTTTCCAGTAGCCCCAGCCAGTAGCTGTTCTGTTGGGTTTTGGCGCTAAATGTCGCACTTTATATTTATTCCTGTTGTATTTCATCTTTTTAATTTGACCCATCATTCCTTCCCCATCATTCACGGTAATTTTCTGTCATTTGGAAACCTGTTACAAAAGCGCCTCTGTGGCTTGACCCAGATTATCATTTAAAAAAGCAGTTTCAGGGCTTCCCTGGTGGTGCAGTGGTTGAGAGTCCGCCTGCCAATGCAGGGGACACGGGTTCGTGCCCCGGTCCGGGAGGATCCCACATGCGGCGGAGTGGCTGGGCCCGTGAGCCATGGCCGCTGAGTCTGCGCATCCGGAGCCTGTGCTCCGCAACGGGAGAGGCCACAACAGTGAGAGGCCCGCGTACCACAAAATAAAAAAAAATAAAAAAAAAAAAAGCAGTTTCAGTTATGGACGCACTTAATCATGTCAGCCTGCAGCTTGCTTTTCTCTACCTTTTTCAAAAGGTAATATGTTAATTGCTTTCTAAAGTATCTTAAAATGTTAGAGCCAGATGTTAGAGGCCATGTGGTTCAAGCCCTTCGTTTGACAGATGGAGGAACTGAGGTCAGCACGCAGCTCCCCATCTGTGGCAGAGTCAAGCATCATGACTCAGATATTCTAACCCAGGTGTCCTTCGCTTATGTGCTTAGTAAACAAATGATGTGCACATTGATCCAAGTCTACTGGAAGTTTCCAACAGTGGACAACAAAAAATCCTGCCCAAAGCCACAGCAACCCATCAGCTGATGAATAAACAAACACCATGGTCCCTGGCCATTCCATGGAATATCATCCAGCCCTGGAAAGGAAGGAGACACTGATACATGCTGCAGCATGGAAGAATCTTGCCAATATTATGGTAAGTGAAAGAAGCCAGTCACAAAAGGCCACACGTTGTGTGATTCCAGTGGTGTGAAATGTCCAGGATAGCCAAACCCACAGAGAGAGAAAGGAGTTGTCAGGGCCTGTGGTGGAGGAGGACACTGGGAGTGACAGCTGACGGTACAGGATTTCTTTGGGGCGTCCTGAAAGAGCTCTGAATTAGTGCATAACTTCGAGAATACACTCAAAACGACTGAATTGTGCACCTTCAAATGGCGTATTTTACGGTGTGGGAGTTATATCTTACTTTTTTGAAAAGAAGCCACAGGGGGCCTTTGCCCTCGTGGACCCTGAGGCAGAAAGGAGGTGCAGAGGCAGTGAGGGTGTCCAGGGCCAAACCCGGCCTCTGGTCCCAGTGGCCACGCTCTCCAGAGGGCGGGCCGGCGGGGAGGGAGCGCTCCCGGTGGGGATCCGCAGGGGACATGCCTTCCCCGGCCCGCAACATCAGCTCCAAGTTAGTGGGTAGAGCCGTCCTCTGCCCTCAGATGCCCCATCTTCCGAGCCGTCCAGCGTCCGGAGGATAAGGCTTCCTGGGGAAGAATTCGGGCGCGGCCGCTGCAGCATCCACGGGGAGTGACAGCGGCGACCCGCCAGCTCACGGGGTGGCTAGAGAAGGACGGGGCAGCGTCAGCACTTATAGACCCCTCCCGGGGGCGGGAGGGGGATGCTGACCAAGGTCTGCAGAAATCAGGACGAAGACAAGAGAAGCAGCACTTGGGGCGGGCGGGGGGGGGGGGGGTTAAAGAAAAATAAAAAAATCC
>NW_020174642.1:7263078-7301694 GCF_003031525.2 Neophocaena asiaeorientalis asiaeorientalis
GGTCAGGGAGGGCGCATGCCCCGGGAGTGAAGACGTGCACAGAGGTGCACACACCACACACACGCAGGTCCACATCACACACACCTCACACACACACACCACACACACATACCACACACCACACACACACACCCCACACACAAACACCTCACACACACACACACCACATCACACACACCACACACACACCACACACGCACACCACACACCACACACACCACACACCCCACACACAAACACCACACACCACACACGCACACCACACATCACACACCACACACGCACACCACACATCACACACCACACACGCACACCACACATCACACACCACACACGCACACCACACATCACACACCACACACGCACACCACACATCACACACCACACACGCACACCACACATCACACACCACACACGCACACCACACATCACACACCACACACGCACACCACACATCACACACCACACACGCACACCACACATCACACACCACACACGCACACCACACATCACACACCACACACGCACACCACACATCACACACCACACACGCACACCACACATCACACACCACACACGCACACCACACATCACACACCACACACGCACACCACACATCACACACCACACACGCACACCACACATCACACACCACACACGCACACCACACATCACACACCACACACGCACACCACACATCACACACCACACACGCACACCACACATCACACACCACACACGCACACCACACATCACACACCACACACGCACACCACACATCACACACCACACACGCACACCACACATCACACACCACACACGCACACCACACATCACACACCACACACGCACACCACACACACAAACACCTCACACACACACCACATCACACACACACACCACACACACACACCACACACGCACACCACACATCACACACACCACACACCCCACACACAAACACCACACACCACACACGCACACCACACACGCACACCACACATCACACACCACACACGCACACCACACACACAAACACCTCACACACACACGCACACCACACCACACACACGCACACACACATACCAAACACACACCACACACACACCACACACACACATACCAAACACACACACCACACAGACACACCGAAACACACACACACGCAGGTCCACACCACACACACACCACACACACACCCCACACACCGCACACACAAACACACCACACCACACACACGCACATCACACACACACCACACACACATACCACACACCACACACATACACCTCACACACAAACACCTCACACACACACGCACACCACATCACACACACGCACACCACATCACACACACACACACACCACACACACATACCAAACACACACACCACACAGACACACCGAAACACACACACACGCAGGTCCACACCACACACACACCACACACACACCCCACACACCGCACACACAAACACACCACACCACACACACGCACATCACACACACACCACACACACATACCACACACCACACACATACACCTCACACACAAACACCTCACACACACACGCACACCACACCACACACACCACACCACACACACACCACACACACGCACACCACACATCACACACATGCACACATCACACACACATACCAAACACACACACACACACCACACAGACACACCAAAACACACACACACGCAGGTCCACATCACACACACACCACACACCCCCCACACACGCAGGTCCACATACACCACACACACACACACACACACCACACACTCACACAACCCCACACACAGGTCCACATATACCACATACACACACCACACATACATACACACATCACACACACGGGTACACACACTGCATGCACACACAGATACGCACACACGCGCACCACACACGCGT
Organism: Neophocaena asiaeorientalis asiaeorientalis; assembly: GCF_003031525.2. Classification (NCBI taxonomy): domain Eukaryota; kingdom Metazoa; phylum Chordata; class Mammalia; order Artiodactyla; family Phocoenidae; genus Neophocaena; species Neophocaena asiaeorientalis. The sequence goes on from NW_020174642.1 coordinate 7,265,001, forward strand.
CACATACAAGCCCGCCTCCCCCAGCCGGTCGCATTCCTCTGGACTGGGAGCAGCTATTTGACTTCTTTGAGCCTATTGGGATTCCGCTTCCCCCAAAAAAGAAAAGAAGGGAAAACACAGAGTCCACTCTCTCTACCAGGAAGACCAGCCCCCGAGGTCTTGTTGTCAGCACAGCAAGAAGTAGCGTTTGGGGAACACTCGTGTCTTCAAAGAGCTTCACACACATTCACTAATTCCCCCCAGCCGCGCCCCACGGGCAGGGTCCGCAGAGCCGAGAGGGGACAGCAGCTCTGGCTCCTGGCTCTGGGAAGACCAGCCGGGAAGGAGTCAGCCGGGGCCAGGTGGCTGGTGACGTGAGGTCACCTCTCGGGACACCCCCCCTCTCGGGGGCACAGTGTGCTGGCCTCGTGCCTGTGACCCAGGGAGCCAAGTGCAGTGGCCGTGCACAGCCATGAGGGGGTTGCGGTGGGACCCCAACTGCCAGTGTGGCAGTGTCGCAGGGTAGCAGCCGCCTCTGTGCCAACAAAGGAAGGGCTCGGGGCGCATCCGCTTCTGATTCATGATGACGGTATCAACACGTCTCACTCCCAGGTGGGAGCCTGCAGTGCCCCATGCTGACGAGTCTTTCCGTATCTGGGAACCAGTTCTCACGCTGCATGAACTCACCAGTGGGGAGATGGTTATGATGCTCGTGGGGCGGAAAAGAGAATTTTTCTCACGTGAAAGAGCTTCAAAGACCTGTATTCCCGTGTGTGTGTGCGCGCGTGTGCGTGTGTGTGCGCGCGTGTGCATGTGTGTGTGTGTTTCTGGAAAGCTGATCCTGAGCAGCCTCTCTTCTCCAATTTAAACCCCTATTTAGAAGCAGACATCCTTCCTCTCTGAAAAGGAGTGATGGACAGCGGGACTTGACATCCAAAGGCCTGGTCCTCAGAACTGGAAAGACATGCTAAGGTCACTGTCTCACCGTGGATAAGAACATTACTTGGTGGAGGCGGCTTTCTGTGACCCCATCGCTCTCCAGATCCACACACTGAAAAAAGAAGTTTGAAAGAGGGACCATTTAACTCAAAGCCAAGGGCAACACAATGGAGACTGGCTTCTTTATTCATAGTCTGGGCTAGCTGTTTGTCCTAGGGCTCAATGATTACTTTAGCCCATTAAGTGAAGCACAGAAAAATATACTCACCTCTTTTTTTAAAAGGCATTAAAGAGAAGATCAAAAAATCTAAAGCTGAAAAGAGGCACAGCGACAGAAGCAGCTAGACACAGACTATAGAACAGCTTCAGAAGAGAGAATGAGAATTATTATGACCAGGACTTTATTCTGAGCCCTTCATTGGAAATCGTACCCATTTTTCTTAAACTGGGATTATTAACTAATACAAATTTCTAAATGCTGCTGTGGACATTTTCAGTGCTAGACAGGAGCTCCGGATGTCCTTTCAAAAACACTGTTTAACCAGGTGCATTGTATTTAGGTCAAAGTGATTTGAAGTGCTAGCTTGGATGGACCTAGATGGATTCTCTTTTTGTTGTTTTAATTACTCTTTCGTTTTTTATTTTTCTGCTGCACACTCTGTGGAATCTTAGTTCCTCCACCAGGGATCGAACCTGAGCCCCCTGCACACAACCAGGTCGATTTACGTGTGAAGGTGTGTGTTGGGTGTTTTTTGGCACCTGGTTATAGTATCAAGAGTTCAAATTCTACCTCTGCCATTTACTAGCTAATTAACCCGCTCTAGATTTGGTGTCCCCATCTTCAAATGAATGATGGTAAGAATACCTCCCTGGTAGGCTGTTGTAAAGATTCAGTGAGAGGTTGTATGCAAAATTCTGGCTTATTGTAGACACTTCTCCTTGCACTGGATTATTTTTCCATAATAAGTTTCGTGCACCTGAGAAAAATCAAATGATGACAAGTTGATTCTAACGTTTATATGGAGAGGCAAAAGACCCAGAATAGGCAATACAATATCGAAGAACAAAGTTGAAGGATGAATGTTCCCTGACTTCACGACTTACTATAAAGCTACAGTAATCAAGACAGTGTGGTATCAGAGAAAGAGAAGACAAATAGATCAATGAAATGAATACAGAGCCCAGAAGTAGACCCGTATAATACAGTCAACTAATCGTTGACAAAAGAAGCAAAGGCAACAGTGGGACAAAGATAGTCTTTTCAGCACATGGTGTTGGAACAACTGGACAGCCACATGCAAACAAATGAAGCTAGACACAGACCTTACACCCTTCACAAAAATGACCTCAAAATAGACCATAGACCTAACTGGAAGACACAAAACTATAAAACTCCTAGAAGAAAACATAGAAGAAAATCTAGATGACCTTGGGTATGGCAATGACTTTTTAGATACAACACCAAAGGCATGATTCCTGAAAGGAATCATTTATAAACTGGATTTCAGTAAAATTTAAAACTTCTGTTCTGTGAAAGACAATGTCAAAAGAAAAAGAAGACAAATCACAGACTGGGAGAAGCTGTTTGCAAAAGACACAGCTAATTAAGGACTGTTCTCCAAAATATATAAAAACTCAAAACCTCAACAATAAGAAAACAAACAGCTCAATTGAAACATGGGCCAAAGACCTTAACAGACTCCTCACCGAAAAAAGATATACAGATGGCAAGTAAGCGTAGGAAAAAATGCTCCATGTCATATACCATCAGGGAAATGTAAATCACAACAGTGAGATACCATGATGATTTTGCTAATTTAGTTACTGGAGTTAATCAAAGGGATGCCTATAAGGGTGTTGAAATTTGCATTTTTGTTTTCTAGCTCTTTTAATTAGAAATAAGGATTGATCAAAGGAAGAGAGGGTAGGAGGGAGGGAAAGGAAAGGAAAGGGTGAAGGAAGGAAACAAGGAAGATGAGCTTATGTTAGCCAAGCAAACATGACTCCTTAAAATAGAGCTGCCCCATCTCATCCTCGCCTATTTATCCACATGTGAATCACAAAGAAATAAAAGGCCTTCCCTGCTTTCTGCTTCATCAACAGAGGTGCTGCAGGCACCCCTCACCCCCAGCCAACACAGGCCAGGGCCTGTTGCACCCATTTATGGAGACCTTCTTTATCTTGACACAGAACACTGAGTAAACACTCCTGGAATTAGAAATATGTAAAAGCATCTGAAAAGTTTGAAAAAAGAAAAAAAAGCACACAATAAAAAAGGAAGTGCGTTACACAGTCAGAACTAGTTCAGTAAACATTTGTGGAATGAAGAAATTCTAGCCCCTAATGATATTCTTGAACATGATGTATTCTACTTTTCTGTAGGGTTGGCTGCAAAAACGGTCACCCCATTTTAGCTTCCTATGTTAGTGTTGGCTGTCCTTGCCCAGACGGGAACTGCTGTTTCACGTCACCTGTTCTCTAGGATTTAGAGTGCATTTTTCAGACCCCTTGCATCACAGCCATCTGCTCAAATGGTATAGTCGAGGCCTTTCCAAATGCCCTAAGCTAGGAAATTCCTAAGAGAGGCAGTGCCGTGCAATTAACTTCTTTGGGAAGGAGGGGGAGACGTCTGGCTTCTAGAGAGGGAGAAAGGGAGAGCTGGTGTGGGTTCCAAAGCCAGCGTGATACCTAGGGTGGGTGAGGGGTGGGTGGAGAGAGGCTGGAAGGAGTCTGGGGAGTAGGGGGAGAAGTGAGGAAGGTCAGGACACTAATATATTTATCCTTTGGGAAGGAGGGGGAGACGTCTGGCTTCTAGAGAGGGAGAAAGGGAGAGCTGGTGTGGGTTCCAAAGCCAGCGTGATACCTAGGGTGGGTGAGGGGTGGGTGGAGAGAGGCTGGAAGGAGTCTGGGGAGTAGGGGGAGAAGTGAGGAAGGTCGGGACACTAATATATTTATCCTGGCAAGTGAGGTACTAAGAGACCCTTGAAGAGGCAACAAATCCATTATTTTAACTCACAAAGTCAACCAGCTGAGAAACCCAAATCATGTAATAGTTATATTGGTGGGAGAGAAGAAGAGAAGGACATTTTCATTTCCCATGACAACAAGTCTATAGGTATTGCCAAAAATGGGTCTTTTTTTAAGTGGTATACATATTTTACTTAGCAACCTGGCAGTGATTACCATAGGACTAGGAACGGACATAGTTTAAAATTTCATTTAAAATGGTTATTTCTGGGCTTCCCTGGTGGCGCAGTGGTTGAGAGTCCCCCTGCCGATGCAGGGGACACGGGTTCGTGCCCCGGTCCGGGAAGATCACACATGCCGTGGAGCGGCTGGGCCCATGAGCCATGGCTGCTGAGTCTGTGCGTCCAGAGCCTGTTCTCCGCAACAGGAGAGGCCACAGCAGTGAGAGGCCCGCGTACCACAAAAAATAAATAAATAAATAAATAAATAAATAAATAAAATGGTTATTTCTGTAGAGCTGGACCACAGTGGAGAGGGTAGGGCAAGGAACCCTTGATTTCTAAGATAATCCTTTCTACACTGGTTGGTATTTTTCCCCTCAACGATGTCTCACTTTAAAAAGAAAGGTATGATTTGTGTTTGAAGAGCCCTTTGCCCCCCACACCCACCATGCTTGCTGTGTTATCCCCTCTGGTCGGGGGACCCAATGACAGTACATCTCAAAAAGCTCCCATGTGAGCCCCTGAACTACTGCCAGGCCTCGTCAGCACCAGGGAAAACTGTGACAGAAATGAACAAATGCATAAATAATGAAAGAAAAATCTCTCTGATAACTCCTTTATTAGAAGGTCAACTCAAAACTGACGGTTCAAGAGTTACACAGTCACGATATCACTTCTCTGCGGTAATCCCTCTTTTCCTCCTCCCTCCCTATTTTTTAACATATTCTAAGTTTTAAACTAAGAAATTAAGATATTGAAAGATGCATCATATACAAATCTCTTCCCCAAATGTCCTCGGCTGACGCCATCACGAGGCGTTCCCCAAGGTGGCTGGATGGCCATTTCATGTAGACCCCTCAGCCGTCCCCACCAAGGACAGAGGCCTCAACCTACAGAACTTTCCAGCAAAACTCCATCCTTTCAAGACTTAAATCAAGGTCTCCAACAGAAAAGGCTGAGACAAACAAAAACAAAACAGATTCTGGTTTTCAACCAAGCTCAAAGAGCCTTGTGCAAAGCAAATCAAAGCTCTCCCGGTAGCCAGCTCATTGTGTTTAATCATCAACTGCGCTTATCAGATCTTGATTTGTGAGTTCCTTGAAGAAAAAAAGGCGCAGAAAGAATCCTTTTGTGCTTTGGAGATTGATTTCAAAGCAGACCTTGAGGTCACCTGCAGAGATGCTTTAGGCGGAAATTATAGGCAAGAAACAAAATGCACTCATTTGATTTCATAAAGTTGGGCAGAAGCCCTGGGTTCAGACTTACCATTGGAATCTAACCATGGCTGAAGCACCAGTCTGCACGTTATTTTTCTTTTGGGGGGAGGAGGAGTAGCAACAATGCAGGTTGGGGTCTTCTCTGACTCCCCTGGATGTGCTCCTACATCCTGATTACTGGGCTGAGACCAGAGGAGACCTGTCAGGTTTACCTGCTAGAAACAAATGCTCATCTTGCTGTCCAAGACCTCAGAAAAGGTTAGATTGTCTGGGTTTGGCTTTCCTTGGCTAGTTCTCCACTATAGTTTAGAGACTCTGGGTCTTTAGGTGGAATTTGACTCAATCAAGGTGGCCAGTACTCAGATCTACAGTTTCAATTCCAATATCCTCTCCTGGGGAGAGCAAGAAAGAAGACCTACCTATGGGTGGATGATGATAAGAATAATATTAAACAGTATTGTTATCAGTGAGACCTGCAGTAAGTTGGGGTGATCTGCTGGCACCCTGAAGCGAACCATGGTACCGTGTATTGTTTTGTTTTTTTTGCGGTACGCGGGCCTCTCACTGTCGTGTCCTCTCCTGTCGCGGAGCACAGGCTCCAGGCGCGCAGGCTCAGCAGCCGTGGCTCACGGGCCCAGCCGCTCCGCGCCATGTGGGATCTTCCCGGACCGGGGCACGAACCCATGTCCCCTGCATCGGCAGGCGGACTCTCAACCACTGTGCCACCAGGAAAGCCCCATGGTACCGTGTTTGATTCAAAAACCAAACAACCCAGCAGGCAAAGAATAAAGCAAAGAACAGATGAAGTCTCTGGGAAGGCCAATGAAAGATTCCATCACCATACACAGTGCCACTTCTTCCTACCTTTCTTCTCCATTCTTCTCTCTGTGTCTCACATTTCAGTTTTTTGAGACTCTCTCCTGCCCAAACAAACTCTGCCCCTCTCTTCCCGGAGGACATGCTTATTGCTTTCCCTCTGTCTTTTTTGTGCAACAGTAGCTCTCAAACCCTTCTGTTGAAAACCCTACCATTTTCTCCTTTTCCCTCTCTTTTATTTTCCCTGTACCAAAAATATCAAGACCAAGCTGGCATTCCAAAATGGGGGGACCCTGGGGGTGGGTTGGGAAAGAGAGTCTAGGATTATTGGTGCCTTTAACACTAATAGTGCCCGAAGCACTATTGATACTCTATTGATTACCTACTATGTGTTGGACATGATATTAACTTACTGAATTTAACAGGTATCTAAATTGGGGTTTTCTTAAGTGCTTTCTGAGGATACTGTGTTCCTTGATAGCAAGGTTTGATGATTAAACACATTTGGAAAATGTGTTGTGTCCTTGAGATTCCCAATACATATTAAATGTATGATAATTCCTACAGTAAATATGCATATTTGTCATTGGTTAGCCCAGGATTTCCCTAATTTATTTGATCACTAAACTTACCTGACGATGGAAAAAGAAGAAGCTAATGTCAGCAGCACATTTGGCCCACACAGATCTAGAAAATGGAAGTCACCAAAGCACACTCGTTCTGTTGTTTGCAGGTCCTGGAGAGCCTCATGGGAATCCACCCTGATCTACTGGGGTGTTTGTGGTGATGTAGACATGGGCTTGTTTATTCTTGACACAGAGGTTTTGTCCCCGAGGCATAGGGGATGGGTAAGGATGAGCCAATGAGACAATTCAGCGATGGCTTACACACAAGTCAGAAATGCAAGATGGCACCTAATCATCTTGGTGGGGAAGGAGAGGGGGCGGGTGCCTCAGAGACCAGGAAGTCCAACCCTAACCCAGCAGCTATCACTGGCCCACAGAGTGGCACACATGATGTAATTCTGCAGCAACACACTGAAGCCCTAAATTTAAGCTTGCCCTAGACTTAGGCTGACAACTAGAAACAGAAAAATCAGTAAATCAACTTGGTGCTTCTGAATGGAATTTATTTTCAAACATGGTGATGGCATTTCCAAACACCCAGATCCTTTTTGTGTCCTTTCTCACACTCCCCTGCTTCACCAAGCCCCACCCTTCTCCCTCAGCTCATGCTTTTCTAAATCAAATAGAGACTTAGCATGATCCGCAAGCCAGAAGAGCCCAAGGAGCAGCATCCCCTCTGGCCAGAGCCAGCGCCTCACAGAGCTGCTGTGAGATCCAGGCTTTCTGTTATTTTGCTGTCTGCTTTTGGAACTTCTTTAAAACAAACCTCAAAGAAGAGCAGACTCTTATCTGAAAGTAATTCCTTTTAGAATCCAAGGAATGACTCACAGAGGCTGCTTTGACATCTGTGTTCCCTTTTGAGTTAATATGATTAGACTCATACATTCTATTTTTGAAATGTAGACTTTGTACCCTGAATATTCTTCCAGAACAAAAAAGAATAGGGGGAAAGTGATACCCCTATTTACATACGTGCTGTTTGCCCCCCTTACTTTTATCTTTCATGGTCTAGTTTTTTCCATCAGATTAAAGAGATTGGACAAATTATTCAGGTAAGTTGCATAATGCTCTTTGGAATAAGTCATGTCCCTGCACAAACTAATAATACGAAAAGTTCTCTTTTCACGAGATGACAGATGAATGGCTAAGCAAACATGTAGTATATCTACTCAATGGAATATTATCCAGCCTTAAAAAGGAGTGAAATTCTGACACAGGCTACAACATGGCTGGACCTTGAGGACATGATGTAAGTGAAATAAATCAGTCACAAAAAGACAAATACTATATAATTCCACTTGTATGAGGTCCCTAGAGTAGTTAAATTCATAGAGAAAAAGGTAGAATGATGGTTCCCAGGGACTGGGGGAGGGGAAATGGGGAGTTAAATGATTAATGGATAAGACGTTTGAGCTGGGGAAGATGAAAAAGTTCTGGAGATGGATGTCATCATTGTAATTCAACAATGTAAATGTAGTTAATACTACTGAACTGAGCACTTAAAAATGGTTAAAGTGATCGATTTTTGTTATGCGTATTTTACACTCCCCCCTGACAAACACGCAAAGTTCCCTTTTCTCTGGAGCAGACATTGAGCAATGCCTCTGTCCCAAGCTTCCCCCTGCTTGTTTCTGATCTTACCAACCCTGCTGCTCCAGAAATAGCCGTGCTCCTGGTTCTTCAAAGCTAAGGCATGGCAGACCTAAGTTCCCTCTCATCCAGAGCTGGCACAGTTCCAGTGAGGGAGGTGGTTTCCTTATACTCTGCGATGGATGGTCTTAGCAGGGGGCAGGTGCAGCCAGCTTTCCAGGGAAAATAGTTTCAACTGTTGAAATTTGATGGGTCCTGAGATTTGTTCTAAGTCACGGTAGTCGTTAAAATAAGTTAAGGTTGGTACCCTTTGTTCTTGTGTCATAAACCATCTGCTACAAAGCGTTCAAAGACATACAGTCCTCCAACTTGGCCATAAAATTAACCCTAATCTTCAGACTGCTTGCTCTGTGTTTCAACTGTGTGGCCACAGCCCAAGTGTTGAAGCACTTTGTGTGTGAGATAATTTTTGATAAGTCCCATAAAGCAATGTTGCTCATAACAGACTTCCTGTGTGCCCATTAAGGACAACGAACTGGGCTAACAACAAAGCTCGAAAGAAGTATTCTGTTGTTTGAGGTTGAAAGAAACAATAAAGATCTTTCATTCTTGCCACTAGAATAATGGTCTTTTGAGAACTTCATTTTTGAAAGAGTCTCTGGCATGACTGCAGAGGTCATAAACACCCATATCGTATGTATTTTCAAGTTTTCTCTTTAAGGCACTCACACATTTCAGATGACATGTTAAAAGATATATAGAGCTGGGGGAGTGACCAGTCATAACGTTCCAAGAATAATCCCTGTTAAATATGTTACAATCTTTCTTGGCTAGATCTGAACATCTTATTCGTTGTACTGAAAGAGCTACTTTCCTCTCTTTACAATGCACCTGCATGGACTTTGGAGAAATAAGGATTGATCGTACCAAATAAATACCCAATTGTCAGATAAAGTTTACAAATAAAAAGTCTTGTCACGGGCTTCCCTGGTGGCGCAGTGGTAGAGAGTCCGCCTGCCGATGCAGGGGACACGGGTTCGATTTTTCACATGCAGGTCATTCTCAATTTCTAAATTGGGGCTAATTTGGAGTGATATTAACACACTCGCTGGTTGGCTTTAACCCCTCTCCTTCATGTTTCTAGACCATAGCAGTGATGTACCCTAGGGGCCACAGGGTGGGAAAGATGGATAAGAACTCAATTACCACCAGTTTCCAGGACACGTAATTAGGAAGGTCTCTTTCTGGCCGGGACTGGGGGAGCAGCCGTATAATACATGCAAATACAGTGCCAAGGGCAAGGGGCTTGGCTGCGTCTGGTTGTTGCCACTTGAGATGCCAGGCTGGGTACCATATTGCACCAGCCGTGACAACAAGCTCTTCACAGGGCAGGAAAATGACTTAGGCATGGTTATTGCCAAATCCCCTCTGTTGGCCTTTCCCCCCACTCTTTCCTGCCCTCCTTTAAAGTCTGGGCAGAAAGAAGGATGTGCTTTCTTCTGGGGGTCCTAGGATAAGCCACAAGAGAGACCCTGCCAACAATTATGCATTTTGTGGTCATGGAAGGCTGGTGTGGTTGGAGCCCTGCACAGAAATTAACAAGCCCAACACTGACCCCAGAACATTCTGGGAAAAGCCCTCCTGGTGCCCTGGAATGGAGAGCAGAAGCTCGTCCTAGACTTGCAGAAGCTCTGTGGACTGTAAAGAACCAGAAGGGAGGAGGTAGGCAGGGGCAACCCCTGGTGAAGCTTCAAGCCTCCGTATCTCCATCCGCAGATAAGGACAATGCTATGAAGAAAATAAACAAAGTGGTGTGCTGTGGGTGGTTTGGTGGGGTTTTTTTAACTTTTTACTTTATATTAGAGTATAATTGATTAACAATGTTGTGTTAGTTTCAGGTGTACAGCAATGTGATTCAGTTATACATATACATGTGTGTATCTATTCTTTTTCAAATTCTTTTCCCATCTAGGTCGTTATATAATATTGAGCAGAGTTCCCTGTGCTAGAGAGTAGGTCCTTGTTGGTTATCTGTTTTAAATATAGCAGCGTGTACATGTCAATCCTAAACTCTCTAACTCTCCCACCCCCTCACCCTTCCCCCCGTAACCACAAGTTCATTCTTTAAGTCTGTGGTGGTAGTTTTAGGTGGGTGGTCAAGCCACAGCCAAGCTGAGACCTCAGAGATGCCAGGGAAGCAAAGACACAGGAGGAAATCTCTGTATGGGGGAGGGGCATCAAGTGCAAAGGCCCTGTGACAAGAAGCATCTGGGGTGTTTAAGGAGCAACCTAGTGTATGGCTACAGTACACAGAGGGTGGGACCTGCTGGAGGCTGAGTTTACAGCAGTGGGCGGGGTCCCTCACTCAAAGCATCAGTGAGGAGAGGAAAGACTCCACGTGTCCTCTGAGGGTGCTGTTCTCACCTGCAGCCCCAAACCACCCAGGGGGCCAGTGGAGGAACCGTCTGATTCAACACCCAAGGAGGCTGGCCTCCTGTGCCCCCTACATATGGCTGATGGGGCCACTTACCTTCTCTGCTAGTCTTTCCATCCACCTTAAACATTCCAGGCCATTATCCACATACCACGCACTGCTTGTTATAGTCAACCAACAGGGCAAAGCCAGGAAATGGCTGATTCTTTCCACGCATTCTGTTTTTCTCAACGGTTTATTCAGACCAGTCCTTCTCCCCTGCGGGTGATTTATCCCCTCAGAGGCATTGGCCAATGTTTTTGGAGACATTTTTGGTTGGCACAAATGGGGCGTGGTGCTACTGGTATCTACTGGGTAGGGGAAGGGATGCTACTAACATCCTACAGTGCACAGGATGGCCCCCTAACAACAGAGCATTATCTCATTCAAAATGCTGATGGATAGATAAGAAGAAAGACCATCCCAGGGAGTCTACTGAGGAGGATTTTGTGCCAGAAAGAGAATGACCCGTAGGAAAGCTGGCTCAGCTCCCTTCAAAATTAAATACCTCTCTCCTTTGTTACACATTGGAAAACAAATGAGTTTCTATTTCAGTCTGTGGGGTGGGTTTTCCGCCTGTTTGGCAGGCTTTCTGGCAGAGGCCGGGTGCATCGTGGACAGCCAAGTGTGGTTTGCAGTGCATCAGGAGAAGTCTCGGGATGGTCCAGAGCCATAAACACGGGCAGGCAGACCACCCTGGGCTCTGAGGCTGCTTGGAGCTCCCAGAAGCTGGAACACACCCAGCTGGGTCCTGCCTGTGGGAAGTGCCTGGATGCAAGGCTTAAAGCTGTAGGAACTTGCTGGCATCATGGGTTTTCGCTTTGAGACATTTCCCCCTTTTATACACAGTCATTAGCGCTCCTAAATTCAAAGCAGGGGTGTGCCTAGAAACATCCTTACGTAGATATGTCAGTAAAGTTATCATGCCACAGTTGCTATGGGCTGAATGGTGTCCCCCTCAAATTCTTATGCTGAAGTCCTAACACCCAGTACCTCAGAATGTGACTGTATTCGGATATGGGGTCTTCACAGATGTAATTAAGGTAAAATGAAGTCTTATGGTGGGCCCCTAATCCAATACGACTGGTATCCTTATAAGAAGAGGAGATAAGGACACAAATGCTCACAGAAGGATGACCATGTGAGGACACAGGGTAAGATGACTACCTACAAGCCAAGGAGAGAGGCCTCAGGAGAAACCAGCCCTGCCAACACCTTGATCTTGGGCTTGCAGCCTCCAGAACTGTGAGACAATAAATGTCTGTTGTTTAAGCCCACAGTCTATGGTGCTTGGTTTTTGCAGCCCGAGCTGGCTAATACAACAGTCTTAGGGCTGGGAAGGGTTCAAAAGTCCTCCCATGTGACCTGCCACCCAGAGCCACCTTCTCCTTTATGGACACACTCTGAGAAGCAGTCTGGTCTCTGATCACCATCAGAGACGGGGACCTCGTTACTTCACAGAGGTTTTGTTTAGCATGAGGTATTAGTTTCCTCTTGCTGCTGTAACAAATTACCACAAACTTGGGAGTTGAAAACAAGAGAAATGTATGCTCTCTCAGTTCTAGAGTTCAGAAATCCAAAACCAGTTTCACTGGGCTGTGCTCTGTCCCGGGGGCTACAGAGGAGAATCTGTTTCCTTGCCTTTTCCTGCACCTAGAGCTGCATCCCCTTGGTTCCTTGGTTGGTGGTCCCTTCCTCCATCTTCAAAGCCATCGGTGGAGCATCTTGCTTGCCTCATCACATTGCCTCCTCTTCTGTGTCAAATCTCCCTCTATCTTTTGTAACACTTGTGATGGCATGTAGGAGCCATCCAGATGATCCAGGATAAATTCCCATCTCAAGATCCTTAATCACGTCAACAAAGTCCCTTTTGCCATATAAGGTAACCCATTTGCAGGTTCCAGGGATTAGGACATCTTTGGGGGAGGGACATTATTCAGCTCACCACATGCCTTAGGGCAGAGTTCTTGTGTCAGGTCACTTTACTGGCCACCAGCCAGCCTGGAGGACAGACCACCTCAGTGGTAGTCAGAGTGGCTAAATCACGGGACACAGGTTAACTTGGCAGCCTGTGCATTAAGGCTCTCCAAGAGACACTGGGGTCTTGTAGACCCTCTTGCAAGAATGTTTTCCCACGGACATTTACATTTTTGAAGATAGCTTTGGATTAAAGGAATAAAGGTCAAATGACAAAGGCAGTGTTAGGGATGAGCAGCTGTCACCTACTCTGTTAAAAGAAACAAGCCACATTCAAGCAGTCAGAGACTTGAAAACTCCGGAAGGGGCACCATGCCCAAGACCAGACCAGGTCCTTCCTTCTGAGGTTGTGCAATACTTTGCTTACGGGAAGTGAGGTCACCCGTTTCTCTGTCCCTTTCTCCAGAGCACAGCAGGGTGCAATGTGTAAAGTTTTGTAGAGATTTGGCTAAGCTCATTTTTTTTCCCCAACCCAGCAGGGATTTTTGAGGGTTTTTTTTTTCTAAAAAAAAAGCAGCAAGCCTTTAAAGAAATGGCCCCCAAACAGTCCCAGGGAACTTAAATCCTAACAAACACATCATTAAACGGATACGACTTCCTTCCAGTACATTCCATGCAGATGCAGAGGACAGTTAAGGCATTTATTTTCAGACCACTCTCATTATTGTTCCCATCCACCCTTCATTCGATTAAACAGACGCCAGGCCAAAAAAAAAAGTCATAAAGATCTAAGCTGCTGCTTCTCCTTTTTCTTTTTTCAGTTAAATGGGGCTAAACAGGCAATAGATGGTTTCAGAAAACGACCAAATACATGTCCTGATTTTCTCTATTTTGCAGGTCCCAAGAAGGTGCCACCACTTTTTAAGGGTCTGTGAGTCCAGCTAATGGCTCCCAAGTGAAGCCTCCTTCCTTGAGGAACAAACACTTTCGAGAAACCTCACAGCTGGCCGCAGCCGGTCACCCACCTGCCCACTGCTACAGAGGGGGTCAAAGGGGCACCATCAGTCAGCACGGCTATATCAGCACTGGGCTGAATCGTGTCCCCCAAAGAGGTGTGGTGAAGTCCTAACCCCTGGTGCCAGCGGATGTGACCTTATTGGAAATGGAATCAAGTTCACATAGATTAGACTGAGTCAGGGTGAGCCCTGGAGCACTGACTGGTGTCCTCATAAGAAAACACAGGAAAGAGGGTGAGGGAGACTCAGGGAGAGCCTGGGATGGACACAGTGCTCTCCGAGACTAGGAAAACAAAGGCTGGTCGGTGACCCCTGGAAAATAGGGAAAGGCGAGGAAGGAGTCTTCCTCTGAAACCCCAAGAAGGAACCAACTCTGCAGACACCTTGATTTCAGACAGCTGGCCTCCAGAACTGGGAGGCAATAATTTCTGCTGTTCTAAGCTACCCCGTCTGTGGTGCTCTGTTACAGCAGCCCTAACACACAAATGCACCGAGTCAGGCCCTGAAATGCCCCTTTGGTCACCTTCGTGCAGAAGCGGCTGTCTGGCTCTGTTTCTAATCCCTCTCTGCTGCTTCTCATGTCTGCCCTGGAGATTTCCTAAGCCTGATTTGGGCTTCAAATGTGAAGGCCCTCTTTGGGATTGGAATGACCTCAAAGGGAAGAAAACGGGGTGTCTTCTCCCCAGCACCCTCCCCACAAGTTCTCTCTCTCTTTTTCTAGATTATTTACATAATTTTATTTTATTTTTTAATTTTATTGAAGTATAGTTAATTTACAATGTTGTGTTAATTTCTTATTATAGCAAAGTAACTCAGTTATACATACATACATATATATATATATATATATATATATATATATTCTTTTCCATTATGGTTTGTCACAGGATATCGAATTTATTTCCCTGTGCTTGTTGTATCCATTCTATGTATACTAGTTTGCATCTGCTAATCCCAACCTCCCACTCCATCCCTCCCTCAACCCCCTCCTCCTTGGCAACCACAAATCTGTTCTCTATGCCTGTGAGTCTGTTTTTGTTTCGTAGACATATCTATGAAGCAAGTTCTCTTAAAGCAGGGTGGAGCAAAACAAAAAGAAAAGAATGCCATACACGTGATCTACAGGGCTGATGGAGGGAAGGAAGGAGCTAGCCAGTGCATGCCAGACGCTCTGCTGGGAGCCGTATGGAGAATATCTCATTCTCACCCAGCTGCATTGAGGGCCAGGGTTCCCATCCTGCACGTGCTGTGAGCAAGCTGGATCCAAGCCGAGGTCTCCTTGTTCCAAAGGTCACAGAGATTTGCCCCACAGCCCGGTGTCTCAGAGTCTCCATCCAGGGTCTATGCGGCTGCTTAGTTTAAATTCAACCACCTAGCATAATTACATAACTATAGCAGTGGCTCTGAAACTTCCAGTAAGCATCAGAGTCACCCGAGGGCCTATTAGGACACCCATGCACCCATCTCTCCCCTGGCCCCCACCCCTGCTTCCAGAGTTTCCGATGCAGTGGGTCCAGGTGGGCGCGAGATCCTGCACTGCTAACGCGTCTCCAGAATGGTGAGAGGTGGGTCCAGGTTCCAGGGTTGAGGATCTTTCATTGATTTGAACGTGGGACGGGACGGCATCAGGTGTGGCCCGAGACCTGGGGCCCCCGCCCTCACGTGATGGGAGGCAGAGGTGTGGGACAGTAGAACTTCTCTTCCTCACTGCCCTCCCCTCCCCTAGCCTCTCCTGACCTGTCCTTCCTTGCCATCCACCTCCACGGCAGTAACTCAGCGCTCTAACCCACACCCTCCACAAGCCTCTATCCTTCTGTACCCAGACAGCTACTTCCCTGTTTGTCCTCGGTCAGTGGTTGATTCTTGGGATGAAGGGTCACTGACCTGGTTCACAGGATCACACGTGCCCACAAGGAGATGCCATCCCTTTCCCCACCTTTCCCTGACCATGTTGCACTTTCCTTTCGGAATTATTTGGCTATGCATTGTGCTATGGGCTGAACTGTGTCCACCTAAAATTCATATGTTGGATTCTTGCCTCTGGTACCTCAAAATGTGACTGGATTTGGAGAAAGGGATTTTAAAGAGGTGACTAAAGTTAAATGAGGTCATTAGTGCGGCTCCTACTCTGACATGACAGGTGTCCTTATAACAAAAGGGGATCAGGACACAGACACACACGGAGGGGCGACCATGTAAGGACACAGGGAGGAGACGGCGGTCTACAGTCAGGAGAGAGGCCTCGTAGGGATCAACCTTGACCTTGGCCTTCCAGCCTCCAGAACTGGGAGGAAATAAACCGTTGTTTAAGCAGCCCAGCCTGCGGTACTTGTTACAGCAGCCCAAGCAAATGAATACACGGTGTTTGCATTTCTGTGTCTCCAGTGGATTATAACCTCCTGAGGACAGGAACTTGTCTTTTCACCTTGCATTCCCAACACTTAGCATGTGCCTGGCACAATTAAAGGGCACAGTAATAAAGGTGATAATAAAATAATACCTATCATTTGTTGAGCACTTACTATGTGCCAGGCCCTGTACTCAGCACTTCACATGTAATCCTCAGAACCATAATGTAAGTACTATTATTATCTCCATTCTAAAAATGAAGATGTTGAAGCACAGAGAGGTGAGGAAACTTGCCACAGACACACAGCTAATAAGTGGTGCATGTGATGGGCTGAATGCTGACACCCAAAGATATCCACATCCTAATTCTTGGAACCTGAAAGTGTTACTAGAGAGACTCTGCAGGTGTGATTAATTTAGGGAACTTGACATGGAAGATTATCCTGGATTAACCGGATGCACACTGAATGCTATCACATGTCCTTGTGAAAGGAAGGCAGAGGGAGATTTCACACAGACAGGAGAGAAGAAAGCAATGTGATCACTGAAGCAGATGTTACACAAATGACCTTGAAGATGGAGGAAGGGTCCATGAACAAAGGAATGCAGGTGTCCTCCAGAAGGTGGACGAAGCAAGGAATGGATTCTCCCCTAGAGCCCCTGGAGGGAGCACAGGCCTGCCGACACCTTGGTTTCAGCTCCGTGATGCTGATTTCTCAGCTCCAGAACTGTGAGAGAATAAATTTCTGCTGTTCTGAGCCAGTAAGTTTGTAATAATTTATTACAGCAGCCAAAGAAAACTCATAGAGACAGGATATAAACCCAGGCAGTCTCTCTTCAGACCCTGCACTGTTGTTTTGTTTTATTAAAATGTTTTAAAACTTTCTTCTTAAAATTTTAAGATTTAAAACATTCTTTAATGAGATGCAATTTCATACAGTGAAATGCACAATACATGTGACAAATCTAAACACTTGTGCAGTCCCCACCCCATCAAGCTACAGACCAGACCCATCCCCTTTTCCACCAATCCAGTCTCTGTTCCAAGGCAGCCACTCTTCCGATTTCTATCACCGCACGTTAGTTTTGCCTGTTTTTGAACTTCCTATAGAGAACGCATAGAGAATGTTGTGAAACTGCATAGCTCAGACTTGAACTCACAGGCTGAGACTCGAACCCACTGTCTTTTAATTAAAATCACTTACCTGGTGTCAGGACTTAGTGAAGCTCAGGTTCTTTATGTCTCAGCACAGAAGGAATTCAGCGAGAGACAAAGTGATAGGTAAGAAGTAGACTGATCGATCGATTGATTGATTATTTCTGGCCGCACCGCACAGCATGTGTGATCTTAGTTCCCTCACCAGGGATCGAACCTGTGACCCCTGAAATGGACCCCTGAAATGGAAGTGCGGAGTCCTAACCACTGGACCGCCGGGGAAGTCCCAACAAAGAAGTAGATTTATTAACATAGGACGCTTGTGAGGGATACAAGGAGGCAGGCATGGGGGCTCTGCCCTGAGAACTAAGTGGGAAAGCAGGTTTGTTTAGAGAGATACACATTCCATAGACAGAATTTGGTCTGTCTCAACAGGAAAGAGAGGCCCTGAAATATGGGGTGGTTAGTTAGTTTGTTTGTTTTTTTGGTTTTTTTTGCGGTACGCGGGCCTCTCACTGTTGTGGCCTCTCCATTGCGGAGCACAGGCTCCGGACGCACAGGGTCAGCGGCCATGGCTCACGGGCCCAGCCACTCCGCGGCATGTGGGATCCTCCCGGACCAGGGCATGAACCCGCGTCCCCCGCATTGGCAGGCGGACTCGCAACCACTGTACCACTAGGGAAGCCCGGGGTTGTTAGCTTTTATGAGCTGGGTAATTTCATAGTGGGAGGATTATGCCAACTATTTTGGAGAAGGGGTAGGGATTTCCAGGAATTGGGCTATCACCCACTTTATGGCCTTTATGGTCGGCCTCAGAACAGCCCTGGAGCCTGTGGGTGTGTCATTTAACATGCTGATGTGCTACAATGAGCGTACACTGAGGCTCCAGGTCCACTGGAAGTTGAATCTTCCACCATCTTGAGCCTAATTGGTTCTAACCTGTTTCTGTTAAATCCTCAAAGGCTACGTCATTCTTTTAGAGGTTGTCCCCTGTCCCTTTTCCTCCTGTCTCAGTTTTGTGTATTTGGAGTTTCTTTTCATTCATCCATGGTCTGAATGTCCCACAATTTGTTTGTATTTTATTGTGTCCCTGAGAGGAAATTTTGAACATCTCCTGCAATGCACAAGTCAAACTAGAGATGAACACCAGGAGAGATGCACACACCAGCCAGGAGGGGCACGTGGGTGGGGTTTGCCCTGTGGTTGAAATGGGACAACCTCCCAAAAGCCCCCAGCGTGGTGTCTGGCAGGCACACCGTTAATGCAGCAGAAATATTTGTTTCCACTCTCTTTGCCAAATGGGAGTTCTTTTGTCTTCAAAGTAAAGCAGCCTTGGACCGTATGGTCACAAAATGATACTCTATGAACTGTAGGGCAGGAAAGACTTCCTCCACCCTCCTAGGTTTGATAGCTGGGTCTCTGAAATAAATTGATAGCAGGCAGATTAAGAATAGAAAAGGTGTACACATTTATTCATTTTTAATATTATGTGCATGGGGACATCACAGGAAAAAAAGGTGAATACTCAGTAAATTGGTGCAATTTGAGAGCTCCTATACCATCCCAACAGGGGAAGGGGAGCGGGGATGTAGCCAGTTCAGGGAAGAGCAAATGACTCTTAGGAAAGATGAAGGGACACTTAGAGGAACAGATGGGAGATATGAGTTTGTGAGGACGTTTTTCTGGGTGTGGTGCCGACTTCTGGTCTTTTCCCCTGGGATAACAGTCAGTCTTCGCAGCTGACGACACTCCTGGGGAGGGATTTAAGACAATTGAGTTCCCTTTGGAGAATCTGTCTTCAGGCAGAGAGGGGGAGTTCAGAGAAAGCCTCTCCCTGTGTTTGCTGCTTTCCCAGTGGCTTCAGCTCAAAATAATCAATATGACAAAGCGGTATATTTTGGGGTGGTGTGTCCTGGACTCTTTTAAAATCGTATTTCTTTTGCTCTCGCTGAAACTTTTGAGTTGCTATTTATGTCCTCTTGCTACACAATTACAATGCCTGGTCTCGGAGATTAGTCCCCAAACTCTGCTAAGGACACAGTGGGTTTGGTTTATGTTTATCATCGACGGCTATGAAACTGACAGCTCCCCCTTCCTGTCTGTCCCCAGGCCAGAGCGGGGCCATTCGGGAAAGACTGCTTAGAGAAAACCAGCCCCTCTCTCCCCCCCAATCCCTCTCCAGTCTCAGCTTCACAGAAATGGGCTGTCATCCTCTCTTCATGGGAAATGCATAGACCTACAGTGTGTGTAGTATTGTAATAAACCCAGTGAGCTGCCCACACATCACGAGATCCAGAGCATTAACGATAATTCACATCCACTTTCATGTCCCTCCCCCTTTAGAGGAACACTTATATCTTGAAATTTGTTTTTAGCCTTGTATTTTTTTTTAAAAGATGCATAATTGTATCGTACACACATATTCCTAAAAACATACTCTTTAGTTTTAGTCATTTTTCACTTTGACCAAAGTTTATCGAGTTGAATGAAATTTTCTGGGGTTCGTATTTTTCACTCGATGTTTTCAGTTGCCGAGATGTAGCCATATGATGGTGGACGGCTGTGGTTAATTCTTTCTTACCAGTGTATCACATCCTGTTATGTGATCTGCCACAACCTGTTTATCCACTGTCCAGGTGGTGGGCAGTGGGTTATTTCCAAGTTTTTGTTATTCCTAACCGTGCTGGTTTGTAAAGATTCTTCTGCATGTTTCTGATAGATTCGGGCAGGAGTTTCTCCTCAGTATGTGCCTGGTATAAATGTTCAACTTTACGAGATGATGACAAACTTTTTCAAAGTGTCTCTGCCCGTTCTGGTCTCCCACCAAGCAATCTCTAATTCACTTACCGATAAAGAAAATAGGAATTCAATGAATGAAGCTGGAGAAAGATACTTCTCCACATGGAAGAAAGGAAATTGTGCCCTTACCTCACACTATTCACACCACTCCAGGCAGCTCGAAGACTGAATGAAATTCCAACAGCAACATTTGCTGTTGGATGAATATTTATCCTAACGTGGGTACGGAAGGATTTCTTAAGACAAGATAAGCATACACCATAAATTAAATGATTGACAATTTTGATTCTTTTAAAACTAAGAACTTTTGTTCATCATTTAAAAACTTGAGGATAGTGAAAAGACAAGATGATACTTTTGTAACAAAAAAGGGGTTAGAATCAAGAGTAACTATTGAATATGGAATCTAAGAAAAAAAAATGGTTCTGAAGAACCTAGGGGCTGGACAGGAACAAAGACACAGATGTAGAGAATGGACTTGAGGACACGGGGAGGAGGAAGGGTAAGCTGGGACGAAGTGAGAGAGTGGCATGGACATATACACACTACCAAATGTAAAATAGATAGCTAGTGGGAAGCAGCCGCATAGCACAGGGAGATCAGCTCGGTGCTCTGTGACCACCTAGAGGGGTGGGATAGGGAGGGTGGGAGGGAGACGCAAGAGGGAGGAGATATGGGGATATATGTGTATGTATAGCTGATTCCCTTTGTTATACGGCAGAAACTGACACACCATTGTAAAGCAATTATACTCCAATAAAGATGTTAAAAAAAAAAGAGTATATATTGAAATGAACACAATACTGTGAATCAACTATAGTTAAAAATTTTTAAAGAGTATATAAAAAGACTCTATGAAATAATAAAGAAAGCCCAAATAATCAGTTAAAAATGGGCACAAGATATCATATAAAAGTGGGCAATATATATATCCAGTAGTTCCCCCCCTTGTCCATGGGGGATACATTCCAAGACCCCCAGTAGATGCCTGAGCCTGCAGGTAGTAGTGAATTGAAGCATATATAGACAATGCACTTTCCTGACATACATACCTTTGATAAGTTTAATTCATAAATTAGGCACAGTGAGAGATTAGCGAGAATAACTAATAATAAAATAGAACAAGTATAACAGTATACTGTAATAAAAGTTATGTGAATGGGGCCTCTCTGTCTCTCAAAATAGCTTACCTGCCTATACTCACCCTTCTTCTTGGGATGATGTGAGATGATGAAAAGCCTACGTGATGAGATGAAGTGAGATGAACGATTCGGATATTGTGATGGTGTGAGGACGTTACTGACCTTCTGATGGTATGTGAGAAGGAGGGGACCAAGCACCTCCCAGATCCTGGATCATGGGGCCATGAGGCTGTTGATGGCTGAGGACCCCACACGGAACAGAGCAGGCCAGTGTGAGATGTCACCATGCTACTCAGAATGGCAGAAAATTTTAAACTTATGAATTGTTTATTTCGGAATTTTCCATTTAATATTTTTGAACCCTCATTTGACTACAGGTAACTGAAACCTCAGAAAGTAAAACTGCAGATAAAGGGGGATTATGACATCTATAAGGAGAGACACCTCATCTCGCCCCTCTCAGCCTCCCCAGGGCACGTGGACCTTCACACCCCCTCCCCCCCACCCGGGAGTCGGGTTCTGCGCACGCGCGCACACACTTGTATACACCCACACACTCACCGCCCATTATGCGCTTCATCTACTTTATCTCTTTGAACACTCATAACAATCTTTTGACATTGGTATTATTACCCTCCATTGTACAGATGAGTAAACTGAGGCTCTGGGGGCTGAAGTCTTATTCTGAGGAATCAGCTCAGGATGGCAGAGCTGAGCTTCTAACACAGGGCTGACATTCTCGTCACCTCCAGGGCACTGCAGGCTCCTCACATCAACCCCAAGAAGGGCGGGCAGGGACCCACCTCGTGCCCACACAGACCCCAAGACCAACTATGAATCACCACATTTTCTATTCACCTGTCAGGAACTGAGTCTTTACCCTCTCCTTCAAAGCGAGGAGGTAGAGGATGGGAAGTTGGCGTTGCATATGCATATTTTTAAGAGCCTCCTTATTCTCCTAATTGCAAAGTGAAAAATGTGGGATGTGGGATGGAACGGGCTGCTGTAGCCCAGCTGGTGCCTTCATCCCTGTTAGGAAAGTCTCCCCTATCTCCAGGAAGACCCAGGTGCTCATCAGCGCTCATGCAAGGAGCACAGGTGGGCTCAGCCCCTTGGAGCCCTCCTTTGGGTGGCTGGTGCAGCATGCAATCTGTGCAGCTGTACATCGCAGCCCCGTGACAGAGGGGAGACAACCTCAGGCACAGTGGCTGAAGGTAACTTTGGCTCTGGGCTGGTTTTGCCAAACCTCCTGGGGCCATGCTCAGCGCAGTCAGGAGGGGCAGGGGGAGAGACAAGCCAGCCTCCTCCCAGCAGCAAATCTGTCCTAAGAGAAATGTGCCTTTTCCTAACGTCACCAACTTCGCCAGAAGTGATTCTCTTGGTGTGTCTGTCTGTCTTTCTGTTATTACCTCTCTCTCTTCCATGTCTCTGTCTTAAAGAGTCTATTTAAATTTGTTGCAACAAATAGATGCTATGTTCAAGTGGGTGGCATTTCAAAACCATGGAGAACATTAGGGAGAGTGCTTCATTCAGAGAGCAGGCCTGAACCACACCCGGGATTAGCCAGGACACCGTTGCCAGGGCAACGCGGCTCCAGCTTCCTGCCTGACTCTGCATCAGGCACCACCTTCATTACCCTCAGCGACACTGCAGGTTATTAAACACCTTAATTAACTCTGCTTTGGTGTCGGGGCCTTTATCACCATTCCAGGGACAAGGGCCCATCACCCTCTCTGTGCTGCCCTGTGCCACCTCGCGGAGGGTAGCCTGTGAGTCACTTCTGGCCTTTCTCACATTTGGGGCTGTAATAAATTTATATCCAAACAGTACTCGGTGAGATTCTAAGGGAACCACAGCAGCTGCCTCCTTTGCCTTCCACAAGGCATGAGGTTCCCTTTATCTTTCTGAGACCCATCATGTGGTGTAAATACTAATGTCTCTGAGAAGAAAATCTGTCCACTGTAGATGTGTCTCACCTGCAGTGCTGTTACACCCAGGGGTTCCAGTGCTGGGAGACAGCGACCAGGGCAGCGCAACCCTTGCCTCCTGGGCCCCAGCCCAGGAAGAGGGATGGGGGAGAGGGGGCACAGAGGAGGGGCCATGGACCCAAGCCAAGCACGTGGGGCTCCTTACCTGGATCCACGAACTTGAATAGTAAAAAACGACGTTTTTATTTTCACTAGCTTCTAACTGAATTTCATCATTTCCTCCCAATAGGCATGCAGGCAACCGCAACAGTATGTTTGCTACCCCTGCGACCTTGACAACAAGAAAAATCACAGACTGTTGCTTCATCCCATGTTACATTTAGTGCCAGTGTCTTCACACATCACTGCCCACCACTGCTTCCAAATGACCGTAGGTGTGAGTCCCGCCCGTGGGTCTGGTTATGACATAGCATATATGTTGCTCTATAATCCATTTGCTTGGCAATTGTATCGTAATATAAGTGATTTCCTTTGTAACCTATGTGTTTTATTCCATGTGCTTAAAAACCCTATTCTGAAAAGCGGTCTACTGGTTTCACAGACTGCCAGTGAGGTCCATGGCATAACAGTTCAGGGCCCCAGAGAGGAAAATATTCTATAACTAATGTTGTCTGCTATTATCAGTGTTTTGTCCCTTCGTGGAGTCAGTCGCTGGCACCTCACTAAGAAGGGTACATATCTATATCTAGCTATTGTTCAATCAATTGATTGATCAATGCATATACAAATCTGGATAAATACACATATCCATGGAGGGAGGATTATTTGCAAAGAAAATTAAGGATGTTATTTATGTACCTCTATTTTTTTTTTTTTTTTTACCATTCTAGTCCTCAAAAGTCATGTCAAAATGACACACATAAGTGAGAAATGGTGAAATTGACCCAGATTTTCTAAAGGGGAAAAATATATTTAAAAAATTAAAACCCAAGGCATGGAGAAAACACGAAACTCACTACAGACCACAGGAGCCATTATGCTTGTTATTTAAAATCTAATCCCTGTTTCAATTAATTCTATCAAAGCAAAGACACTGAAGCAGGATATTCTTCAATGTGCATCGAGCACAGATGCAAAATCTGGCCTTCACGCTCCTGGCTGGCTCTCCCTCATCTTCACACAGCTACTTTGTGGCAGGATTCAAACCCAGGTCTGTCTGAATGGGGCTCACGCTCTAAACATCATGCTTTCCACGCCATCGTTCACATAGGGAAACAGGCATCAGAGAGTTACAGGAGTTTGGCCAGACCTGCTGAGGCCATTTAGGAATAACCCTTATTGTATCTCACTGCCCTGCCCACTGATGGGAGGACGTGAACCGTTGGAGTCTAAAAGAAAACTTGTATTTCCCTGCCTTTGCTTATTTTTCATCCTTCAAAGGGCAAATGTTGTGCAGATACCCAACCGGCATCAGATAAAAGCACTAGAGCCACATCTAATCCATCATCTTTACTTGGGTAGCGACTTCATAGCCACCTGACTCAACAAGTCCATGATTACAAGCAAGATTGCCACTCAGCACTTACACCACCCTTGGTCATTGGTTCTAAGAGCCACATGATGACCAGTGAGTCCACCCGCACAGCCCCATGGGACTGGGTCTGAGATATCGTTTCATCCTGATGATGGGAAAGCAGGACTGTGGAGGCCCCAGGCCCAGCACGGTCATCAATGGCAAGATCTGAATTCAACTCGGTCCCGAAACCCTCCCCTCTCCCAGGCAAGGGCTGTGGCATGCCCCCGTCTGGCTTTTCAGTCAACACTATCGATATATAATTTACAAACAATCAAAAGCATCTATTTTGTTTATACAGTTCAATGAGCTTTGACAGATATAAACACGTAATCAACACAACAATAAATATATAGAACGGCCCCATCAACCCCCCCCCAAATTTTCTCATATGCCTTTGCAGTCAATCCCACTCCTGGCCCTAGGCAGCCAGTGAACAGCTCCCTGACACTGTGATTTTGACTTTCCTCTTCTAGAACTTCAGATGAGTGGACTCGAATATAAACTTCCTATAAATGGAAGCTGGATGCGATGTTTGCTGAGCGTTTACAATTTGCTGGGCTCTGGAGAGGTCAGGGGGATATTTACATCAATGCCATTTGAAGGCGCTTCTTCCCACTTCAAATGGTCCACCTGTTCTGCTGGCTGCCATTGGGAGAGTCTGGTTGAAACGGGAATGATAAAGAACCATGCTGAGCTCCCCGCTGGACACTCCCCACACCTAGGTGCACCTGGCCCTTTCTCAGTCTGGTTGCTAGGGAACGTTTGCTCCACATCATCATTATAGATGACACAACACGTTGCCTTCAGTCCCCAGCACGGCTCTCGTCACCTTTTTTCCTCCTCCTTTCTCAGCCCACACCCTCCCAGGGCCTCCCAGCCTCTCCATCTTGAGGCCCGTGTCTGACATTCAGATTCGCCTTCACTTGGACCATTTCCACCACTGGCTCCTCCACGGGCCCTGGCACTCTGCTCATCGTTTAAACTCCTTCCTTCCCCTTGACATGCCAGCATCTCAGTAATGACAGAACGTTGTCCTTGGGGCGTTCTGTAGGCCAATGTTTCCCAGTGGATGTGAATGAAAAACCATGGGTGACTGTCGGGGATGTTCCAGGAGAGAAGAGTCTCAGGGAAGAACATTTGCTTCCTGGCGTGACCATGTGTAGAGTGAAACTGGCTCTCCTACTCCATCTTTTGAAGCCTCGGTTTCCTCTTAAGAAACCTGGGCTACGAGTGGCGAGGGGAGCCCTCATCACCTGGCCTTGCAGGGAGCATGAGTGCCCAATGTATGTTCACCGCTGTGAACACACACCTTGCCATCATGGGGGAAAGTTAGGGTCAAAAGAATGCTAAGATATTACTCAGCCATAAAAAAGAACAAAATAAGGCCATTTGCAGCAACATGGATGGACCTAGAGATTGCCATACTCAGTGAAGTAAGTCAGACAAAGACAAATGTCATATGATATCACTTACATGTGGAATCTAAAAAAAAGGGTACAGATGAACTTATTTACAAAACATAAATAGAGTCATGGATGTAGAAAACAAATTATGGTTACCAGGGGATAAGGGGGAGCAATAAATTGGGAGATTGGGATTGACGTAGACATACTACTTCTATATAAAATAGATAACTAATAAGAACCTGCTCTATAGCACAGGGAACTCTACTCAATGCTCTGTAAAGGCCTATATGGGAAAAGAACCTAAAAAAAAGAAGAGTGGATATATGTATATGTATAACTGATTCACTCTGCTGTACACATGAAACCAACACAACACTGTAAATCAACTATACTCCAATAAAAATAAAAATTTAAAAAAACCCTAAGAAAGTCATGCCCAGATAAGCCCTCTTCATGGTTCACTTTATAAAAGCCTCATCAGAGATAAATAAAACCATGTCCTTTGTTTCAGAGCTGCAATAGGTAGAATGGTCCCCAAAGATGTCACATCATAATCCCTGAAACCCATGAATATGTTGTGTTATATGGCAAAGGGGACTGTTCAGATGTAATTAAGGTTCACACTTTAAAACAGAGAGATTATCCTGGATGATCCAGGTGAGCCCAGGCTAATCCTGTGTGTCCTCGAAAGCCGAGAACTTTCTCTGGCTGGAAGCAAAAGAGAGATGCGGCAGATGGAGAGTCAGAGTCCAGGAAGGAGAAGGATTCATCCTGGCTTTCCTGTCTCTGATTTACAAGGACCATGTCCAAGGACCAGAGAGAGGCCTCTAGGAGCTCAGGGCAGCCCCGGCTGATGGATATGAAGAAACAGGATCTCAGTCCTACAACCACAGGGAACTGGGTTCTGCTAACAACCTAGAAGAGCTTGGAAAGGGATTTCCCCCTGAGCTTCCCCATGACAGCCCAGCAGGTCGATACCTTGATGTCAGCTCGTGAGACCTGAGGCAGAGGTATGGGCTGAGCCAACCTGGCCTTCTGACCACAGACCTGTAGTCGATCAGTGGTGGTCTCATCCTTCCCTCTGCTGAACTCTCTGAGGCCCAGTGCGGCAGAGTTACATCCAGCCTCCCCAGCACCACGAGGCCCGTTGCCTCTGTCTCTTCTCCACCTGCTCCTCTGCCACCCTCTCCTCCAGCTGAACAACGTCCCCCCTTTCCTGTACTTGCTCGGCACAATCCCTCGGCCCCTTCACCCTGAATGCACTTGCCCAGCATCGCTTCTTCCCTCGCCTCCTCGGGGACTTTGTTCAAATGTCACTTCTCAGTAAGACCTGCCACAGCCCCCTCGGGCCACCACTCTTGCTTTACATCTCTCTACAGTTTAGCACACATATTTTCACTTATTCATTTCATTTATCATCTGACTTTCCCATTAGACCAATGGTTCTCTATCCCGGGACCAGCTGGCACTGTCTGGAGACATTTTTGAATGTCATGAACAACCGAGGATGCTATAGGCACCCGGTGAGTAGAGGCCAGGGATGCTGCTATACATCCTACAATACACAGGACAGTCCCACAACAAAGAACGATTTGGCCCCAAATGTCCATAGGGCTGAAATGGAGAAACCCTGTCATAAACTGTGAATTCCATGAGGACAGAAACTTTCTAGTCACCACTGTGTCCCAGAGCCTAGGACAGAGGCTGACATGTGCTCTGTGGATGTGTTGGACTGAGTGAACATGTGGAGGATTATTCCGTAGGATGTGGGAAATGCTTGCCCATCTATAACTGGCTGGTCACTGGTCATCCATCATTATCTCTTCCTTTCCCAAAGTTGGGAAACTGGGAATCACTTTTAAGTTTCCCTTTTTCTTCTCCCCACCCCCAGGGTCCACAGGGGCCCCTCATTGCTGTGCAAGGGGTCCTACCCTGGTCTCCATCCTCCCCTACCCAACCTCCATCCTCCCAACCAGAAGCTATGGGTGCAGGTGGGATCCCACAGTCCCAGCTGCAGAAAATGGAGCAAAGGAACCAAAGCAGGCCTTCCTCTCTGTTCCAAAAAGAAGCATCCTCTCCTCCTCCTTTCTGGCTCACCTGGCTTTCGTATTCAAGAATTCAGGAAGGGAGGGAATCAGACGGAAGTCCCTCGCACTGTGGGAGACCAGCGCTAATATTTTGCTCCGTCAGCTTGGCGAGCACCAGCCTCAGCGCAGCCTGCTTTATACCAGCTGCTTTAACTAAGTGAACGGAGCAGCCGCGGGGTCCTTGCAAACAAAGCCGCGCTGGAGCTGAAAACCGCAGGAAGAAAGAGAAGAGATTTAAGCGATGGGTCTCAAATAAGTCTTTCTCCCAGAACCTAATGTTCCGGGAAAATCTTCCTAATTAGTCATTAATTGCTACATTATCAGCACCGTAGGCCAAGGATTAAATGGGTAATTCCCTTATATCTCGAAAGCAAGGCAATGTGTCCAGTCAGCCAGACAGAGCGGCCCTTGGCTTGTGTAACTGCCGCAGCCAGCCCCCTGCGAGCTCTGCAGAAACAATGCTCCTTGCCATCTTTGAAGCAAACTCTGGAGACTTCTGTTTCCCCAGCCCTGTGGAGAAGCATTTCTATCATTTAGGGCTGATCTTCATTTCCTGCTGTTGGGTATACACTTTCTTGAGAACGGATTTTTCCTCTTAAAGACACTTTATTGTTTAAGTCTTGTTCTCCGGCTGGGGAACTTCATGTTTCCAACCTCTTGGTCATCCGAGGAGAGCACTGCAGGCAATTTTAGCATCGCTAATTGGCTCTGCTAAAGAAGCTTAAAGAGTATGATTCAGCTCTTAATCATAGCACTTTATTATACTGTCATTACAAAAAAATAAAACGCTAGACTTTATTCTGTGCTAAAAAAATAATTAAGTCATCTTAAAGTCTGGTCATTCTATATAGGGGAAAACTTTCTATATTTCTGTATTATCCAGATGTTTTACGGCCAAGGGAACAGTAGTACATGGAGAGAGAGAGGGTCCTGGAATCAGAGGTCTTAGATCTGAGTCCAGTTCATACTTGTGCCTATGGACTCTGTCTGTAGAAGAGTCCCCATACTCCCTGGATCTGTAGGGACCACGGGGATGGGCAGCCCCGCCTCCATGGACAGGGAGGGGATGACCTCTCAGAAGGAGAAGCAAAGGAGAACTGAGATGAGGGAAGGGCAGTGAGCGAGGTGCAGGAGCGTGTCTGCAGGGCGGGGGCACAGGAAGAGGCAGTACCATCCCTGTCTGCTGCGTCTGCTGTGTCCACTGGTGCGAGGAAGGGCCAGGGTGTGGTGGATGGGGAGAGCGTTGGGAATTAGAGAGC
Source organism: Neophocaena asiaeorientalis asiaeorientalis (assembly GCF_003031525.2). Classification (NCBI taxonomy): domain Eukaryota; kingdom Metazoa; phylum Chordata; class Mammalia; order Artiodactyla; family Phocoenidae; genus Neophocaena; species Neophocaena asiaeorientalis. The sequence continues at coordinate 7,294,464 of NW_020174642.1, forward strand.
ACCCAAGGCCTCTTCAGACGGGTGAAGAGAACCCTTCTCTCTCTCTCTCTCTCTCTCTCCCTCTCTCGTCCCAGGCCTTTCAGAAACAGTGCCCCCAGGAGGGGGGACAGATGCCCCAGGGTCATCGGGAGGAAGAAAGGTGGACACGAGAAAGCCTGGATGTGCAATGGAGATGCACATGCCATCGCTCACGCCTGCAGCGCCAGCAAAGGACTCGGTCCATTAAGAGCTTGACACTGCTAGGAAGAGACCCTCTTGGACATGGTCCCTCCCCCGCTTTTGTTTTTTTCCTGCTCCTCTAACTTGGGGTGTCACTGACACTTAGAAGCGCAGCGTCCCCTGCCGGCCAGGTTTATGCCCACTGTTCTGCTTTCCCTTTACACTGAAGGGCCTGGGTGCACCTGGGCGCACCTCTTGCAGCGTCTCTGGGGTGTCCTCAGTATGCACCTGGCATGTGACAGACACACCATAAATGTCAACGAGGTTCTCTTGAATGATCCGGGAGATGTCCCTTTCCAGATAGTGACAAAAGGTCAGGCAGCCCACAGGGACACGTATGACAGAGGAGTCGGGTCTGGGTGAGGCCCCCTCCTTGCTAGGCGGCTGCATCCTGGGCACCTTGCAGGGGGCCTGCCACTCTCTATCAGGCAGCCCTCTGTTTTAGCCCCAAAAGGTTTAAATGTTGAAAATCGGCAAGTCAAAGAGCGGATGTACATATTCTACCAGTTAGGGTCAGCTAGGATAACAGCGGCTTAAACGGCATGAAAGCGGGGGGGCTTCCCTCTCCCGGAAACCCTGGCAGAAGCAATCCAGCTCAGCTCCACCAAGCTCCTTCCACCCTTCCCCTTGGCCACCTTGACGGTTAGGTCCTTGTCTCCTGGTCCAGCTGGCGCCTCTGCCGCCACATCTGTGTTCCAAGCAACAGGAAGGCTCCACGCGGCACAGGCGGACTCCATTGCTGTCACCTCATTGGCCAGAATCAGCCACGTGTCTTCACCTAGCTGCAAGGTGGCCTTGTGTTCCGCTGAAAATTCTAGTCTTCAGAAGAGATTTGGGAGAAACATAGCAAACTCTGCCTCGCATGTTATGGTGAGGGTAAATGGTAGTTCTTTTTCCAGAAAACAAAAACACCTCCACTTAGAGCTTCTGTGAGCAATGCTACCCTAACCTTAGCCCCACGTGTGTCCAGGCAACACAGTAGGAAGGTGACAACCAGCGCAAGAGCCAGTCCAGGCGGGGATGTTGCCGCTGGCGCCACATCCAGGCCTCCCCCCTCCCCAGGGGCCAGTGGTTCCCCGCAAACCTCTGGTGAGGCTGAGACGGCTGGTGGGCGGCCGTCTGCTCTCCGCAGGGACCTGCTGGATGCCTGGTCTCCACTCCGCCAGCCCTGTAGGGCTTTATCACCAGCCCCTCGCCTCAGCCAGCCCCTGCTAGCCCCCTGCCTTAAACCAGAGTCTCCCATGGACACAGCGGGCTCGATACATCTTTGTTGCAGGGCTGTCCTGTGCAGTGTAGGATGTTTAGCAGTATCCTGCTTTTTATCTACTAGGTACCAATGGAACCCCCGTTGTGACAACCCAGACTGTCTCCAGACAGTGCCGAAAGTCCCTTAGGGGCAAAATCACACACTCCCCTCCCCCACTGAGACCATTACCCTAAACCCAGTACCAGCTACTTCTACGCCTCTAGCTGCAGCACCCACGTTTATGAGACTCAGAAAAGGAGGCAGGGCTGGGACCTCCTCCGTCTGTGGGCAGGGGAGGTGCTTATGGAAGAAGGCCCATAGGATTTCAAATGAAGAGGTGGGAAACTGGGAAGAGGGAGACAGCCCTGATGACATCATCTGAGACCCTGGATCCAGTGTTACTTTAAATTTTTATGTATTTATTTTTGCTTAAGCCAGCCTGAACTCAGTTTCTGTCACTTATACCTGAAGGAGTCCTGATCATTTCAACAAGTGTCTGGGTAGTATCAGCTCTATGAAGCCCTAGTAGCTCTGGACCTAAATGGTCTTAATTTTATTTAGTTTCTATTGAGTAACATGCTTTTTAATCCAATACTTGCATTGCCTCAGCAGGAAAGCAAAAAACAGAACCAAATGCAGGCCTCATTTTTAACTGGAATCTTGAGACATATTTTGCCTTCTGTGGCGGAAAATGCCCCACTGATCCGAGCATGGCGGATGAGCTTTGGGGAGCATCTTTCCAAGAGTCAGTGCCCTGTGGCACTGAACCCCGTGGCAGCCTCATCCACACCATGGATCAAGCACAGAATGTATCACTCATTTAATTTTCTTTGCTTCAGAGAAAGCGTCTAGATTGTAAAGCCCTGGGTGACTTTTGTGTTTTCAACTCCTTTGCAAGACTTGACTCAACACTGATGGAAAGAACACAGGCAACAGATATGTGAGATCGTTCTTTGATTTTAACAACATATCATTAAACAGGATTATCCGTTTGAAACCTCCCAAGTAGAAGACACTGTCCTTATAAGTTTCATACACCATGGAATTATTTTTAAGCTACGGAATAATAGTATTATATTTATTATGAAAATGTGCTGAATATGGAACAGTTCAAGTTAGAGCAAAGAAAACTCAGTGCAAACGATCAAAAGCTTAGAGACAATCGAAGAACAACATTTACACTTGGAATTTAAATAATACCAGCAGCTTCTAATCGGCCCAATTGTGTCCCAGAAATGCAGCATGACTCAGAAGATCACCACGCTTAGCATCTCAGAAACATTTCTTTTCACCTTTGGTTTTCTTAGAAACACTCAAGTACAATCTCAAAGCTATCACCCAGTGTTTTAGCTTTTCTGTTTTTATTAAAGAGTGGGGATGTTTTGTCCAGACACCACTCTCATTTTTGATCCGGGTAAACACAGGAGTGGATCGGCCAAAGTCAAAGCCTTGGTTAATGAAAAACTTCATTAGGAGGAAAACAAATCGAAGTAATCTAGACTCCACCTTGGAGCGTGTACATAGACAGACTGTTCACTGTATACGTTGACAGTGGTTTTATAAAAAAAGCTTTTAAAATAAAACTTAATTGCTACTTGTATCATTGACTCAAATAACACATGAAAGGACTGGGGTCCGTCCACCATGGAAGCGGTTGTTTTATTGCGGGGCTGACGTGTTACACAGTGTTCCCTGCCCTCTCGGTTTATGGGATGCTTAGAGCACGCTGCTGGCGAGCGGTGTCTGCACATGACTATAAAGCAGCCCTTAGAGACTGTCCAGAAACATCAACTCGTTAACTATCTCTAGATGTAAGTCTGAGTGCCTATATTTTTCAATTTCCTGGGTCATGTTTGTTTAAGAGACACCCAACTGAGCATCTTTAGGTCCAAAAGTTGAAATTTCAACTCTGAATATGGGGTGAAATGGGAAACTTTCATCAGGATTGAGACTTAGACCCAGTGCAACTCCAAAAAAGTCCCTGAGAATCACAGATGTTAGACTGAGATCGAATAGATTTCCATGGAGTGATCGCTGCCTGCATGGGACTGTGCTAGGTGCAGCATCCATGGCTAAAATCAGCTAAATTCTATGAGGCTGGTTATTTTTGTCTCCTTTCTACCGTGAGGGCACGGCGGGTCCGGGAGCCTTGCCTGGGAATGGAGCCAGGTGGCTGAGCCTCAGGCCTTTGAACTGTCCTTGCCAACAGCAGTCACCTGCCAGTCGTGTGACAATGCAGGTTCTGATTCAGATGGGGGTTCGGGGGCTGGGCTGAGATTCTGCATTTCCAGCAAGCCTGAAGGCCGTGCCCACGCTGCTGGTTCTTGGACGGCACTTTGAAGAAAAAAATCACACCTGTCCAGCTAGTGAACATTTGGTCACGCCCTCCTGTCTTCAGATTTCCCATTGGAATGTAAGCTCCAGGACGCCTCGAAGCTCCTGTGGCCAAAATTCCTCAGAAGACACCCAAGCAGCCACCCTTGCCATTTTCACCTGCCAAGTGAGGACAGAGCACTGTTTTAGGTCAATTCAGACCTTGTCAGCATAGCCCAGTGCAGACAAGGGACACATCACCAATTCCCGCAGGAATTATGGAACTTTCAGTCTGGAAAAGACAGCAGAGAGATGAGCTTACCTTTCACCATTTGAAAAAATATATCATGATCAGGCTTTTCTTCAATGAAACTGTGCATGGATTCTTAGGGCATAAAATACTCAAAGCAGAGCCGTGATCGTGGAAGAGGAAAGAGGCCAGGCCGGGTAAAACCCCTCTCCCACCTGTGAAGGCAGCCCAGGCCCCTCCATGGAATTTTTCAGGCTCCAGGGGAACGTTGGAAATGCTTGGATTTAGTACAATGTACCATTTTTCCCCTTCTTCAGTATCACTGAGGTGAAGTTCATTTTAAAGTAAACAATTCAGTGACATTCAGTGCATTCACAGTGTTGTGTATAGATCTAGTTCCAAAGCATCGTCAGCCCTGAGAAGATCACCCCGCCTCCATCATGCAGCCACTCCTCACCTCACCCTCCCCCAAGCCCCTGGCAACCACCAACTTGCTCTGCGTTCCTGTGCATTTACACATTCTAGATATTCCAAATAAGTGCAGTCATACACTATGTGGTCCTGTGTGTCTGTCCTTCTCACTTTACATAATTCTCTCGAGGTTCACCTACACGGGAGAACTTCGCTGGTTCTTATAACTGAGTAATATTCCATTGTGTGGGAGACCGTGTTCTATTGGCTCACCTGACCATTGATGGGCATTTGGGTTGTTTCCACCTTTTCGCTGTTGTGAATTACTGCCGCTGTCACGCTCACGTGTCAGTGTTTGGTTCCCTTTTTTAATTATTTGGAGTGAAGGCAGACCTCGTTTTCCTGTGCTTCTCAGATACTGCATTTTTTACAGATTGAAGGTGTGTGGCAACCCTGCGTTGAGCAAGTCTATCGGCGCCATTTTTTCAACAGCATTCGCTCACTTCATGTCTCTGTGTCACATTTCCAGTAAGTCCCGCCATATTGCAAACTTTCTCATCGTCATCATATTTTTCGTGGCGATCCGTAGTCAGCCATCTTTCATGTGACTGCTGTTACAAGAAGATAACGAGTCACTGAAGGCTCGGAGGATGTTGGCCGTTTTTAGAATTAAGTATTTTCTAGTTAAGGTATGTACATTTTTTTAGACACAATGCTATTTCACACTTCACAGACTATAGTACAGTGTAAACATAACTTTCCTACGCACTGGGAAACCAAAACATTTGTGTCATTCACTTTATTGTGATATTTGCTTTGTTGCAACGGTCTGGAACCAAACCCACAGTGTCTCTGAGGTGGGCTGCTATACACCTCAATGCACCAGTGTTGGAGATGAAGAACCAGGCCACAGAAGATTTGGCGACTGGCCCAAGCTCGCTCAGCTAGTTCAGGATCAAGCTGGGACTGGAAACCAGGTCCCAAAGGTCTGGTCCAGCCCCACAGTCCCTAGCCCCCTCATGACTCATCCCCATGCTGGTTCCCTCCCTTTCCAAACCGTTCCACCTTCAGATCTCGGCTGTCCACCCTCCTTCCCCAGGAGCCTTGCCTGATCGAGCCACGGTCCCTCTAGTTCTCCTTCCTCTGACTGCCACAATTTTATAAGAATCACCCTAATCCCACATGGAGAGCTGCGTCATGGTGTCTGACTGATTCGACTGTAAGATTTTGGAGGACAGGAGCTTAATCGTGTGCGACCAGCCTGGTGACGTCCGGTCTGTGGGTGTCCATTCTGGGGCCAAAAACTCTGCAGGTGGATATGGTGACCGTGCACCCCGTCATCAGCCACAGCCGGGGCAGCCACTCTGGCTTCCGTCCCTCTCTAAACAGTGCGCCGTTTCCCCCGCTGGTTATGACACGGCAGCAGAGCCGCCACAGATGTACAGAGACATACAAGTCTTATCAGCCCCACACTTTCCACTTTTATCCATTAACCATGTGGACAGAGTCCTGGCCGGGAGGGCAGCCTGGAAGGGAATGGACACCCCTCCTCCCACCTTTGAACAAAAAAATGACCAGCGGATGCCACGTGGACTCAGCCGACGACCTCTCTACTAGCAAACCTGGACCCCAGTTGCAACACTCGATCTTCTATCGAAAATGTATTAGGGAAGTGCTTTAGGGTCTTTGGAAAGATGCCAGTAGAAAACACAAAATTTCTGAAGTCCATTCCAGAGATTTCCATTCCCCAGTTAGGTCCGCATTAGAATCATCGAAGGATCAGCAAATCCAAGAAAGGCCAAAAAAGTTCAATTTTTGAAAAATGGCAAAGCCAGAAAACCTAACCTTCCCCCTCTTTTTTTTACTTTCCCTCATTTATAGATTTAGGAAAAAATGCTACCTTTCAGTCTCAAAACTTTTGGAAAAAGTAATGTTCCACTATCTTTCATGTCAAATAAAGGAGACAAATATATCCATCACACAGAACAAACCTCTTCCTCTCTAATATGAAATAAAGAGAAGTTTGCATTCTTTTCAGCACAGAAATAGATGCTTTGTTCAAAATATATGTGCTGAAACATCAGTAATTAAAAACGTATGTCCCCAAGGCAAGAGATCTCTGTGTGCTCTGATTGGAAGGGACCGGTATTGTCCTGGGTACTGAACCTTTGTTATCAATTTAATGTTCCCAAGAATGCCCAAAGCAGGCACTATAGTCTCTGCTTAAAGGTGAGGAAACCCACTGCTTGGGGAAAGTTACGTCACCAACGCTAACCTCACATATAAATATTCATGGGCTCAGGCTAGAAGCCTAAGGCTCTGCTTTTCCCACCACACTGGAAAGCAGTTAATAAAACATGAACCACCTTGCAGGAGAATCTGCACAGGAACCACCAGCTCTGCCGCAGCACCTCCCCTGTGTCCACCCTCTGCACGTCCTCAGGCCTCCCGCACCCTGGAGAGGCACAAGGCTTCTCAACCTCTTCACCCCCCCAGCAAGCCCCATGGTCCAAACGACCAGGTGCCCACAGGTGCTGTGTACACAAGACTCCTATAAGAGGACACCTGTGTCTATCCAATTTCCTACTAGCACCAGCTCACCCACTGGGCGTGAACAGGAGGAAAACTACTAAGCCACTCACTGGGTAAATAGTCATTGTTTATCCTTGTGCTAAAAAACACCCTTCTGGAGGAATAAAAGGAAGAATGGAAAGATGGAGAGAAATGGGGAGGGAGTGTGAGCAGATAGTCCTGGGTTTGGAGCCTGCTTCTCAGTTTGTGTGGACAAGTTT
>NW_020174642.1:7301866-7311135 GCF_003031525.2 Neophocaena asiaeorientalis asiaeorientalis
AAGGAGCCTCAGTTTTCCTCTCTGTGAATGGGGGTAACAATCAAACCTCATTGTTATAAAAATAATGTTTGCCCACAGTAGCTAAATGGTGGAAGCAACCCAAGTGTCCATCGACAGATGAATGGATAAGCAAAACATGGTATATAGAGAATTCAACCTTAAAAGGAAGGAAATCCTGACCCAGGCTCCAACGTGGAGGAGGCTTGAGGACATTCTCCTCTGTGAAATAAGCCAGCCACAAAAAGACAAATACCGTGTGATTCCACTTCAATGAAATATCAAATTCAGAGATGCAGAAAATAGGATGGTGGCTGCCAGGGGCTGGGGGAGGAGGGACCATGTTTAACAGGTAGAGATTTTCCGTTTCACACGATGAAGATGTTCTGGGTGTGGGTAGTGGTGCTGATTGCACTGAAATGTGCACTTAAAAATGGTTAAGATGGGACAATTTACGTTATGTGTATTTTACCTCAATTTAAAACTACTACTGGGCTTCCCTGGTGGCGCAGTGGTTGGGAGTCCGCCTGCCGATGCAGGGGACCCGGGTTCGTGCCCCGGTCTGGGAAGATCCCACATGCCCGGAGCGGGTCTGCGTGTCCGGAGCCTGTGCTCCGCAACGGGAGAGGCCACAACAGTGAGAGGCCCGCATACCGCAAAAAAAAAAAAAAAAACTACTACTAACACAACATTTTAAATCAACTACACTCCGATAAAATTGTTTAAAAATAAAACTAATGCTAGTAATAGGTAATGATGTGTTTGCCCTAATTCTATCTTTGTTGCTAAGGAGAGAGGAAAGCCATCCTGCATCGTGGACCCCAATTCGCTGAGTCTGCTGCTCTCGATCTCGGCTGCATCTAGAATCCACCCAATGGGTAGATGGGAGGCAGGATTAAAACCACTAACGTCAGAACTTCCCTGGCGGTCCAGTGGTTGATTTCGCCTTCCAATGCAGGGGTTGTGGGTTCGATCCCTGGTCCGGGAGCTAAGATCCCACATGCCTCGCAGCCAAAAAACCAAAACAGAAGCAATATTGTAACAAATTCAATAAAGACTTTTAAAAAAATGGTCCACGTCAAACAAATCTTTAAAAATAAAAATAAAAAACAACGTCCAGAGCCTGCCCCGACAAATCAAATCAGAATCCCTCGGATGGGTTTTCCTAGAGGTTGTATTGTGTGCTCAACTGATTGGCACCAAATTAGATGAGAGCTCAGCTCAGCCAGCAACTGTAGGCCCAAGGCTTACTCGCCACCCTGGTGAGAGCATCAGGACTCTTTGGGGCATGAGGCATCTGTGCGCATTGAATCACATTTTTTATTCAGTTCAGCCTAAGACACATTTCTTGCCTCCAAACAGCTCTGGCATCATGGCCGCAGGACCCTGCCCCCAGGGGGGCCCCCTCCTGTTTTAATGTTCTGCAGTCACCATCTTGAAATGCTGAGTTGTTTTTGAACGTGGAGCCCCTTTTTCCTTTTGCTTTGGGCCCTGCTCATTGTGTGTCCAGTCCTGCCTGCAAGGCCAGGTCCTGTTCTAGGCCTACCCAGAGAAGTTAGAGCTGAAAGTGCGGTGTCCACGAGTAGGGAGGCCACCGTATGTAGAAGGAAAGGCCGGTCCTACCAGGACCTCCTGTCCACCACCACCAACTGACCGTGTGAGCCAGGGAGCCGGGCACAGAGCTGCCTGCGGAGGAGGGAGGGAAGCAGCCCTGGCCATGGAATCATCCTGAACAAGCTCATGACTAATAATACGTAACAAATACAGGGAACAGTGACATAAAACATGGCTGTACTTTAGGCTGTAGAGCAAGGCTAGCTGTACACAGAACAGGCATCCAAGAAGTGGAGGGTCCCAGAGCTCTGAGCTCTGGGCGTGGTCCTGTGCTAATTCTGCTTCTGGCTTTCACTGGACATCCAGCAGCTGAAGCACTGACCCCACAGCTCCTGCAGCTTCCAAGCTAAGACATGGCCAGAAACTCGACCAGCAGTAGCCAGCATTCACTGAAGGCTTCCTTCATTCCAGGACAGTGCTGCGTGTTTTAAATAAATTCTTGCAGTTAGTTCCCGTCATGGCTCCATGAGTTGGCTATGAACTGACCCATTTTACAGATGAGAAAATGGAGGATCAGAGAAGCTAAGGAACTTTCCCAAGGTTATGTCGCCAGTCAGCAGGTGATCAAATGTGAACTTGGGTCTTCGGCTTTGGAGTCTGTAACTTTGTCATTCACTATAATACACTCTATGGTGGTTTTGAACCATAAACAATTGACTTATGGCCACACACTGTCAACGTCCTAAGGCAACGTGCGACCCAGCGCAAACTGAGCCCATCCACAGGGGCTGTAGAAGGTCAGTAGACCCACAGATCAATCTAGACCGTTCTCTTTCCGGCAAATCCTTGTGCTGGGCGAACAGCTCTCTTAAGGAGAGAAATGAGGAAAAAAAGAACAAGAGTGGCAGCTCTGTAAGAACAGCATGTGTGGGCCTGTTGAATGAAAGCTCTTACATTTTTCCCTCAGCCAGCTTGCTTAACAAGTCAGGTGGCCAGTTTGTTAGAAGCACCTTTTTAAAAGAAAGGTGAGCGTGGACAGCTGCTCTCCAGGTAATTCAACTGAGCAGGGCTATTGCTATTAAAGCCACACCATAGATAATGCCGTTTTTTCTCAGGAATCAATTTGGGGCCAGGGTCAACTGAACATGTGTAATCTCAGATGATAGATCATAAACGTTCTGCTCTGGAGCTTCTAAATTAAGGCTCTGCACCTGCTGGAGGGCTCCAGTGTTAGCACCAGGCCTGCAGATGGCTTTTTCTGCCGGCCGTCCCTGGATTTCCCCAATAAAATCCCAGTCTCGACTTTGCCATCTGCTTCTCCCTCTTTCTCGGTGGAAATCTACTGCCTCCTTCAACCAGTGCATGGAAAAGTACATGGTCAGTGCCACACGCAGGGCTATAGAAGCGTACATATCCCATGGTGATTTCACACCATCCAGCCTTTCATCATTTAAAAAAAAAAAGTCTGTGGGCAAGGAGGCAGGAAGAATGGTGAGCCCCAAAGCTGATGACTCATTTCAGAGAGAACTGACAAGGCCATTTCTGAACGGGTGGGTTGACAGGACACTAGCCAATGCCGCTCTGCATTCATTCCTGCAGGCTCACGTCCTTTCATTCAGCCCATATGACCGAGCACTCACTGAGCCCCAGGGTGGGTTGCGGGCAATGGGGGAGTAACAGCAGCACAGGAAACAAAGCCCCAAATTCGCTCTTCCCCGAGCGCTTCCACCCCATGCGGGTCAGAGAGGCAACTGTTAGGAAAACCCTATCACGTGGGATAAAGAAAGCTGGGGAGAAGGGCCTGGGGTAGGGGCTACAACTGCGATTAGGGGCAACCTCGGGGGAATGTGGCAAAGCGCTAAAGGAAGTGCAGAGGAGACACGAGGTTGTCCGGCGACAGCAGTCCCAGCAGGTGTTGGGAGCAGCGTGGCTGGAGCTGGGCGAACAGGCCAGCAGCAGGGAGGGGAGGGGGGGTCCACAGAGGGCCTGGTGGTCTCCACGAGTGGCGTGGGAGCTGCTGCTTTGTGCAAAGGAAGCATGGGCTTTCTTTCTAGCAGGCTCACTCTGGCTGCTGGCCAGCTGGGAGGAGAGAGAGGAAGGCGGTACAAAGATGGGGTGCAGTGGCATGGAGAGGAGAGCAGGGTCTCGCTGGGTGTGGACGGGATGTGATGGAGAGAGACACGGCAGCGACCCCTCCGGACTGTGCATTCCTCCCCTCACCCCTGGACGGCATCCCAACCTGGGAGTCTCAGCAGGAAGTCTTTCCGGGGTGGCCCGCGGGTGGCAGAGTCCCCATCTGTGTCTGTGGCCTGTGGTGACTGGCGCCCAGAGCTGTGGCAATGTGCTTCCCAGCAGCCCCAGGATTAGGTAATGACCTCTGTTTACTAACAGGAAAGAACACTTGGATGGAGGATTCAGCTAGCTGGAAATGGGATCCCTGGTCGCCCTTTTGCTTCTCCCCGTGAGGCCACCCTGAGCCCCGGGAAGAAGAGCCATGTACAGACCACAACTTGTAACCCGTTTCTTGTTTTCACTAAAGATAGGCTTTTTTTTTTTTTTTTTACACAAAGATAGGGTTTTTTTTTTTTTTTTTTACATCTTCATTGGAGTATAATTGCTTTACAATGGTGTGTTAGTCTCTGCTTTATAACAAAGTGAATCAGCTATACATATACATATGTCCCCATATCTCGTCCCTCTTGCATCTCCCTCCCTCCCACCCTCCCTATCCCACCCCTCTAGGTGGTCACAAACCATCTAGCTGATCTCCCTGTGCTATGCAGCTGCTTCCCACTAGCTATCTAGTTTACGTTTGGTAGCGTACATACGTCCATGCCTCTCTCTCGCTTTGTCACAGCTTACCCTTCCCCCTCCCCATATCCTCAAGTCCATTCTCTAGTAGATGGGCTGTTTTTTAAGATCGTGATGAGAAATGAGTAAACGCTAAGTTCCAGGGTCTTCGGGGCTTTATCGTGCAGCGCTTATCAAAATGAAATAGAAATAGTTCACGTGGAGAAAATGTTTCCATCCTCATCCTCAGACTTCCAGGCTTGCAAGTATCTCTCTTAAACAAGCAATGTATTGATCGCCTGAGATGAAGACGCAGTTGAGCTCTAACCCCAAATGCAAACCAATTCAAAGCACACATCTTAGCAGGCGCTACTTGAGTTAACCGGGTGGGTGATAATTACCCTGGTTTTGCACCTAGTCCTTGAACCGTTTTCCAATTAAAGGAACACAGTTCCATGTCATGTTTCTGAAGATGCTGCTCTTCTTTACTGGAGGTCTTTCATGCGTGACTCATATTAAAATGAGGTTGAGAAGTTGGCTTAGTAAAACGTAGTAAAATACCTGGGATGCTCTGAGTTGTTGTGTGAAGGGGGGCGGAGATGTTAACCATAGCTGCCACGAGCCAGGCAGTCGGAGTGGCTGGAGCGAACGGTGGACCCCAAAGCTATCTCCACATCTTAACCCTCAGACTTTGTAAATGTGACCTTATTTGGACAAGGGAGCTTTGCAGATGTGATTAAGTTCAGGATATCAAAATGAGATTATCCTAGATTTAGGGTGGGTCCCAAATCCAGCACCAAGTATCCTTATAAGAGACGGAAGACACAGATGGAGGCAGAGACTGGAGTGATGAAGCCACAGGCCAAGGGATGCCTGGAGCCACTAGTACCAAAGGAGTCGAGGAAGGATTCTCCCTGAGAGGGGGCATCACCCTGCTGACACTTTGATCTCAGACTCTGGTCTCTGAAACTATAAGAGCATACATTTCTGTCGTTTTAAGCCACCTAGTTTGTGGTGCTTTGTCACAGCATCACTAGGAAACGGATACAGTTTCCAAAAGGGAACCTTGATTTTGGACTTGTGAGGCCCCAAGCAGAGGACCAGCTTAGTCACGGTGCACCTCAACTTCTACCTGCAGAACTGGGAGGTAGTAAGTGGGTGTTATTTTAAGCCACCAAATTTGCAGTCATTTGTTACAGCAGCAACAAGACACTCACATGGTAGGATGTCATGTGAGTGACCAGCGGGGCACTGGCCTCACTGGAGGGTCAGGGAGGCCTCCTTGAATGGGTGGCTTCAGGCTGAGAATGAAGCAGTGGGTCTTGGAGAAAGTCACGCATTGGGGTCTCAGGGACCCGCGGGCATTGAGCACAGAACTGACGGCCTCCGTTTCCATTTATAGTCACAATCCCAGGGCAGGAGAAGCTGCCTAGGGTCCCGAAGAGCAGAGAATAGAGAACTCAAAGGTCCGGGGTGAGACGGCAGCCTCGACAGATGCTGACCCCTATCAGTGTCCTGAGACACTGGCAGCTGTGCCCTGAGAGGCTCTGCAAACTGTCTCGCCAGCCCAGAGGTCGAAGGCGTTTGGGCCACGGCGTTTTACGTGGTACTTATGGTGACAGCCCAGGAAGCCCAGTGACTGACAGCTCCTGATGTAACCCCAACATTTCTGAGGTGAAGTCAGCCGTGGGCAATGGTACTTTCCTGCGGGATCCCGCCTCCCCGGAGACTTTCTGGGTGAGTATAAGGCAGGATGCTGGCTTTGAAATTTCTCAGCAGCACCTAATCCCCCAAGAAAACCATATTGCTCCAGATTCTTTCCAAATGAAATTCAAGTCTGCCTGAACGCCTGTTCCAAGGCATGTTATTTAGACTCCGGTGGCGTTAAGCGAACTGGCAGCTCTCGAAACACTTTGGTAGCTGGCTGGAGCTGTGTGTTTTATGGCCGCAATCACAGTAATCCACAGCATTTGCATAGGGCCTAAACCAGTTCCTAGAAGCTTCCCCCGGAGCCAGGTCCATGGACCACAGAGGGGACCCCATCTCCCACAGTCAGTGAGGTCTTGTCAATATTCTAAACAAGTCATGGGGGGCGGTTAATTTACTTTTATTGAAGTAGAGTTGATTTACAATGCTGTGTTAATTTCTGCTGTACAGCAAAGTGATTCACCTATGCATATACATACACTCTTTTTCATATTCTTTTCCATTACGGTTTATCACAAGATATTGAATATAGTTCCCTGTGCTCTACAGTAGGACCTTGTTGTTTATCCATAAACTACATAACAGTTTGCACCTGCGAATCCCAAACTCCATGTTGCATTTTTTAAATATGTTTGAGGAACATCTTTTTCTAAAACCAAACAGATCACTAAATAAATTGAAAAATCTTCATTACATCGTTCCAGCCACAACGAGGCGTTCTTGGTGATGGTTAAACTCAAACAGTAGCAGTGTTATTCTGTCCTAAGGAATGGGTCCAAGAGAGGGATCAGGTCCAAGCTGAGGTTTCCTCCTGCTGTGATGTGAGAACTTTTTCCATCATCTTTGACCTTCCCCTGCTCACCCTCCTTTCCTAGGTCTCCATCAACATGCACGCGGAGGATGCGGGTTGGAGTGTGGCCGAAATCGCAGCCCCTGAGACCTGAGGGCCTGGTGGGTATCTGTCTGCTGAGTGCAGCTGGAGCAAGCTTTCTCACAAGGAGCAGGAAGACAGTTTGCAAAGTCAAAGAAAATTTAACTCGGGTGTGTGATTGACAGTGGCTAGTCTACCACCTGCTACTGCTTCCACACTTATATCCGTTTGTCCAGAGAAAACGTCACAACAAACCAAGAAGCCGCGCCACTGGTGCTTCCCTGACTCTGTCTCTGGTTGGGGAGCCTGCAGTGGACTTCAGTGCCCCCGACCCCCTACCCCACCCTCACCCCCAACCCCCTTGCCGAACTCTTCTCATCGGCCAACGGAACTCGTGCTTGTAAGAGACATGTGAGCCCCTGAAATATCCCTTAGATTCATTTTGGTATTTCTCGGTGGGATTTAGTTATATGATCTTCCTTCTCTCCACCTCGATTAGTTTCCTAATGCGGCTGTAACGAATGACTACAAATGTAGGGGCTTAAAACAAGCCAAATTTATTAACTTATAGTTATGGAGGTCAGAAGCTCAAAAATTCATTTCACTGGGCTAAAGCCAAGGTGCTGGCAAGAGCTGGTTTCTTCTTGAGGCCTTAGGGGTCAGTCCTCTTTGCCTTCTTCAACTTCTAAAGGCCACTGCACTTCTAGCCCCTTCCTCCAACTTCAAAGGCAGCAGCAAGGCCAGAGGTTCCTCCAAGCTCTGTCTCTTTGCTTCCATTGCCCCATCACCTTTTGCTAATTCTTACCTGGCTGCCTCACCGTTATAAGGACCCTTGTGATCACATCGGGCCCAGACAAATAATCCAGAATCGTCTCCCCATCTCAACATCTTTAACTTATTCACATCTGCAAAGTCTCTTTTGCCATGAAAGGGGACACATTCGCAGTCCTTGGGGATTGGGAATCCACGTCCCCCAAACAAGCCAGGGTCCCAGCCACAGCACACGGGGCCTCGCATGTCAGGGGGGCACTAGGAGGGAGGCAGCAGCAGCTGTGGCTCCTGGTCTGGCATCCCGGGATGACAGCACTTACGGTCCAGCTCTCCAGAAAATCCACACACCGCCACCACCCTATAAGTGTCCTTTCTCCTGGCCAGCTCAGTGTACTGATCTGGTGTTAAGAAAATGTGGTCACTAGAAGCCCTGCGCTGTGGATGTCATCCCAGGAAACAAATGCCCACTAGAAAGCTCTATGACACCTGCAGATGCCACCTGCCACATCCGCATTTCCTAATCCACATCCTTGTGGGCTGTAAGCTAATGCTCTGCATTTCTGGGCGGCTGTCAACAAAACTTATTCTAAATCCATCCCCTCTCTCTGGCCACTGCTCCCTCCGGTCCAAGCTGCCATAGTCTCTCCCCAGGACAATGGCAGCAGCCCCTCAAACCATCCTTCCACTCCTGCACATGGCCCCGTATGCCGCTGCCCCATGCAGCAGCCAGAGTGTGTCCCCAAAATGCACATCCATCATGTCATTGCTGCTTAGAAACTCCCAGTAGCTTCTCACCACACATAGCGTGAAAATCAGCAGCTTCAAGTGGCCTCAAAGCCCCGTGACCCAGCCAACCCCATTCCACATTGCTCCCTAACTCAACCCCTGCAGCCCCAAGGTTTCCTTTCTGTTCCTCAAATAACACTCACTCTTGCATTAGCCCTTTGGCCCCAGTGGTTCCCTCTGAGATGAATCTGCCCCCCAACAGCTGCCCCTTGGCCTGTGGTAGAGTGTAGACCTTCCCCATCTCCAGTCCGTCGGACTTTGAGGTCTTCTTCCTACAGAAATTGAGTGCTGTGGGCACAGCCGTGTCCCCCAAAGTCATATGTGGAAGTCCTGACCCCAAGAACCTCAGAATGTGACTTTGCTGGGGAATAATATCCTTACAGATGTAGTCAGTTAAGGTGAAGTCATTAAGGTGGGTCTTAATCCAATATTACAAGCGCCTTATAAAGAGGGAACTTTGGACACAGGGACGGGAACACAAGGGACAACGTGATGTGAAGATGAAGGTAGAGAAGGTGTGATGCCCGCAAACCCCTGGAAGCTGGGTGGAGGGGGGGCGGTGAGCCAGGAACACATCCTCCCTCACAGCCCTCAGGAGGACCCAAGCCCGCTGACACCTTGGTCTCAGACGTCGAGTCCCTGGAATTGTGAGACAACACCTATCTATTGTTCAAGCCACCCAGTGTGTGGTGCTTCCTCACAACAGCCCTAGGAGCGCTGCAGTGGGAAGCCAACCACCACCTTTCCCAACCCCCAGGGCTGGGATTCCGCACTTGCAGGAGATGGGGGGGTG
>NW_020174642.1:7311261-7371342 GCF_003031525.2 Neophocaena asiaeorientalis asiaeorientalis
ACTGTCCTGCAGCACGGGGACCGGAGGGGGAGTCCTGCCCAGCCACCAAGGCTTCCAGACCCAGCTTTGTGGGCCTCCAAGGGCACTTCCAGGAGCTTCCCGATCCCTGGATCCAGCCTCCGACAACTTCCTGAGCCAGGCTCCCCTCACCGGCTGCTGGGTCCCCACTTTCCTTATAGCGGCAGTAGGTGCAGTTCCTGGCAGGCCATCTGGGTGGCCCAGGGCCTTCAAAGGGTTCTGAAAGCAGCTAATTCCCCGCGTTAAATCCCATTCTGCTTAACCTGACCAGAATGGCTGCCTTTCTGAAGCTGAACCAACCCATAGCCTCCACTTAGACTCAAGTGCCCCTCTCCTTAAAGACTCAACCCCCCTGCTCAGGCTGCTTTTTGGTTGCCCTCACTGGCATCTAAGTAGTTGTGCTTACGTGTCTATTGTCTGAATGGTGGAAACACGAACCTTGCCTGTCTCACTGTCCCATGTCCCCTCGTCTAGCACAGGGCTCGGCTCACTGGGGCGCTCCCTGGGTATTTAGGGAAGAAGCGGGTGAGGGTTGCAGAAGATGCCACCCCTGAAGGCATCTCTTTGGCAGAGGCTTATTCTGAGCTGATTATTTTTGAGAAACTACAGATAGAGGAAAAGCTCTGAAAAGGTTATCCTTGTGCAAGGAAAATTTACATGGATAAAGGAAATCTCCATTTACAAGGGTGCCTCTCTCTTTATCTGGAAGAGAAGGCTGATTCATTTTGCTGTATGCCTGAAACTAACACAATATTGTAAATCAACTATACTACAGTAGAAATTTAAATAAATAAATGAATAAATCCATTCATGAAATATTAGGAGAAGTTATATATAGTATTGATAATAATAAAAGTTATCAGCTTAGGGGCTTCCCTGGTGGCGCAGTGATGTGTATCTGGACAAAACTAGAATTCAAAAGCATGCATGCACCCCTATGTTCACAGCAGCACGGTTTACAATAGCCAAGACACTCTAAATGGAAACAACTTAAATGTCCATCAACAGATGAATGGATAAAGAATGTATGGTGTATATGCAAAATGGAATACTACTCATCCGTAAAAAGAACAAAATAATGCCATTTGCAGCAACATGGGTGCAACTAGAGATGAACGTGCTAAGTGAAGTAAGTCAGAGAAAGACAAATAGCATATGATATCACTTATATGTGGAATCTAAAGTATGGCACAAATGAACCTATCTATAAAACAAAAAGAGACTCACAGACATAGAGAACAGACTTGTGGTTGCCAAGGAGGAGGGGATGGGAGAGGGAAGGACTGGGAGTGTGGGATTAGCAGATGCAAACGATTATATAGAGAATGGATCAACAACGAGGTCCTACTGTGTAGCACAGGGAACTAGATTCAATATCCTATGATAAATCATAATGGAAAAGAATATGAAAAAGAATGTGTATATATGTTTAACTGAATCACTTCATTGTACAGCAGAAATTAACACAACATTGTAAATCAACTATACTTCATAAAATAAATTTAAAAAAGCAGAAGACACTGCAGGTTCTACCTTTTCTCCTCTGCTTTAAAATGTCATGTTTTGCCACTTCAAATAAGAAACTAACAGTTCCAGAACAGTGAGAGAGTTTCCTTCTCTTGAAAAAGACGTAGGAATAACTGAGGTCCTTTAAGAATCTGTGGGTCAAGGGTAGAAACTTGACATCTCAACATCCAGGTTACTGAAATCCTGACTGTGGTCATTTCTGACACATTCACACAGCCCTCGCTTTGTCTAACTCCTCGTAGGAGCCCTACCCCTCTGACAAATGAGAAGCTTCACTTGGAATGTTATGTTTTTATTAAAAACTCAACTGGGGCTTTCTAAGGGATGATCTTACCCTAAACCAGGCTGAGCAAACTATGGCCCACCTGTTTTTGTAAAGAAAGTTTTATTGGAACACAGCCACGTCCATTTGTTGACACATTGTCTATGGCTGTTTTCCAAAGATGAGCAGCTGGGACAAAGACTCGATGGCCACAAAGCTTAAAATATTTACTCTCTGGCCCTTTAGAAAATGTTTGTGGACTCCTGCTCTCAACACACCTCACTGGCCAAAGGGCCTCTGGCCTCTGGTTTCTGGGAGTGGTGGAGGCCAGCTCTGCTTGCTGGCATCCCATCCCCCCACCTTGCTGGGGAGCTGGGAGCCCACCCTTCCCATCCTGTGCAACCTGTTCTGGCCCATGAAATATAAATAGAAGTGATATGTGTCACCTCCAGGCTGGGGCAGTGACAAGCCCTGTGCAATTCTCCACTCTCTTCCTTCCCCTGTCGTGGCAATCAGCAAATTTCCAGCGAGTGAGGCCAGGGACCCTGAGTGATAAGAGCAGAGTCCCCACTGCTGCTGACCTAAGATGGGCTTGCAATGAGCAAGAAATAAACTTTTACATATTATGCCACTGAAATTTTGGGGCTGTTTGTTGCAGCAGCATACGCCTAGGTTGTCCTGACTATTACAGTGGTCTTTGGGGAAATAATTTATTTGCATTTTTCAATGATTAAAAAAGTGTGTTTGCCCCAAATCTCAAATGGGCATTTATTTATGAACTTGCCCAGAGAACAACTAAGCTCAAGTCTTTTTTTCCAGCAAAGATGGCAAGTCATTAGTACCTCTAGGCAAATTAAAGACTCTGGCCTCTCCTGCAGGCCAGATAAGAGCACATAAATGGACACCGATTACTATGACTACAACTTCTACTCCTAATAATAACTGTGCGATGAGAACATTTTAAATACGCCAGGCACTGTGGCAACTGCTTTCCCAGCATTACCTTGTTTAATCTGCACAGTGCCCTATGACGTAGGGATTATCCTGGTCCCCATGTTATGGATGAAGAATCTGAGGCTTAGAGAGGGAAGGTGACTTGTTGAAGGTCACCCACGGCTATCAAATGATAGGACTTGGATATAAACCCAGGCTACTTTCACAGAGTCAGAGAAAAAGCAGCAAATACAGGAAGTAAGGGACACTACCTCACATCGTGTCCTTGCAAAGGGGGGCAGGCTGAGATACACAAAGATGGCCATCTGGGGGAAGCCTTTCCCCGACTGTGGGAGGGAAGTGGCCGGCTACCTGCAGTTGTCCAACCAAGAAGCCCCTGGGGACACGCACATCAGGCTCTGCTTTTCTTTCCATCGGCAAGCTCAATGCCACCCCCTTGAAAAAAATGAGAATATGAAAATAACACTATTTGATTTAGAGTTGATTTTCTTAATCTTTTAAAAATGTGGCCAAAAGCCTCTTGCTCCTTTTTATTGATCTGAAACATGACATCTAAGTAGGAGTTTGTCAACTTGATGTGCAAACTTAACCTTTTCCTTCAACCAGATTATATCCCCAGGTCTCTCCTTGGGAGAAATTCTGGAACCTACACTGCTGCCCAGCCCATCTGTGACCACACCTGAATCACGGCACAGGTATGGGGGGCAGGGCAAGCCTGAAGGGTACATCCTCCCAGTAACAAGCAATCCCTGGCTCCTCCTAATTTCTGGGTTAGAAATCTCCTCGCTGGCCTTTGACATCACGACCACCACCTTTCCTATTGTAGACACTTGTTTTTCATGTTTCAGTGATTTTGTTCTGGTTTTGAGATTTGGGGGGGAAGTTTCACGACATTATTAAATAACCAGGAGGTCCTGTTACCTGACAGGTCCTCTATAGAAAATCGTCACCCTGGGGAGAAGGAATAAAGGAAGCTAAGACATCTTTCCTTGTGAACTGGAATCGCAGTACCTCCCCTACCCCAAAGTGACCAGACCAAGAATCGAAGGGTGGTTCTTATTATACTTTATGGCATTGTAATCCAGACTCGGTCGTTTTGGGGATCATAGTTCTTAGCACTGTGGCTTGTGTTTTGTGATTATGAAAACATCTACTTGAGTCCTGGATGGGTCACGATGCCCTTAAGCCTCTAGGCCCCATGTCCTGAAGCCACATGAGAGTTCGAATGTTCTGGTCCAGAGCAGAGAACATCGAGAGGCCAGACACGTTGCACAGTATCTTACAATGCACAAGACAGCCCCCATGACAAAGAACAACCGGGCCGCAGATGTCAGCAGCACCGAGGCTGAGAACCCCCCGGGCTAGCTTAGTGTGTTTAATAAAGAAATGAGAACCACGACTGATTCTGGAATTCTAAACTCTTAGGAGAGCCAAACGCTAGTTTCCACCCTGCTGGGCAATTACGCCTGGGCGAAGAGAGCTCGCAATCTCATAAAACTAGCCCTCTAAATGTTGTGGTTAACGGGCTCAGACCTCAGGCTGAGCAGGAGAAAAGGAGAGCAACACCCACAGAAGCCAGACAGGACACCTCCGCAAGGAGGGAGGAGAGAGGGCAGGGCAAGTGCAGCTGGGCTCAGCCCTGCGGTTCCCGTTGGGTTTGCGGAGAATACAATCTCCTGGGCCATCCATAAGCATGACGTCACGTTCAGGAGAAAACAAGTGAAGCTGAGCTGGTGACTTAATTAGGCTCAGTCATCCACCAAAATCATAAGACGCGTGTTATTTTATTCCAGTAGAAACTCAGTGACGTATGGCTGTGTTACTATCCACAGTGACTACCTCTTTTGGCTGACGAGCACACTGAGGTGTGGGGAGGTTCAATGACACGTGAGCGGTTGTACAACTCCCAGAGACAGCCCCGGACAGCCCAAAGTCTGCCTCCTGGACCACTGGCCAGTCCACACACCTACTTCAAAGCCAAGGGGGAGGAAGGGTAGCGCAGACTCATCTGTTTCAAACCTTTCTTTCCCGGGAGGCAAGGGGAAGCTCTCATCTGACCTAATACTGGGCATCTTCACAGAGTGGGCTTCCTATGGAGTCAGCCTTGACCTTGACTCGCATAGAGGACAGAGCCCTGGAACAGCCTTTAACAAACAGGCCATGTGTCTAGACCTGGAGGTTCCTGGTTAGGGCCAGTGATGGATTTGGGTACAAAGGGGTCAATTTCATTTGAACCAAAGAGGTCGTGTCAATGTCAGAACCGTTCACTCTTAAATCGCGCGTGCTAATGTCCTTCTATGTCTCTCTCGAAGGATCATCTGAATGGGAAATGGGATCAGAGCTTTGGTCCTGGATTTTTTTGTCATTTATTCTCTCAGTTCCTATCAATGTTTTTGCCATAGTCTCTTCTCAGGTCCTATGAAACAGGAGCTGGATTGGCCCAAGCCTGTTTTCAAATAGAAATGAAGAAACAACATTAAATGTTAAAGATTCTGTCTTACCCAAGGGCGTCCTTGCTTACCATGGAAACGGCACTAACAGCTCCTATACCTGTTTTGTGGACATAGAAATGGAAAGCTGCTCTCTAGATAGGATCCTGCACTCTCTTTACCTGTAGACCCCATGGCAGCCCCACTCTTGAGACTCACACAGCAGGTACACCTCACAGGGCTGACATTAAGCACCCTTTGGAGACCATCCTTCGTGTCAGGGCCTGGGCTACAGAGAGTCTCCATATACGCTGAGAAAATGAAATGAATGATGTTAGCTCCATTCCTGGTACTGCTTACCTGGTGGGCGCTCACCTTACAAAGTGGGGGCGTTGCAAAGAGGTGAGGGTATCCATTAGAGCTGGATTGCTGGGATTAAACCCCAGCTCCACCCCTTAGAACCACGTGATCTTGTGCCTCAGCCTCCACTTTTGTTGAAAAGGGATAATAACCAAGCCTGCTCCTGGGGTCAGTGTGGGGATTTTCTGGGTCAGCAGGTGTGAAAGGCTCAGCCTGGGCTGGCCCAGGGGAGCCTCAGAAACAGCAGCTGTTACCGTTCATCTTCATAACAGCCCTGCAAGCAGATATTTGGGGGCCTCATTATGGAATGAGAACCAGAGGCTCAGAAAATGTATGTGACTCGCTCAAGGTCACACAGCTAGTAAGTGGCAAATGGGTGCAACCCCCAAACCAAACACACTTCACCAAATTCAGCCAGTGAGGGGGTCAGCATGGTGGGTGACCAGCTGGGAGGAGGGGCTCCCCTTGCTTTTGGCAGCTGTACAAAAGGTGTGTTTTGGTTGTGACTCTAATTTGCTTTTCATGGAAATCTAATGTTTTGAGTGTAAGGGAGATGATGTGATACCAGACAGCGCCTTTGCTTTTTTTTTGGGGGGGGGCAAAAGCCTAAAGCGTCAGGGTGCAGCACTGCCTTACAGTGGGTGAACAAGAGTATTTGTGGGCTTGACTTGAAAAGCTCTCACAGGAAGGGTTAGGACTCAGTTAAATTCCCCAGTGAAATGCTGGGGTAGCAGATTTATTGGAGAGCACGGTGGGGAGAGACCCCAGTGGCTGCTGATTGCTTCGCTTCCTTATGTCTGGCGGTGTCACTGCATCTGAATCTGCCCTCATAGACAAGTGGCCAGCTGAGTGCAATCCCGCCCACCCCATGGTCGGGGGTGGGTCTGACATGAGGATAGGGGGTAGGAGTCTGGGAAGGCAAAACCAACACCTCTTCCAAGGGTAGAGCAGTGGCCCTCCAAGGGCAGAGGACTGGCCCTCCAAGGGCAGAGGACTGGTCCTCCAAGGGTGGAGGATTGGCCCTGCTCTGGACCCAAGACTCATCACCCTCTCCTCCCGCTGAACCTCCTCATCTCCCCATGGCAACCAGACTACACCCCTTTATGCCCCTGTCCCCATCTTCCTAATATTGCCTTTATACGTGGGCAGTTCTCATCAGGGCTAAGAGAGTAAGTGATGTGTTCTCTCAGCCTGGTGACAAACGTTGAATGATTGAAAAAAGGAAGGAAGGAAGGAAGGATGACCTGGTCTGACATCTTTCTGCTCAAACAATAGAAAGTCATTGCTTTCATCAGGCTGCTGTCACCAAGACCACTTTCCTGCCCTCAACTCCAGGAAGCCAGACTTCAGCTGAATCCTGACCTCACCCAAAGGCCAAGCCAGCAGACCGTTTTTATGTTGTTGCTGTCCTTGCCAACCTGAGCGCTGGGGTCGCTGAACAGGGAGAATCAGTGGTTTAGAAGAGCCCACACCTGGCCAGTCTCAGGCAGCCTGTGAGGACAGAGCAGAGGAGTGTCCTGCTGGGAAGAGTGAACCCAGCCCTTCCTGCCTGAGGTGTGTGCACACATACCTGCACTCAGGTTCCCCACAACCTGGCCCCAGGCTAAGCTCCATTCCTTATACTTGGGGCACTGGAAGCCTTCGCATCTTAACCATGGCTGTTTTAAATTCCAGCTCTGATGATTCCATCAGAGCGGAATCATCTGCCGTATCTAAGTCAAGATCTGATGCTTGTTCTGTCTCTTCAAACTCCTTTTTGTCTTTTAGTGTGTCTTGTAATTTTTTATTGAAAGCCAGACATCTTGCTCTGGGTAAAAGGACCCAACACTCATTTCAGGGAGGTTTCTGCTCATGCATTTCTGCTCCCAGGTTCTCTGTATCTGGTTGCTGATTTTCAGTTTGTTAAGTGGTTTTCTTGTGTGTGGGTGAGATGGATGACTCCCAAGCTCCCTACATGCTGGACAAGAAACTGGAAGTCTAACCATCACTTTCACTGCCAACACAGCTTCTGAAATCTGTTATGGCACTGCCTCTGAGCCTTGGATGAAGCGGTGAACTCCACCTGGGTGTCCTGTCCCCTCCCTTCCCTCCATCTCTCCATTTCCAACATCCTTGAGGTCTGGCTGAAGGCTTGTTCCTGTAGCAAAGTCTTCCCTGACTCCCCAGCTGCAACTTTCAACAGCACGGCTCCACCTCACTCTGGACACAGCAGATGCTCTTCTTCAGGTAGTAATGCTGCTCACCAGGACTGTCTCTCTTATGAGCCTGAAAGCTCCTGGAGCACAGAGAGTCCTTCTGCCCCCAAGAGTGGATGCTTGATAGATATTGATCAGACAAATAAACGTGACTTTAAATTCCCATCCTACAGCCAATCCATGTCATAGTCATCTCCAAAAATGTACCATCTTAAGTTTACCAGAATAGACCACCTCACACTGGTCAGTATGGCCATCATGAAAAAGTCTACAAATAACACATGCTGGAGAGGGCGTGGAGAAAGGGAACCCTCCTGCACCGTTGGTGGGGATGTAAATGGGTGCAACCACTGTGGAGAACAGTATGGAGGGTCCTCAGAAAACTAAAAATAGAGTTGCCATAGGATCCTGCAATCCCACTCCTGGGAATATATCCAGAAAAAACTCTAATTCAAAAAGATGCATGCACCCCTATATTCATAGCAGCACGATTTACAGTAGCCAAGACATGGAAACAACCTAAATGTCCATCAACAGATGAATGGACAAAGAAGATGTGGTCTCTCTCTATATATATGTTTATACAATGGAATACTACTCAGCCATAAACAAGAATGAAATAATGCCATTTGCAGCAACATGGATGGACCTAGAGATTATCAAACTAAACAAAGTAAGTCATAAAGAGAAAGACAAATACCATATGATATCACTTATATGTGGAATCTAAAAAATGACACAAATGAACTTATCTACAAAACAGACTCACGGACATAGAGAGCAGACTTGGGGGAGGGATGGATTGGGAGTTTGGGGTTGGCAGATGAAAACTATTATATATAGGCTGGATAAGCAACGAGGTCCAGCCATACAGCACAGGGAACTATATTCAATATCCTGTAATAAATCATAGTGGAAAAGAAAAAAGTAATAAAAATAAAAAATTTAGGCTACCAGGGTATCTTTTAGGGAAGCGGCTGTCTCTGTTTAGCCAAACATCTCGATCCAGCTGCTTGGGGTAGAAACTGAGAACCTAAGGACATGGGTTACTGTAAAAGAAGGAGGTAAATTGCAGCACTGGGGGTTATCTGAGGGATTTGGGAAGTAGAAAGAGCCAGGAAGGGCTTTTTCGAGGAAGGGGAGATGGTGAAGGGGTCCAAAATCACAAGGAGATGAGTTGCAACTGAGCAAATGGCCCTGAGCAAAGGGGGACTGTTCTGGGCACAGATATAGTTCTTTCCAAAGTCATTGGTGTTGCTGCAGCATAAGTACTCCAGCTCCCCAAGCCACTGGCCAAATCACACAACGCTTTGTTGAGTTATTTGTAGCGGAAAGATCTGGAGCTCCATGTCTGGCCACCCAGGGTGCACATCCACCACAGTGAGAAACGGGGATGGCAGAAGAAGCTGATGAGATGGTCCCTGAAGGGAAGCAACCCAGCTGAAGCAGAAGCTCAGAGAAACTGGACTTCCCACGACCTGCAGAATGGGTTTGATGCAGCCTAGAACTTCAGAGGCTGAGTGACCACAGTTGACATCTTCGGCACAGACCCCCAAACCAACAATGAACAGAGGCGATCTGAGTAGTCGCCCTGCACAGGGAATCCGAGGGTGTGGGCTCTGACCGTGAGTGAGGGTCAGGACTGACCTCAGGATGGAGCACGGAGGAAAATACCACCCACACCACAGAAAAGCCATGTAGAGGAAAGAGGCCTCTGCCAGTTTGCTTTATTCCACTGTATTTTGCAAAGCAGACACAGCAGTGACTTCATCTGACCCAGTGGAGAGGACCAGAAGGGATTTGTAGCTATGGTCTGTCAGCAAAGAGCCAGGCAGCTGCTCAAGTCGGGGGCAAAATACTCAAGCCACTGGGCTCATCAGCCGGCCTCTCCTGGTGTGGGTCTGGTCAGGGGACCCACGGTGACCTGCCATCCCTGAGAGGCAGAGCCTAGGCTCAGGGCTGACCCAAGGCTGGGTTCTGCCCTAGGATGGTTGGCCTGGATGCAAAGAGTCTCTCTCTCATCTCTATTATTTGTCCCTGGAGCCCAGGTTCTGAGGAGCCTGCACCCCCAGATTCCATCTGTAAATCTTGTAGCCAGGCTCCCTCCAGTAATCTCATTGCCCAATGCAGGGAAGAAACGAAAGACAATCCCCAAACACATAATGCACGTTAATTAATTGCCAGGAGACATCCCCAGAGATTGCATGGAAACTCTACAAAAGCAAAATGAATCCTAACCAAGAAAAATCCCTCGACCAGAGGCCAAGGTGCTGAAGTCAGTTGTAATACAACATGAGTAATTTTTCTTGGGAAAACAAAGAGTCATATAACACAAGCTTTTAAAGAAAGTTACTGAATGTCCTCAAGCAGCTTCAACAACAGAGCTCGGTGGATTAAAATCCGTAACTGTACCTGCAGGTGTATATCAAGTTCAGACATCTGAATCCAGGTATCAGGCCCTGGCAAGGCCGGCAGGCTCAGTATTAGACATAACCATTCTGCTTAATGCTGTTTTCAAAGTCCATGCAATTCACTGCTGGGGTTGGATTTCATGTTTAGGTTGTCTGCCTTTCTTTGTTCTTAAGAAAATAACCAACCCATACCAGCAGGCCAAACATTTTAAGAATTGTGAAATCATAGAATGTCAACCCTGGGGGGCAGCTCAGAAATCCAGACGCCAGTCCCTCTAGTTTTCAGACAAGGTAACTGGGAAAGCAAGTGGCCTCTTGGGCCAGAGGAAGAAAGAGTCTAAAGGAGAGACAGGATAACCCTCAGCAAGGAACCAAATTCCAGAGCTTACACGAAATGGTGCCTCCAAATTTCACGCCACCTGGATTGAACAATAATAACACCTACTACTTGTAGGATTTTTTCCGGTTCATAAAGAGATCTCGATTGGAATCTTTTGACATGCAAAATATGCATCTAAATGCACGTATTATGATTCCCATTTTAGAGAGTAGAAAACTAAGACTTAGAGAAATTCAGGGATTTGCCCAAGATCTTAAGACTTGGGGCTTACGTTGAAGTTAATAGCATCTTTTACTAGTTTTGAGAGTTGAAGGGTCACTAGTATGAACCATGACTGCCCCAGGCAAACCAGGGGACCAGGTCACCCCATCTATGACATCAGACCATGCCAGTCCCATTGGGCTACATTGCTTCCAGTCCCACCATCCACTGCATTGGACCTTATATTTTTCAAAGGATGTTTATGGTTCTCTGGAGCTAAGTGACCCTGTGAGTTAGGCAGGGTAGGCATGTGGGTCTTTTACACAAGAGGAAAAAAAGCATCCAGAATTGGGTTTTTCAAGGCCATGTGGACGCCAAGCATTACGGCCCAGGTGCAAAGCCAGTGTCTCTCACTCCTGCTCTGGAATCCTCTTCCCAACATGTACTTCCTCCACCCATGAAAGTGCAGAAGTAAAAGGATGTATTAACAGACTGGTAACATATGAAACCAAAACAGATCCTTAAGAAAGAGGGAGAAGCAGCTGGGGAGGGAAGAGACACCTCCCTGGAGTCAGGCCTCCAGACAAATTCCTGGAAGGCCAGCCCGTGTGTGTGTGTGTGTGTGTGTGTGTGTGTGTGTATGTGCGTGCGTGTGTGTGTGTGTGTGTGTGTGTGTGTGTGTGGTGTGGGCTCTGGGACAGCAGGCTCACCCACTGAACTTGGGGAGATTAGAAGGGTCCTAATTCCCCACAGACCTTGAAGCCCACGGCCAACAGTCCCCTGAGAAGAAAGTGTCAGCCTGGTTATGTTGGCCTTGGGGCCAAATCACATCCTGGCTTGATGGAGGCCCTGAATCTGGCTACCTATAGGAGTAGCCTGGAAGAGGAGGCCCCTGGGATCTCAGAATCAGAGGCTTGTTTTAACCAGGTCTCCAGGTGGTCCCAATGGGCAACCAGGTGGAAACCAAGGGTTTGAACTAGATTCAACTGGTATTACAATATATGTAATAATAACTTCTGAAATCTTCCTTTTATTTCAAATGAGACAATAAACAGAAAACCATTGAATCCATTTAAAAATAAATAATTATTATTTTTACAAAGCAATTTTAGGCTATTTGGGTAAAGCATGGATTTGAACAGCAGAAGGACCCAAGTTGAGGTGCTGGCTCTGACCCTAACGAGCTGTGGGGTCTCAGGTAAGTCATTCGATTTACCCCAACCCTGGTCATCCCAACTGGACAATGATGATGATGACGGTAATTATGGTGATGGTGATGGTGATGGTGATGGTGATACTGACGGTGGTGATGATGATTGTCTGAGCACTGCAGAGCTATTGTAAGAGTCAATTATAACATGTATATAAATCGCCTGGTGCATTGGGGGCATTTAAAAAATCGTAGTTTTGGTGCTTTGTGACCACCTAGAGGGGTGGGATAGGGAGGGTGGGAGGGAGGGAGACACAAGAGGAAAGAGATATGGGAACATATGTATATGTATAACTGATTGACTTTGTTATAAAGCAGAAACTAACACACCATTGCAAAGCAATTATACTCCAATCAAGACGTTAAAAAAAAAATTTAGGGGCTTCCCTGGTGGCGCAGTGGTTGAGAGTCCGCCTGCCGATGCAGGGGACACAGGTTCGTGCCCCGGTCCGGGAAGATCCCACATGCCGCGGAGCGGCTGGGCCCGTGAGCCATGGCCGCTGAGCCTGCGCGTCCAGAGCCTGTGCTCTGCAACGGGAGAGGCCACGACAGTGAGAGGCCCGCGTACCGCAAAAAAAAATTTTTTTGATAAATAAATAAATAAAACAAAAATGTTATGTCTTACCTTATAAAGTTTATTCAACAGGAATTAAAGACTGGTTAAGCAAATGCCAACAGCAAGGACCATTGTTGGGGATGGAGTTGGCTATTTGATATTGCTCTGTTCCGTGGGAAATAAAAATTGTCTTTGCTTTTGGATCTTTTGTAATCTTCTACTCATGATTTTTAGATTAAGTTAAAGCAAGAGTGGTCAGGCATTTGACCAGGGCACAAGATCTGGGGGGGATCAGTAAGTAATTTAAAGGAACAGTGTCCTTTCATAACAAGTCTGTGTTTTCCGGGCTGCTGTAAAAATGGGCAGATTTTCTACGTTTTAGGCATTTATTTACAGCCTGCCTTTGTTTCTCATGCCATGTCCTCTTTCTGTTCTTTTGCCTGGGGGTTGCTCTGTAAGATACTGTTTCTGAAGAGCTCTGTGAAAGAGGATATGTCATACCAGACTCAGATGCAAACCTGGTTTTTCAAGAGAGTTAATGGGTTGATAATTATTGAAGCTGGGCAATGAGTATATAAAAGTTCATGATTCTAGTCTTTCTACGTTTGTGATTTTTGAAATTTTTCATAATAAAATGTATAGAATATTTTAAAAATGTAGCTTTTAGAAATATTGTTTCGGGGCCTTCCCTGGTGGCGCAGTGGTTGGGAGTCCGCCTGCCGAATTATCCTTGGTAATTTGGGCAGTTCACACTGTAAAGTGCGGGATTTTTACTTCTCTCACTGTGTCACCATATTCGCCCCCCAGTTTAAGCCAACACATGTAACTGTATTTTACCACGCACTCTGCACCCAGCCAGGCCGTCTGCATCAGCATTTTGCTGTCCTGCATCCAAGGCAATCAAAAGAGGATGGGGTAGTCCTTCTACCGAGTGTTTTCCCAGGTCAGTTTCAGACCCAGACCTTCTGGGGGAGGTGAGGGAGTTCAGTGAAATCCCTTCCCATGAGTTGAGTAGGAGAATCACTGTGACAACCAAACCTAAAACAGGGTAAGCATTTGAAGGGCGCAATAGGAGTTCAAAGGTGTGATTGGGAAAGTCTGATGGAGATGGAGGCATCTTAGCTAGACTTTGATGAACAGGTGAGATTCATGCAGGGAGGGGTGTCTGGAAGTGCCCTCTGGGCGAGGGGAACAGCAGGGTAAGAGCTCAGAGGACAGGCAGGTGGCCCCACTGGGCAGTCGGGAGAGTTTCCAGGCCTGATCAGTGGTGCATCCACACTTGGGAGAGAAGAGAGGGTGGAGAGGGTGGGGAGGGCATGAGGCCAGCCCTTCCCATGCCACTCAGCCTCCCCAGCAGATGGGGCTGCCAGGAAGCCAGGGTGGGGACCAGCTCCTAATCCCCTAAGGAGGGGCTGACCCTCAACCAACCCTTTGCACAATGGCGCATCAGGCTTTGTCCTAACTGCTTCTGGTCTTTACTTATACTGCCTACATTCAGAACCAAGGATGTCCCAATGGCCATGGCTTTGACTTTGCAATTCAACCACAACCAGCCCCGACTCTGTGAATATCCAGAGGCATTTACACCAAGAGTCATCAGAGTTAGACTAGTGGGTACTCAGATGCTGGAAGGTGTTATGGAGGTACTGGACAGACTGGCCCAGGTGAGAAGCTACCAGGAGGTAAAGGTGACATCTCAGCCGTGGTATTTCTGGTGCTCAGCACTGGAGTTATGATTGGATTGGCCACAAATGGGAGTTGGTTTTCAGAATGACAGTCCACAGCCTTCCTAACTTCTTTTAAGACACACTCCAGGGCTTCCCTGGTGGCGCAGTGGTTAAGAATCTGCCCGCCAATGCAGGGGGCACGGGTTCAGCCCTGGTCTGGGAAGATCCCACATGCTGCGGAGCAACTAAGCCCGTGAGCCACAACTAATGGGCCTGTGCGTCTGGAGCCTGTGATCCGCAACGGGAGAGGCCGCAACAGTGAGAGGCCCGCGCACCGCGATGAAGAGTGGCCCCCGCTCGCCGCAACTGGAGAAAGCCCTCGGACGGAAACGAAGACCCAACACAGCCAAAAATAAATATTAAAAAAAAAAAAAAAAAGACACACTCCACCTTGGTTTAGCACTCAGGCCAGGGCAGGGGTGGGGAGTTTCCTTCGGGAGCCCAGCTTCTGCAGCATCGCACCTCATCCCGCTAGGTGGGGACTCGCGTTGAGCTCCTGAGTGGCTTTGGCATTGAACACATTGCTTGGCCATCAGAAGCCCTGCATTCCAAGACCATGAACCTCAAGAGTCATAGTAAATGTTGAATAGTCCTTTCTCGGCAAGAGATTGGGTGTCTCAGTTGAAGAGAGAGGAAGGACGTGTGGAAAGAAAGCAAAGCAATGGGTGTTTGGGGCCTGATCCCGTTCCCCGGACCTCAGGCTTCCTAAGGGCAGGCCTGGGGTCTGGTCCTGCTCCCTCCTTGTTCCCCCACGCCTGGCACTTGGAAGTTCTCAGTGAATCATGATTTAATGATTGGGGGGCGGCGGGGTGGCTTGTGTAAGTTCAGGGCTCCCACCTCACCCATCTGAGTGTCTAGCATTTATTGGCATTTTGGCAAATCCCCATTTGGCTCATCGCTAACTCCCTTTCCCTGGATGCTCCCTTCCCAGGGCCGGGAGGGAGTGTTTACAGAGAGGAATCTGAGAGACCCCAGATCTCTGACATCTCTGCTGTGCCTGCGTTAGAGGGACCAGGCACATCCCCACATTTTCAGGAAAACACAGAAGTCACAAACAGGCTTTTGAGCTGCTCTTTCATAAATGAGTCAAGACAACGGAGGGGAAAGATGTCCCCAGACACTGGAAGTCCCCAGCCCTTCCCAGGAGCGGTGGGACCCCAGATCGGCCCTGCCCTTGCCGTTTGGTTTGTGGCAAACTGTAAATGCAGAAACAGCAGCTTCTCCATGAGGAAGCCACCCAGGGGTGCAGAAAGGAGCCCAGGCATCATGGGCATGAAGGGAGGGCCCACAGTAGCCCCCAGCCCCCAGCTGCCTCGTGGCTCTGGGACACTCCCCAGGCAGCAGCCCTGGCTGGACGCCAGTAGACCTTCCGTCCTCTGACTTGTGTGCTCACCAACTGACCAGTCCTGGGACTTGATCACACACTCCCTCGGCTTCCCCAGCTGTCAGAGAACACGAGAAAGGGTTTTCCATCCTTACCTGGACCAAGGATGCACAATGATGATTACCATGGCCTCTAAAACTTGCCCACAGCTTGAACCTGCCCCTCCTACAAAGGGCAAAGTTCATGAAAGCAATACTGCCACCTCCCCACCCCGTCCCTGTCAAGCCCCATCCCCATTCAAAGACACTAAGCTACCCTGAGCAGAGCCCACTACACTATCCCCTTTCCAGTGTGCCGGCTGTGAATTCCTCTGGCCACTGGTGTCCACTGTAGCCCCTCCACACCCCTGCCTCCTCCAGTGCCAGCTGCCACCTCACCCAGGACCCCAGCAAGGTCTGCTCAAGCTGTC
This sequence comes from Neophocaena asiaeorientalis asiaeorientalis, assembly GCF_003031525.2. NCBI lineage: Eukaryota > Metazoa > Chordata > Mammalia > Artiodactyla > Phocoenidae > Neophocaena > Neophocaena asiaeorientalis. Next base: position 7,327,245 of record NW_020174642.1, read on the forward strand.
ATCATTGGAGCATGAACTTCTGCCTCCGTTTTGAATGTATTTTTACTGGCGTCATTATAAAACCAAGGTGGATGTTAAAGAAATCCCCCAACTGCAAGAAAATGGCAGAATTGGTTGGTCCAATGGCCAACAGGTCCTCTTCCCTCCAATCTGGGAACACGGATGAAACTTGGTCAAGTGGAATGCCCCCAAAATAAGAAGTTTAAGTTCCTTTTACTGGCTAGTTCAAGGAGATCTTTGCAAAAGCTGGGCATTTGTGGAATAAGCCCAGTCTACCTTCTTGCCCTAGCCAGTGTAAGGGAGTGGATATAATTTACTCTTGCTTTTTTGAATGAGGACAGCCGCCCGGAGGTCAGGGGTCCACGATGACCCCACGGGACTCCTCGGTGGAGCTACACTTGACCATTCTCCTGGTATTACAGAGAATGTGGTGGATTTTTAAATCTCTCTTCCATTTGTCTGCCTCTCATTTTCTTCTTACTCCACAAAACTCTTTGTTGAAAAAACTGTCTGGTTAATTGAGGATTCTGGTTAGTTGCTATGCCATTGATATAGGTATTATTATAAGATAAATATAAACATTGGTCCAGAGAAGTACCACTCAGTAGAGCTTTCTGTGCTGACAGAAACGTTCTATGTTTCTGTGTTGTCCAATATGGTAGCTACTCCCCTCCATTGCCTTGGAGGAACTGGATTTTAGATTTTATTTAGAGTTAATTATTTTAAGTTCAAATAGTCACATGTAGTAAGGGTCTAGTATCCTGGATAGCACAGGAAGGCCTTGCAGGTCAGCTGATGAGAGCACCCAGAACGAAGCTATCTGGATTCACTCCAGGACTGATTTGTGGATGAGAGCCTCCATTTGCTCACCTGTAAACTGGGAATACAACAGCCCTACCCCTCCATGTGGTTGTGAGGACTTAGTGAGACGATTCTCAGGAGCTCCAGGCTCCATGTCAGACACAGTGCAGTTTCTCCAGGAAGCCCGGCTTCGTGGTTCTGCGGCCGCCCAGTGAGCAGACTTTTAGTTTCTCCACACTCCTGGTTTCTACACTCCATCACTCCTATAGGCAATTTCTGACTCGGGTGTTTTAGTGAGCTGAATTGTGTCCTCAGAAAAGATGCACAGGGAAGAGGCCATACGAACAGAGCCAGAGATGGGAGTGATGCAGCCACAAACCAAGGACTGCCTGAAGCCACCAGGAGCTGGAAGAGGTAGGAAGGATCCTCTCCTGGGCCTCTCCTGCTGACACCTTGATCTGGGGCTTCTGGCCTCCAGAACTGTGGGAGAATATCTTCCTATTGTTTGGGGCCACTTTGTGACAGCATCCACAAGAAAAAGCCCAGGAGCAGGTAGGTTGCCTTGCTGAAAACCAGGCTTCATATTTGGTGTCTTGTTTCTTTGGAAAAACTCTTTCAAATGGAGTGGACCCATTATATGGGCTTAGACCCATATAAAAAGAACCAACTCACTCAATTTGGTTTGACTCCTTGGAAGGGGGTAAATTTCTAGCTTCGTCACGAGGACCCGGTTCAACCAAGAGACCTTAGGGAAGGTAAGCCAGGACTCAGAAATGGCAGGAGGTCAAAGGTCACCAGAGCCACAAGGCCAAGCAAGGACCTGCACACAGGAGAGTAGGGGCAAAGCAGCGTCCACATGTGTCCGGAGCCGTCACCACCGGGGCACAGAACACAGGGACTTACCCGAGTTAGAAGTCCAGCCGTCTGTAAACTTGGATGGGAAAGAAATTGTATTGTTATTTTCACTGACCTCCAGCAGAATGTAGCACTTCCCTGCTTCAGAAACACAGGCAACGAAGCCCACAGGCTCTGCCACGCCTGTGACCACCGGACCCACAGATATTTTCATATTGCGTTGCTGCCGTTGCAGGAACCTTACATACCTTCCATGCTTCCCTCGCCTTTGAAATTATGGTAGTTATTCGACAGACTGCTCAATCTTGTTTTTAATGTATTAATAAAGAAGCACATGGATTACCATTCCACAGTTCTGGTTTTTTTGTAATATTTCGTGAACTGTGTTTCAGCATAATGGTTTCCTTGGTAACCCTATATACTTAAGCCCTCATTCTGAGAAGCCATCCTAGGCTTCTCTAGGCTGCTGAAGGAATCCTAAGGAGGCCTAAGCACAAAGTAGGTTGAGAACTCCAGATTTAGACATGAGAAACCTACACGAGTGCTGTTGGGTCTCTTTCAACATAAGCTCTGTGCGGCTGGAATCTTTAAAGATTCACTGTCACGTGAAGAAGACAGGTGATCTTCACTAACCAGAAGCAAAGAGATGTCTCTCCATCTTTGTAAAGCAATGCAATTGACGTAGAGCCAATAATCTCCACCAGATCGGCACCAGTTAACTGCCTAAAGGGAATAGGCATATTCATCTTCATGAACTGTTGTGTTGTGACACTGTCTCATTTCCGGGAATCAGAGGGTAAAAATGATATATGTTTGTGGTTTAGCATTTGGAACTTTGCTCTGGCTTGGCCGGTGACTGCCAACATCTGCAAATTATTATGTGCTTTAAAAAAAAAATCAATTGCTACCACAAGCTGCACCCACGGTCCCTGGGGGGGCCAGGTCTCCTGCAGACCCACAGGGAAAGTTCTGGGGCCAGGAGGTGGCTGCGTCAGGACCCCGGAATGCCTAGGAAGCCCTTGAAGACATTTGTGAGTACAGCTGGGTGCACCCTACGTGCGTGAGTCTCTTGGTTCCCAGGTCGTGGCTCACTGGTCATTCATTCATCTGTTAGAGAAAAGGGGAAAAAAGCTGTGGCTGCCCAAAATAAAAATTACTCAGCGTACTCACGTCAATGTCAAGAGTCATTTGGTCCCTAGACCCCTTTTTGCCCCAGGCCGCCAGAACATGTGAGCACAGTATCCGGGGGGCTTATTTCTAAATGCAGCCACAGAGGCTCTTCCAGTCAGGGATGATGGGTCACACAGTTTGAGAGGCCCAGGCGGGTGCCTAGAACTTGGCAGGACCCAGCATCTCACCCAAGAACCCATCCCTTTGTTAGTCTGAGCCGGCTGGCTCTCATGACAGACGTGGAACGACAGAGCAGATGTTTGTGTGGGAAGGAAACCACACTTGACATCTGTCCTGCCGTGGGGAGATGTGTGTGTTCACAGATAGCGCTGGAGTTCCCTGGGGGGTGGGGCAGGCAATTAGCTGGCTGCATCACAGGTAACCTAATTATGGGGGAAATGGGATAAAACCCCGAGTGATAAGCAGGGTAACTGCTCCAGGTGGCTCTGCAATTTTTCCTGTTAATTTTCTCCCTAATTCACATGAATGTCATAAAGGTTACTTAAGAAGAGCACAGGTAGACTCCTGTCACGTGTGAATGGACAAAAAGGCGCTGAGCGTCAGCTCATGAATGGAAGGGGAGGAGAGAGGAGTGGCCCATTGGGCGTAGAGTGAAATTTGAGGACTCTGAAAAGAGACCAAAAAGGGTTTTGGTGGAATCAGACACACGTTGCAAAGCAGTATATCACTGTGAACCCAACTATGATATATTTATTTAGATGGATTATATAAATGATGAGGATGTAAGGCAAAGGAGAGATTCCAGGAAGCCTTCCTGGAAGAGGCGAGCTCTTAAAAGAGATGATGTGCACAGTTGGGGGACAGATATGGGGAAAAGAAAGGGCACTAAAGCCAAGGAAAGAGTAGGAACAGAATTAAAAAACCCAGAACCAGATGGCTGAAAGACAAGAAACCCGACTCAAGGATGAGTGTCCTTCAGACGTGATGCCCAGTGGAGGGAAAGGGTGGGGAGGGTAGAGGATGTTCACCCCTGGCTGTAAGCAAAGGTCTGACAGACCCCCAACCTTAATTTGTAACCCATGTCAAAACAACCAAGCCTTCCATTAATGTCACCCAGAGTCCCTATGACGCCAAATGTATAGACACCTGTATACCCGGTACACCTAAGCCTGGTGACACCTAGGATTTGCACATAGTGGGCAATGAATAAACACTTCTGTCTAATTTAAGAACTTTGACCTCAAACTCATCACCTCTTTTTGCTTGTGGATGAGCTGAATGAAGTAGAGTTGAATGATTGAGATTGGGAGTTATCCTAAGTGATAGGGAACATATCTGGTTTTTTATCTGAATGCATATAAGATCACACTAAAATCACTTTGTAGTTTCAGAATATACAGCAACTGATGGAGTTGGGGGGTGGAACAGAACACACGTCACCCTTGAGCAGAGTGTATGTGAAAGACACATTTCCTAAGAGGGTGGAGGCTCCTCTGACCTAGATATTAGACTGACACTGGCATCTTGACTGTCCTGATCTACTCACCTTGATGACAGAATCTCAAGCAATTATTTTAATTTAAGACTTCATAATAACAATCAAGAGTATGACCCCTACTGGGGAAGGCATTATATACAGAGTGCAGTCAATATATATTATATATTATATACAGGGTGCAGTCAACAGATAATGTAACAGAGTTTTTATCTACACCCTCTGACACACACATAGCTTAGGAATACCGGAAATGTGTTTCTGGTGTCACCAAGCCTATGGGGGGCGTAAGAAGTAGCTCCCTCCTGGGTCTGGCCAGGTACTCGTCTTATTTTTGTGTCTAGAGTCACTAATCCTGGTGAACCATCTCTGTTTCTTGTATCCCACTCCACTGGTTGTTGGAATAGCCTCTTTCTTGAATTCAGGATTTTAAATTATTGCAGAGCACCCTCAGTCTTTTTGCTGGCCATCAAATGACGGCCACTCTGGTAGTTTCCTGGGGCTGCTGTGATGAAGCACTGCAACAGGAATTTACCTCCCACTTTGGAGTCCAGAAGTTCAAGGTCAAGTGTCAGCAGGGTTGGTTCCTCCTAAGGGTGGTGAGGGAGAATCCGCTCCCCAACCTCTCTTTTAACTTCTGGCGTTGCCAACAACCCTCGGCATTCCTTGGCTGGTAGACAAATCACTCCCATCTCTGCCACTGTCATCACGTGGCATCTCCCTGTGTGTCCTGTGTTACTGCTTCTCTTCTTATAAGGACACCAGTCATATTGGATAGGACCCATCCTAAGCCACTATGAGTGACCTCATCTTAACTAATTATATCTGCAAAGATCCCATTTCCAAAGCAGGACACATTCTGAGGTACCAGAGGTTAGGACTCCAACCTATCTTCTGGTGGGGGGACACAATTCAACCCATAGCAGTCCCGCGAGTGGATGGTCCTCAGTAACTGCATATAGAGACCTACTTCTTGCTGTTTCTAACGGATGCACTGTTCTGTCTGAGGCTGAAAATTAAGGAGACCCCCTATCTGCCAAGGTACCCCACCCACAAGTCATTGCTGTATCTGCTCGCTGCTAGAAGATTCTTTCACTCTCTACAGTCCTGCAACAAAGGGTTGCATTTTGTGTCTTCACACACACACCCGTACATAGACACCAGGTCTTTTGGCAGGAAGGGAATAACACCTCGGCTAAATCTATTTGAAAGAGTCTCCCTGCAGAAGGGACACCATATTTAGCAAAACCAAAAGTTAAATTTGAATTTCAGATAAACAATGAATTATTTTTTTAGTATAAGTATATCCCAAGCAGTACTTGGAACATCCTTATACTGTAAAAATAATGAAATTTCAATGTAACTGGGTGTCCAGTATTTTATGAGGCCACCCTCCCCCCACCACCATGTGACAATGGTTGATGTGGGTCATGTGATCATCCCCCACCCCATCCTCTCCCCATCTTCCCTGTAGCCTTGGGGTAAGGATGCTACAAGATGTGAGCAGTAGCAAAGGGGACCCAGGTGGAATTTAAAACGTGTAGCAGATAATCCCCCAAATAAGTAGTTCACATGGGTGGGCATTTCCAGTTTTACATAAAATCGTTTCAGAATAACACACGTGATGGTTTTCAAAGTTGATTTTCATTTCCAAATTGCTCTGACAACTCTCTCCAAGAACTAGCCAAGATAATCCTCTTCCTCAAACACTTTCTTCTTATCCAAACCTGATCGGAATGATGTTCTTGGTCTGGGAAGCCTTCCTCTCCTGCCCCAAACAGTTAATGCAGCTGGAGATGGTTCCTCGGCGGCAGCATGAGCTAGGAGCTGGCCTGAGGAGAATCAGCTCGCCTTCTCGCCCCTTGCCTCTCCCCTCCAATGCCCATCCCCACCCTCACCCCCATCCCAGGGCTCTCCACCTTCATGGTCTCCAACAACGGCTCTTCTAGACACATTTGGGATTGACCCACCGAGTAGCGATAGGAAGAGTTTTCCGTCTGCTTCTGACCACAAGTCTGCTTTGGAGCTCTAATCCTTCGCATGTGCTATTTCTGCCCCACTGTTGCTCCATCTTAAAAATGAGAATAGGGCAGGACAGGAATAAAGACACAGACGTAAAGAATGGACTTGAGGACACGGGGAGGGGGAGGGTAAGCTGGGACGAAGTGAGAGAGTGGCATGGACATATATACACTACCAAATGTAAAATAGATAGCTAGTGGGAAGCAGCCGCATAGCCCAGGGAGGTCAGCTCGGTGGTTTGTGACCACCTAGATGGTGCGATAGGGAGGGTGAGAGGGAGGGAGATGCAGAGGGAAGAGATATGGGAACATATGTATATGTATGACTGATTCACTTTGTTATAAAGCAGAAACACACACACCATTGTAAAGCAATTATACTCCAATAAAGATGTTAAAAAAAAAACGAGAATAGAAATGCCCCTTAAAAATAAGGCTTTTTTTAACTATGAGAAAGCATATAATTTTCTAAAACCGCTGACCTAAAATCTGATTGCTAATTTCCAGGATAGTACTGTATGTATTCCTGACTTTCCTGTCTGTACCGTCTTCAGGCCACACCCATCCACTGCTCTGCTGCTGTCTCTCTCTAGACTGGAAGAACTAACCACTGAGATATACTGGAAAGGTACCACCACGCTCCCCACCGGGCTGGCGGCAGCCCTTTTGTTTACACCTGAACGTCACTGGCAGTTTGGAATCCAACAACCCTCCCTTACCCACCCCTGGTCATGGGGAAGCTTTGCATCGCTTCTGACTTTTTGCAGGAATGTCCCAAAGCACAAAGAAAATTGTAGGTGCCCAAGACCATGGATGCAGGTACAGGCACAGTCTAGGTGTCCAAAGCTGTGCTGGGTGGAAGAGACAGTGAGTAGGGGGGATGGGTGAGCACTTAGAGGCAGTAAGTATGAGAGAGGTAGGCAGCAATACACATGGAAATTGGTCCACCAGGTGAGTGGGTCTGCCTTGCTATCTGTCGAATAGATGTCCTTGGAGGTGGGAAAACAGTGTTCTTCCAACTGGTTGCCTGGAACTAGGCTGATCCTGGAAGTAGAGGCCTGGGTCTCCACTCGCAGAAGAATTGGAGGGTCCTTATCTGAGGCCCTTGCTATGACCCCTGACACCCTCTCTAGCCATCATTTTCCTCTCAGGGTTACTGGTCCCTCTAACTACAACAACAACAAAAGTGATTAAGGTGATAAGTAATAAGTGAAAGGTTATTCTCTCTGAATGAGAAAATTTGTATCAGCATCTCTCCCCGTGAGCCCGGGCAGTTGAGGCTATGGAATGGTTGAGTAGATTATCCCTTTTAACAGAATCCCGTGGTGGTCACTGTGGTCTGAACACCAGGCTGGTGTCAGGCTGGTGATGGCGGGAAAACAAAAACTGCAGGAACATGAGCGTAAGATTAGCATCTGCAGGGGATTTGTCTGTTCACATCAGGGTCACATGCCCTTTTCATGTCCTGCTCTAAGAAATTCCCGCACAAAGGCTCAGAGGGAGGGGGCGTATGCGGCATCTAGGTGGCTGTCCATCCACTCCAGAAGGTTTCTCCTGCACTTCCTGATGGGTGCCGTGGGAGTCTGGCCCTTTCTCGGGAGTATTTCTATGGAGCAAAAATGTACAGACTAATCATCGGGTCACCTGCTCTCTTTGCATCTTGTAGGGAGCCTTTGCATCAGGTTGTACCCGGAAGGACTTTTTCTGCTCATTTTCTTCTTGACTTCTTTCCCCAAAATCCACTGAAAACACTTAAAACCACTATTTCACTGACTTATTTTCTGAACCATTGGAGAAAAATCCCTTTGGCGAGAGCTCTGCCAGTGAAAGGCATGGAGCTGGAATCCAAACCTGGAAACAAGGAGCCGGACAACTGGTCTAGGCTGGAGACCACAGCCACAAAGAACACAGCCCCTGTACCTCCCGGGGTCCCCTGCAAATAGAGGGGCTCTGTTTGCAATGAACTTACCAAAATGTGGCTGGGAATTGCACTTTGGAAACCAGAAGTATAGGGCTGACTAAGTCCATCCTGGCTCTGCCTGTGCCAGACCTCGACGGAGTGAGAGCAGGCTTTCCGAGAGGGGGTGGCCTGTCCAATACGTTCCACAGGTTTTCTTCACCTGGCAGCCAGTAAACGCCCTGATCGACTGATACAGGGCTCCTCAGAGAAGCCCACTTCTATTCCCACCTCCCCACACACAAACCTCTTTGCCAGTTTGCAAAAGTGCGTGCCAACGCAAGAGTGCGTGCACTCATGTGTGTGCACGTGTGTATGTGCGTGTTTAATGAAAAGAGGCCTGTTTAGAGTTGGTCAGAGGCTTCGGAAATCAAACGTGGCTTTGAGCTTCTCACTGCAGAGTGAGTCCACTTTGAGGAGAGGCCTTGATTGACCAGAACATGAGACCGGGAGCCTGGAATATGGCCCATCCAAACCTGGCCCCAGCCCTGAGGCACGGGTCACACAGAGTATTTTGTTTGTGTTTGTTTTTTCTTGCATCAACAAAAGTGTAGACATAGAAGGGAGAAGAATATGAGACCAGAAAGGCTTATTATTACCTGAACAAGAGGGTCATTGGGATTGACTAAAGTCATTGAAATGCTTTGAAGATTAATGGGCCCATATAAAGGTTAATTTGCTATGAGGTTTCTCCTAAGAAACAGAGCACAGAAGGCTTGCATATAAAACACAGAATGGAGTCCTCAGCTATAATTAATGTCTATAAAGTTCTCTTTATCAGATTTAGTTGATGCCATTGCAGGAGGGGTGGTGAAGAGCTATGCCAGCACTCTTTCTTTCAGGCAAGAAAGTGGAACTTTGGGTCGCTAAGCTCTTCTTTTTTTTTTTTTTTTTTTTAAATTTTAGTTTTTATTCATTCATTTATTAAACAAATGTGTTTTTTAATTTTTTTAAATTTATTTATGGCTGTGTTGGGTCTTCGTTTCTGTGTGAGGGCTTTCTCTAGTTGTGGCAAGCGGGGTCCACTCTTCATCGCCGTGCGTGGGCCTCTCACTATCGCGGCCTCTCTTGTTCTCTGTGGAGCACAGGCTCCAGACGCGCAGGCTCAGCGGCCATGGCTCACGGGCCCAGTTGCTCCGCGGCATGCGGGATCTTCCCAGACCAGGGCTCGAACCCGTGTCCCCTGCATTCGCAGGCAGATTCTCAACGACTGTGCCACCAGGGAAGCCCAGCTAAGCTCTTCTGAAACCGCATGGGAAACAAAAACACCAGGGTGAGGGGTTAATGACAGTCCCAGAAAGGGGAATCAAATGGAGCCCCTTGTGGAGAGAACTCAGGGCCCTTGAGGGGACCAAGTAATTGTCCAAATACTACTCAGCCATAAAAAAGAAGGAAATTTTGCCATTTGTGGCAACATGAATGGACTTGAGGGCATTAAGCTAAGTGAAATAAGTCAGACAGAGAAAGACAAGTGCTGTATGATATCACTTATATGTGGAATCTAAAAAAATACAACAAACTAGTGAATAAAACAAAAAAGAAGCAGACTCAGATATAGAGAACAAACTAGTAGTTAACAGTGGGGTGAAGTAAGTGGGGAGGGGCAATACAAGGTGGGGAGGGAAAAAGGGGGGTTATTATGGGATTATATGAAGTCATATGTGTGAAACTTTTGAAAATTGTAAAGCTCTACAGAATGTAAAGAATCTTTCATTCAATAAAAATAATAATAAGGTAAAAAAAAAACTATGATTATTCACCATCAACCATAGCATGCTTGCTCTGTCCCATCTGCTTTAATGAAGATGCAACCCAAGGTGGCCCAGTAACCACAGTCCTTTCAAGGGGACCCTAACTAAGGACCCAAGGGCTGGGAAATCCCACCTCCCTGCTTCTTGTGGGGACACACCTCACACTGATTGACAGTGAAAGGGGTTCAGCTGACCTTGAAAATCCTCTCAGGGAAATAAAAACTAAAGCAAAGGAGCAGAAGTTTACATCAAGCTTAGCTTCACCAACCAGTAAACAGCACCGTCTAATTGTGGTCCGAATGTCCCCATGACCCGGAAGGGTCTGACCTCATGGCATCTCTCATGCCTCCTGGACACTTGCCCTCTGTGCTGGAATGTGGCCATAGAGGTGGTTGAGGTTTGAAACCTTGTGGGGAACAAGGGGGAAAATCAAGAACAGGTGAGTAAAGGGTGACAAATTTCAGGGTATTTAGGTGACGTTTACATACTCTATGGAGGTGTGCAAACATTACGCAAACGATGCACATAGCGTGTGCCTTAGCTACTATTGCGTTGAATTGCATTGCATCCCCCCTACAAATTCCTGTGTTGAAGCCCTAACCCCCAGCACCCCAGACTGTGACTGTATTTGGAGGTCAGGTCTTTACAGAGGTGACTAAAGTAAAATGAAGCCATCAGGGTGGGGCCTTAATCCAATCTGACTGGTGTCCTTGTAAGAAGAAACAATCTGGACGTAGAGACACCAGGGAGGCTTGGACACAGAGGGATGGCCACGTGAGGACACAGGGAGAGGAAGTCCGTCCACAAGCCAAGGAGAGAGGCCTCAGGAGAAACCAGCCCTGCCCACACCTTGATCTGGAACATTTAGCCTCCAGAACTATGAGGAAGTAAATGTTTAAAGCACTCAGTTTCAGGTATTTGGCTATGGTAGCCCTAGCTGACTAATACAGCCACCATCAAAGAGCCAGAGGCCACAGGGCTCCCACCAGCCTGGACACCTTGGGCACCAAACTCCCACCTGTGGTCCTGGGAGCTCTGCCGCCACCCCTGGCTCCAGAGCACAGCTCAAGGCCACAGTTCCATGGTTCCAGGAGCCTAGTGGGCAGCACAAGGCAGTAAGGAGAACACTCATCTAAGGCGTCGCCTCCTCTAGGCAGCTTTCCCTGACTGCTGCCCCTCCCCTGGGCTGGGCATCCTGCATCCATCCTCCAGCCTCTCCAAGAGCACTAGAATCCCATGCAGGGGACCACTTTGGGCACCATGTTGTAATTCTCTGATTCCCTCAGCCCAGCCCCAGGAAGCCCCAGTCCCGGGCCTTTTTCTCATCCCTGTGTCCTGGCACCTTGCTCAGCACCTGGCATTAGGTGCTCAGGGCTCTTTATTCCCACAGCTACCAACTGACCGTGATGTGCAGGCCCTGGGGAGAGAGTGGTATCACACAGGTCTGGTCCCCGCAGAGCTGACATACTAGGGTAGGACGTGGCTGAGCCCAGAGGCTGACCCACGTGGTCCAGGCTTTGTCATCAGGGAATGTGTGAGGCGTGTGGGAGCACAGGATCAGGCCCCTGATCTGTTTAGGATGGCCAAGGATGACACCCTCAGGGGTGCCCCACGGAAGCTGAAACCTGCTGGAGGATTAGGACACAGCCAGGCTGGGGGAGGGAAGAGTGTATCAGCAAAGGAAACAGCATGTGTGGCAGCCCAGAGGTGGGCAAGGGCAGTTCCAGTAGCTGGAAGTAGTTCAGGATGGCTATAGGGCAAAGCTACGTGAGCTAGAGAGAGAGCTTGGGTGCGGCTGGACTGGTTAGTAAGGCAGGGCTTGAAACCCCTTTGTCAACCAGGGTCAGGGCTGTGAGAACCTATGAGAAAGGAATGGCTGCAGGGGAGCCGCCCCCGGGGTTTCTGCTGGTTCCTAGCCCTCTGGTCCCACTGGCCAGAGGTCTTCAAATACCATGACTCCACTTCATGGCATTTTGCCCTGAAGGACATGCACGGATGTCCCAGGTTATCCATCATCACTGGATGAGGCTTCAGCAGACAAAGCCTAGCAGAACCCCCTGCAGGGCTCTTCAAAGAGGTGGGGGCCGGGGTGGGGTCCAAGGCAGAGACCATAGGCTGACGCTGACCCTCAGGGCTTGCAGACAGGCTAGGAAGGGCAGGAGCTCATCTGATCCGGGGTACAAAGCCCTGTCCCCTCCTCTTGGAGACCTCATTCTACGCCCCCTCCTCCAGCCCCCTGAAATAAGGGGGTCAGATGGGAACATTACTCACATCAGCAGTCAGACACCAGCCCTGTGCTCCAAATGAAAGAAGCAGTAGGGACCCGGGGCACTTTATCAAAAAATGACCAATCTGGTCTTTGCTCTGGGAGGACTCCAGCCTGTGGCTCGTGGAGATGAAGACAAGCTTCTGCCCAAGTGGCAGGTAACAGCACAATCTGGTCCCCAGGGTATGAACTTAGCTGGCTTTCTGGAAAGGGAAAAAGATGACACTGCTAGATTGTGCTCGGCTGCAAAGAATAGCCGGTCATAGGGGGTGACTCATTCAAGAGTCAGGCTGAGCTGGGACAGGGATACCAGAAGCTTTCCAAACAAAAGAAGGAAAAGGCCAGGATAAGGGTTTGGGACATTCTGCCAAAAAATATAGAGGAAACGATCATTTCCACACTGCTCTCGAACCTGCATTTCCCCAGTATTTGTAAGAACTCAAGTCTGTTCCCTCCTTCTACAAACTGTGCCAACCTGATCGGGGGTAGAGTCATAGTTTACAGAATTTAGTGTGTGTGGATGTCATCGCTCCTGCAGTTACATCAATAGCACCATATTTTGCCATGAAAACACAATGGTTGGCTTTAGGAATGCTTTTTAATCAAGTGACGTAAAAATATTGAAATAACGTGCCAAGGATTATTTAGAGTTCTTCTAGGATGCTGAAGAGATGGGGAAAATCATTTCTAGAATAAAATCATTCCACAAAAGTGTTTAACATTTTGGCAAAATTAGTACCGTATGACGCGTGTAGTGAGAGGGTGATATCTCTCCGTTGCTTGACTGAATCGGTGAAGCAATAAATCACAGGCACTCAAGAAATATTTGTTCAACGGTTAAGTGAGTGAAAGAATGAATTCAGGGGCTAGGAATGGCATATTCAAATTCCCATAATAAGGAACGCTCATAATAAGCGTCAGTAGTTGCACAATTTATTGTTGACCCCTAAATTCTGAAATGTAGTACATTCTACATTTTCTTCTTATTTCCTTTTCTGAGTTTCTAACAAATAAAACAAGACATTCTTGGATGCAAATAATCCCTGGCAACCCACCCTTGCATACATTCTTCTTTGTTATTCTCTCTGAGCATCTTTTCTTGGCCTCCGCTCGTCCCCAGATCATGTCCAGACAGCTACAGGTTCAAACTTCCTGGAAGGAGTCCGCTAATCCAGCCGTCCACAACATGCCCTGCATCTGGGTAGACCCGTCACCTTCTTCAAAGAGGCTTTCATTTTATTTTAATAACCGAATGTGCTAATTCAGGCATCCTCTCTCTCTCATACACACACATACATGTGTACATGCATGCACAAGCCTGTACACACATGAACACCCACCCAAGCACATGCACACATGTGCACACATGGACCCCATCCATGGAAACCATGGTCCTCGCCTTCGAGAGAGTAAGAAGTGAGTCTGAGGACCTGCCAGTGAGAGCCAACACCTGAACTGGCTCAAGATTTTCTCCCCAGTCCAGAGCTTTCCCATTTCCTGTGCTGGGCGGCCACCCGTGCGTTCCAAAGAAACAGGCTCCAACTCGACTTTCCCATTCCCTGACCCTAGGTCAGTCTTAATTCTCTCTGTGATGAAGTTTAGACATTTGGAAAACAGTCAACATGAATGCAGGCCCTGTCCTGAGGCCTGGAGGGCTGTATCTCAGATGAGCAAAAAATTCCCCAAGAGGCTTCTGAGGAAATATGGCGCATACGTACAAAGAGACCTCACATTCTGGCTGAGTCTTGGAGTTTCTTTTTCCTTCCAGAAAAACTTATTCATCACATTTGCCAAATGCCAATATCCTGACAATTGATAGGATTAGATCATGTTGCATGAAGAGGAAGGAAGTCTGTTAAACTTCATACACATGGTGTTCTCTCTCTCTTTCTCTATGTCTCTCTTTCTCTCTGTGTGTCTCTCTCAATCTCTCTTTCTCTGTTTCTGTCTCTGTCTGTCTGTTTCTCTCTCTCTCTCTCTCTCTCACACACACACACACACACACACACACAGCACTGCACGTCTGATTCACTCGCACACCAGCCTCCTCCCACCTCCTGGCACCTCCCTTGGACTGGCCCACCTACAGCTGACACTATGAAGTGATGAAGTGTTAACGCTCAGAACACCTCCACTCACCACCTACCACAGCCTAGACTCCAACTCAGAGAGGACGTGGAGAGTATCCCCATGTGGCTGAGTGCAAGGCCATGACCGCAGACAGAGAGGATTAGATGTGTCAGACAGCAGAGAGGCAGGAGAGGCTGGGGCCGGAATGGTTCTGGAGTCCCTGGCTGCAGACACCCTTGGGTTGCAGTGTTATTCATCAAAGTGATGACCAGAGGAGATGCTGGTCTGCAGAGGCCAAGACCAATGAGTGCAGTTTGGGGCATTTGGGCTTAAGAGGTGATCAGAGGAGGAAACCAGCAAAGATTATTAAAAAGGAGAGATTTGGAAAACCTTCCATTCAACAAACTTTTGCCCCAGCAGAGCACTTTCTATTTATCAGGTGATGATTTAGTCCCTGGTGCTTCAGCACCGAACATAATAGACAGAAATCATACCTTTATGGGGTTGACACGGGGATGAAGGGGGCTTTGGGACAGACAAAGGACAAGATAAATAAAACATGGTATCCCAGATGGTAGTAAAGGCTAAAGAGACAAATCAGGCAAGGAAAGAGGAAAAAGTGCTAGGGGAAGTTGCAGCTCTAGGTATTGTCTTAGCTCAGGCTACCGTAACAAAGCACCACAGACCAGGACGATTCAACAACAGAAGTTTAATGTCTCATAGGTCCAGAGGCTGGAAATCCAAGATCGAGGTGCAGGCAGGGCTGGTTTCTTCTGAGGCCTCTTGGCTTATAGACCATCATCTTCTCCCTGTCTTCTTACAGGGTCTTCCCTCTGTGTGTGTCTGTGCCCTAATCTCTTTTCTTATAAGGACACCAGGCAGATTGGATTAGGGCCCACCCTAGTGACCTCATTTACCTTAATTATCTCTTTAAAGACTTGATCTTCAAATAAGGTCACATTCTGAGGTACTGGGGGTTAGGACTTCAACATATGGATTTGGAGCGGGGGGGGGGGGGGGACATAATTCAGCCCATATCAGGTATGGCAGTGGCCGCATGCTTCTGCTTGCCCCTGTAGATTCACTGTCCCTGCTTTTCCACTCCGCACTCTGCCACAGGATCCTGGGGGTGAAATGCATCAATGGCCCCCACCTGCCAGCCTCTGTTGGGAGCACATCAGAAGTTCACAGAGAGGAGGGTGTTGTGGTATTTATTCCCCCCCACAACCTTCCCTGCTGGGTTGCTTTCAGAGATGCACTTCCTTGAGCTCTCTCTCCAGGTTCTGTCAATGATAAAACTGCTCCCCCCCTTTCGGCTTTCGGACCAAGAGTCAGCAAGGGCTCCCCACTATTCCTGGTTCTGGGGTGCTGCACCACCCTGCCCCCAAGCTGGTAAATTGTCCGTTTATTAAGTTCTCCTCAAATTACCCCACTTCAGTGGGCTGTCTAACCAACACAGGGAGAGTCAGGGCAGGCTTCCCTGAGAGTCAGAGGAATAAAAGGCAAATCAAGAAAAAATGGTATCCCAGAAACCAAGAGAACTTCAGGAAGACAGCTGTGGTCTATGGTAAGAGCTACAGTGAGTAAGGAACCGCCAAGAGGCGATGAATAGAGAAAGACCCAGGCCCGCTCAGCCGCGGTGGTGGGGGACAGTAGAGTCAGGACACTCCTCAAAGCCAAAGAAACTCTTGGTTAAGGAGAAGGGGAGTGAATTTCATAGTAAGCACACACCAAAAGCCTTATCTACCTGCGATCCAGACACAGTGAATGAGTAGCTGTTGCCTTGGAACGTTCAGCCTCCCCAGCTTTGCACGCAGCACACGTGTATGGACATTGCACGTATGTGTGTGTGTGTGCGTGCACACCAGCAAATGAATGAACTGTCCTTGGGGCCTACCACTACAGATGTTATTCCTTTAGTAAAGATGTATATCTCCCACTTCAAGCCAAACAATAGATATCAATCTAGCTTTGAAGATAAAGCCTTAGTTATTCAAGCTACGCCTCTCAGAAGATGTGCTTTGTATTACACTTAATTTATGATACGATCTCTGTAGGTTTGGTGCTGACGTGGTAGGAGATCTCCTTTTCAAAAGTCCTTTCTTTCTTAATAGACTTTATTTAGAGCAAAACTGACTGGAAAATACAGAGTTCTCGTAAGCTCTCTGCCTCCACACCTGCACAGACCCCTTACTATCAACCATCCCGAACAATTATGTCCAATTTTTATATATGTTTTAAAACATTTAACCAACCATAGAGTTTTTCCAAAATCTTTCTGACAATAAATAGCATTAATATGTGCCTGTTGGGGCTTCCCTGGTGGCGCCGTGGTTGAGAGTCCAGCTGCCGATGCAGGGGACACGGGTTCGTGCCCCGGTCCGGGAAGATCCCACATGCCACGGAGCAACTGGGCCAGTGAGCCATGGCCGCTGAGCCTGTGCGTCCGGAGACTGTGCTCCGCAACAGGAGAGGCCACAGCAGTGAGTACCACAAAAAAAAGAAAAACAAGTGCCTATTGGCTAAGAATAACAAAAAAGATTAAAGACGTTCTTACAAATAGTTCTCAAAGCCAAGAGTTAGGTGTAGGATAGAGCATCAATCCTCCCCACTCTGCCTTGGCCATTCCGCCCTGGTAACCACAGCTGATACTTTCAGTGGTTTCAGCCACTTGCTTTCTAGGGCCTCACAAAATCTTCCTTTTTGCTCCAGTTCCAAGAAGGAGTGTTGGCTTCAGCAAATCACAAACTCTCTGTGCACACCGGGAAGGCAAGGAACCAGCAAGAGGTGAAGGCCCTGCCTCCCCCTAGAGACAGAAGAAATATGGTACAGAAACATTTTTGCCTAATTGCCCAGCCAATTACAGAGACAAGTTTCTTTCCTTCAAAGAAAATTCTAAAAGAAAATCTTTTTTAAAACATTGGCATCTTACAGCTCAACTAGCCAGCCTTCCAACTGCAGGTAAAATCAGAGACCGGCTTCAAAAATGGATAAAGAACTTGAATAGGCATTTCTCCAAAGAAGATACATAGGAACTTCCCCGGTGGTCCAGTGGTTAGGACTCTGCCCTTCCACTTCAGAGGGTTCGTGTTCGATCCCTGGTCAGGGAACTAAGATTCCACATGCGGCGCAGCCAAAAAAATAAAAAAAGATATACAGATGACCAATAGCACGTGAAAAGACAGGCAGCATCGCTAATGATTAGGGAAATGCAAATCCCACCATGCAATACCACTTTATACCCATTAGGGTGGCTACTATTAAAAAAAAAATCAGAAAATAACAAATTTGGCGAGGATGTGGGGAAACTGGAACCCTTGTGCATGGCTGGTACAAATGTAAAATGGTGCAGCTACTATGGAAAATAGTATGGCCGGTCCTCAAAAAATTAAGCGGCATTACCATATAACCCAGCAAATCCACTTCTGGATATATACCCAAAAGAATTGAAAGCAAGGACTCAAACAGATATTTGCACACCAATGCTCACTATTTATAATAGCCAAAAGGTAGAAACAATCCAAGTGTCCGTCAGTGGACGAATGGATAAAGAAAATGTGGTTTATCCATACATACAATGGAAGAGCATTCAGCCTTAAGGAAGGAAATTCTGACACCTGCTATAACATGGGTGGGCCTGGAGGACATTATGCTCAGTGAAAGAAGCCAGACACAGAAGGATAAATTCTGTCTGATCCATTTCTGTGAGTGGTCAAATCCATAGAGACAAAAAGTAGACTAGAGGTGACCAGGGGCTGAGGCAGGTAACAGGGGGATTGAGTGTTTAATGGTGTAATGAATGAAAAGCTCTGGAGATGGATGGTGGTGATGATTGCACAACAATGTGAAAATACTTAATGTCACTGAATGGTGTGTGCAAAAAGGGTTAAAATGATCAATGTTATGTTATATGTATTCTCTCACAATAAAAAAAAAAAATTAACTCTTTTAAAAAAGGTCAGGGTTTCCCTGGTGGCACAGTGGTTGAGAATCTGCCTGCCGACACAGGGGACACGGGTTCGTGCCCTGGTCTGGGAAGATCCCACATGCTGCGGAGCAACTAGGCCCGTGAGCCACAACTACTGAGCCTGCGCGTCTGGAGCCCGTGCTCCGCAACTGGAGAGACCGCGATAATGAGAGGCCCGCGTACCGCGATGAAGAGTGGCCCCCGCTCACCGCAACTAGAGAAAGCCCTCGCACAGAAACGAAGACCCAACACAGCCAAAACTAACTAACTAAATAAATAAATAAAGGAGTTCCATAAAAAAAAAAAAAAAAAGTTCAGCAGCATTTTTTACGCCAAGTCTTTCCTTAGTACATCCCATCAGAGCAGGGCGGGGGCAAGGAGGCTACTGGGTCACCGTGGCCTCAGGTGGGGAGGGCTCTGGGCAGGAGCTGCAGCCTCCTTTCCCCTCTCCTTCCTCTTACCTGTGCTCACACAGGTAAGTGGTGGAGCCGGCACCCAACCCAGAGCCCCGGCCCTCACTCTACACACCTCGTCCCTGCCACCGCCCGATCACCACTCCTCCTGACCGTCTGCTCAGGCCTGGCACAGAGCAGCATTGGTACCCACCTCTTCATTCTTTAGGTGCCGGCGTTTCTTTCAGGTGTCTTTGATTTTTCTGCGCTATTAAAAGGAATACCTGAGAAAGATATTGACAGCCGACAGTAGGGAAAATAAGAAGTGTCTTTTTCCAATTGGAAAGCAAAGTGAAAGACCTCATGGGTGATGCACTTTTTATAGAAACCCATCACATCACAGCATGATTGTATTCTCACCCCAGACCTCTTTGGCCCTGAGCGGCACGGCCCACTATAGCCATGGTCCCGCCTCAGATGGAGCTGCACACGATGCGGACGAACAGGGGCGCGGCGGGGCCAGCAGCATCCACAGTTCTATTCGACATCATGATAGGTTCCCACCGCAGCCCTAATGGAGGTTTGCATTTGTAAGAAAAGCCTCATTCTCAATCCCACCAAGTCCTCCGTGGAATGTTCCAGACAGAAATGGAGCTGACGGTAAGATCGCAGACACTCTGAATGGTTCAGGACCATACAAGGTCATGAAGTCCATTTTCCCGCCCCCAGGCGGGCTCACCATGGATGGCAATCACCCTGCTTTTAGGGATATCCAGAGTGGGGGAGCCGACATCACACCCTGGACGTCGCATCCCGAAAGAGGTCCTGTTTCCGTCCCATCTGAATCCCTCATGCTGTGGGGGGAGGGGTGATCTTGCCCTCACCTGGCTACCACCTACTGGGAGGGGGGTGGTGCTCACTCATTGTCCCCCGACTCTCCTACAGGACAGACGATTTCACCTTGAATCACCTGAGTGACTCTCCTCTGAAGCCTTAAGCCCCACCAGAGCCTGTCACAATGACAATTGCCAAGTGTCAGATCTGTGAAGATGTAGCATTGGCCATGGGGCAGGACTGGACGGGAGAAGGACGGAGAGGAGTGACTGAGAGACAGGAAGGCAATAGGATGGTGGTTCTCCAACCTGAGGGGCATCGACATCCCCTGGAGGGCTTGGGAAACTCAGATGTCTGGGCGGCATCCCAGTGCTTCTGATTCAGGAGCTCTGGGTTGGGCCAGAGAATCTGCACTGCCAACATCTGGGAGGGGCTGCTGATACCATGATGGATAAGGACACCCTCTCAGGAGAAACACACAGAAAACCCTTCTGGCCATCCAGCTTCCTGTGCCAACCTGTCATCACCATGCTGAGGAATGAATGCTTAACAAACAAAAACCTATCACAGGTTTCTCTCCTGTGCTTCCTGCCCACACTGAAAGGGGGGTGGCTGTCCTCTCTGTGATGTGGCCACACACCCCGTAGTGACCTGCCATCCTCCCACTTCTTTGCAGCATTTGAACAGGGAACCCTAAAACCCATCCCATCCAGTAACCCCGACTTCCTCCCAGGCGTGCATCCAAGTCACCTTCTCAAAGCTGATCCCCAGGGACCCAAGGCGTCTCCAGCAGAGACCCCGATGCCCCCAGCAGACCTGCCCCTCCTCTGGCCCAGGACAGGCCCTCATGCCCCCCACCAACCTCGCCCAGGTACCCGCTGTGGGGTCCATCCTTCCATCAGCCCATCTGACTCCTGCTGCTGGAACCAGGCCCCGTTGCTCCTGGGTGTTTCACTGTTTTGCTCCAAATGACTCCTGCTGCTGGAACCAGGCCCCGTTGCTCCTGGGTGTTTCACTGTTTTGCTCCAAATCTCTGCAAGTTGCCCAGGGCCTGCATCCTTGGGGAGGCCCTAACCTCCCTAATTTACCTTTCCTTTGCCCCTTGTGAAATCCTCTACTACAGCCCAGCTGACAGAGTCAGATCCCCTTAGCTGCCCAATACGTCTTCCCTCTGGTCTCTGACCATCCTGATCTCCTATCTCCATGGGTCCAACCTTCTCCTGTCCTCCAAAGCCCAGCCTCAAGTCCTCCAAGCATGCCTCCCCCTCGAAGACTTTCCAGCCCCCAAGTATAAAAATCACCCCTCCTCCTCTGGTACCCATAAAGCAAGAACTGTTCCCCAACTATGATTTCTTGTGAGCAACACGTAAAATTAGATAGATGATAGACAGAGAGGTAGATAGATAGATAGATAGATATACACCATATTGTATTGTTATTTGAATGTATGCTTTCCCTAAGTAATCTTCCCCACCCTACCCCTACTGCTGCCACCTGCCAACCCAGGTCCAGAACACCTACTCCCCTAGACAAGCACCCTGAGCAGTTGGAATAACTAATCTATATTATATTAAAATTACTATTTATAGGTATCAATATATCAGCTCAAGTTTATATCATATTGTAGTTACTACTTACATATATATATATTTCTGGTAGGCAGAATAATGCTCCCCCCTCCCCAGGTTATGCTGATGTCCTAATCCCTGGAAACTGTGACTTTGTTACATTACATGGCAAAGGGCCTTGGCAGGTGTGCTTGGGTGCAGACCGGGTGGGTACCCTGGATGACCCAGTTGGGCCTAATCTAATCACAGGTGTCCTGTGATTAGCAGAGGCCCTGTCCCAGCTGTGGTCACAGAGAGACATAATGGCAAGGAATAAGAGTCAGAGGTGGACAGAGGGACCACCAGCCGAGGAGCCACTAGAAGGTGGAAAACGCAGGAAAACAGAATCTCCAGAAAAAAACACATCCGGGGTTGACACCTCGCTTTTAGACCAAGGAACCCTGGGTCAGACTTGTGACTACCAGGAAGTAAGAGAAGAAACTTGTGTCGTTTTAAGCTACTAAATTCGTGGTAAATTGTTACTACAATAACAGAATTACTGCAACATTATATTCTCTGTGTGTGTGTGTGTGTGTGTGTGTGTGTGTACGTGCACATGTATCCTTGCTACGCCAGAGATCTCGAGGACAAGATGATGTCTGATTTGCCTTTGTGCCCCTTATAGGACCCAGAAAGTGCCATCATATGGTGGATACTTCTCATGCACTTGTGTAATTCCCCCTACCTATGAGTAATTTTTTGAATGATACAGAATATATTGGGGCCAACGTTCATTTCTAGGCTCAGAAAAATGGGAACGGGATGCAGTGGGGGGATCTGATGTCCTCAGGGTAGTCAACATTTCTCAGCTAGGAAGAGGCTTTCTGGGAGGAGCTGTGGCCCAAATCAGGAGAATGGCCTTTCTGGCCTGTAATTATTTCACTAGATAATGACAACCTGAAATTCAGGCTGCTGCCAGGGTGAGCCCTGGGGCTGCTGTGTCTTGTTCTAGGGCCTTCACCTCCCACTGAGCAGGGCATCAGAGACAGAGGGAGAGCCCTACCCCACCCCTACCAGACTTAGTCAGCGGTCAGAGGGATGGGAAGGTCCCGGCAGGTGCTGGGTACCAGGATGCTGGAGGGAAGCCCTGGGTGGGGAGCAGAGGGTGTCCCAGGGAGGAGATACCTGCTGGGAAGCCCTGATACCCACCTAATGGGCGGGACGTGGGGCTCCCTGCTGAGTCTAAAAGCCTGGTCATGGACATAGCATCTGAAGGCCCAGGCCAAACCAGTCGGGCCAGATGCAGGATAACACAGCAGCTCTACCGATCTCATAGCTGATCAAAATTGACCTCAGGTCAGGGATAAAGAAACACCAAAACAAATATAGAGAAAAGCTCTCACGCTGATTACGCCAAGGCAATAAGACATGTGGGTGGTTTCTCGCAGAATCCTTGAAATGTCCAAGACTACCTTCATCTGATTAATCAATCACGCTTGCAGAGTTAGCACGGACAGGCAGCAAGGCCTCCGAGGTGACACTTCCAGTCTTGAAGGAGGAAGAATAGATAAGGTCTCTTGGGAATAAAACCTGACAGGTGCTTTACACACATCATGCAATTAATCTTCACAGCAGCCGATGAGGTATCTGCCAGGATGCCCATTTTACAGAAGAATACACTGAGTCTTGGGGAGGTTCAGTAATTTACCCAGGGTCAGAGGTTAAGTGCTCAACCCTGGGTCCTACAGTGGGTGAGTTGCAGGGCCAAGCGTCAGCCCCAGTCCAAGCAGCATCCCTCCCATTTCCTTGTGCGGCGGGATGGCCCAGGCAGCTTGATTTCGGGTATGGGGGGGCAGGAGGATATTGTGTTAAGAACTGGAGCTCTGGAACCACACTGCCTCACTCCTGATTATTTTTCCTCTCCGCCTCAGTGTCCTCAGCTGTGAAATGGGGATGAAGCCTGTATCACGGAGGTCGTGAAGAGTCACCAAACTCGCGCACAGAGGTCACTGAGCGAGGACTGGCTCACAGCAGGGGCTCAGCACAGGTGAGCTCTTTGATTGACATTCTCTCGGTCGCGGCTTTGGTGCTAAGTAGCCTTGTGACCTCGAGTAACTTACATTCTTTGCAACCCGACATGAAAGAAGGTGACCATCCTTCAGGGAGCCGATTGCGCGGTTGGCAAGTACCCAACTTCCGAGAAAGGGATCCCCAAAGGAAGAGATGACTCTGCACGCCTCCCCAGGAGAGTCACACGATGCTCGGAATCCTAATTTTCAAACCTTGGTCTTTGGTTTCTCAGTCGTTCAAAAGGGTCAATGCTGTAAAAATATTCCATCGCTCCCTCCCCATGGCTCAGAAGGTCTTGTCAGGAGAGAGTATCTTATAGAGGAAGGAGTCGTTTTCTAAAAGCTCCAAGTCCCAGAAACCTTTTTCAAAAACAAAGGTGAAAGGTCGGTGTGGCTCCCTGGGATGGGCACACGCATCTGTCACCGTGTCCACGTCACCATAGCACAGGGCATGACGGCGTGATTCAGGGTACGTGTGTCCCATGTGCGTGTGTGTGTGTGTGTGTGTGTGTGTGTGTGTGTGTGATGCCCTCGGAGCAGCCTCGTGCCTGGAGGCACAAGTTCACCTGCATTGAAGACAACCCTGGGGGGTGAGAACGGGATCCGCGACACCCAGGTCAAGTACCACAGCTCAGTTGTTGGCTGGGAATTTGCCAAACGGCAGCATCTGTTACCAAGGCAACCGTGATGTCACTACCATTTGAAAGCACTTGACAGACGAGACAATAGTCTCACACCTGCACTCAGTCACTTTAACCTCACCCAGGAGGCACGTTTGTGCAAGTCATTAGCCCATTTCTCAGCTGGGGAAACTGAGGCAGCTCATAGCCATGTCCTGCTGGAAGTCACGTAATGAGAGGCAGAGCTGCGACAGCACAGGTCTCTGACTCTGATCACCTGGCAAAGGCCATTCCGGGCATTGGCATCAAGGAGACACCACTGGGTCACTATTTCTGGTAGTAATTCCATCTCTGTCCTCTGCGCTCAAGTCCCCTCCCCCCCGACTTCCTCCCTTTCCCTTATCTCTTAAACACAAGCAGCTACCACTACCGGGCACAAAGGAAAAGAACAAGCCCAACACACCAAGATTTACACCCAGCTTGTGACGTGGCCCAGCCAGGCCTCCCACCTGCCTGCCCGCCCGCACCTGTGAAGGCTTAGCCCGGAGAAAACCAGTGAGGAGGGAGGGAAGTGGAGCCCAGGACCTCTTCCCGGCCATCGCAGGAATGTGTTTATTTTTATGCATTTGGACACCCGAGTCCCTGGAAAAAAGGCTTCCCTGCTGTATTCATATCCTAGGGCTGCACAGCAAAGGGACTTTGAACAGCTCTAGAGCCAGAAGTCCCGACATCATGGTGTCAGAGGCCTCAGCCCTCTGAAGGCTCCAGGGCAGCATGCTTTCTGCCTGCTCCAGCCCCTCCGGCCCCTCCAGCCTCTGGTGGCTGTTGGCACTCCTCGGTGGCTCCCGGCTCGTTGCCGCATCACCCCGACCCTTGTCTCCATCCTCGTGCACCTTCATCCCTGCGGGTCTCTGTGTCCCCTCCTCTTCTCATAAGGACACCGGTCACTGGATTTGGAGTCCACCCTAATCCAGCAGGACCTCATCCCCACTTAACTAATTATACCTGCAAAGATCCTATTTCCAAATAAGGTCACAATCTAAGGTTCTGGGTGGACACGAATTTGGGGGGTGGATATGAATTTGGGGGGTGGAATGAATTTGGGGGGTGGACGTGAATTTGGGGGTGGACGTGAATTTGGGGGTCGGACATGAATTTTGGGGTGGATGTGAATTTGGGGGGTGGACATGAATTTTGGGGTGGACACGAATTTGGGGGGTGGACATACCAGCTGATCGGTGCCCCAGCCTCACCTCACCACACCTCCTCTGAAAAATGGAGCTGGAAAAGACCACCCAGAGGAGCATCCCATCCGCATTCCAGCTCCTGGCAGAGATGAGTCACTCCATCATCAGGAAGGCCAGAGAAGGGGGCTGGGGTCCCAGCACCCCACTTCCCGCCACCTCTCGGCCCTTCTAGTGCAAACGTTTGTATCCATCGACACAAATAGCCAAGAACCTTCCATTTGTGTAACACGCCAGCTCCTTCCACAGCTAAAGAACTCTTGGGGTAGTAGAATATGGATGATTTTCCATTTTTTTCCCACGTATTCAGACGTGACACAGCACTCCAAAATTTCCAAAGGGTATGGATTCGGGGGGTGGAGGAGGGTAGGATGCAGGCTCATCCAGTTTGACTTAGTTCATACTGGAGGCACCGCTGCAGTATTTCCTGAGCTCTATACAAGCTGGGAAAGGCACGTTTCTGTAATGTCCACGGCCCTCATTCCTCAGACAGTCTGCCTTTACAGCATGTCTAACAACTTAGTTTCTGGGTAGATGGCTTCCCAAGTTAGATGACTCTCCGTATTGGAAAGGCCTGCGTTTGGGGTCGGAAGTCCTGGCTGGGCTTCTGGGCTTTATGACATCGAGCAAATCGGTTCATTCTCAGCCAGAGTTTTCCCACTGGTCTTACGGAGAGAGATGAGGGTTGAAAACACCCTCACGAGAGGCTGGCCTGTGACGGCCGGTGGTGACAATAGGAGGGAGGATGCCACACAGCTATACACGCTACACACGCAAGCAGCAGTCTCATCACTTATCAGAATGTATCCCAAGACAGCTGAGATGTTGCCCCTGGGTCAGAAAGGAGAGAGCTGAGGGCAGATGACAGCTCCCCATGACAGGGTTCTCTACAAAGGAAAGTCCAGCAGAACATTATGGGAGGCCGATCACTTGGAAGAAACACCACTTGTTGCGTGGCCAAGAGATTCAAGGTTTAGATCAGAAGAAGTGTTTAAAGTGTGAAGTATCCAGGGAGTCACTCTAACCTTCAGTGAGTGACACTTGATGGGAAAAAAAAAGGATACAGAATTAACCCAAGCAATGCAAGTCTCCACGGCATAGCCGGCTGTCCCTGGGGAACTCTTGACTTTGAGCTTGAAATGTTTCTCTTTTTTTAACCTAAACTAAATGGAGGGGCTCGTCAGCAGCACAGAACGACGGGAAAGCTCACCCCAGGGCCCTGGCACCTCCTGCCCATCCCACCCAGCTTCCACCCGCTCCCTCCTCAGCTGAGAACCCTGCCAGCCTGACCAGGCCCACGGAAGCTTCTGTATTGCCCACCAGCAGCCAGCAAGATCCAGAGCCTCTCGTGGACACACACCCCACACAGCGATTCACATCCAAGGACCGAGGTCCCTGGGCACAGCCCAAAGCCACTCAGCGAGGAGAGGGGCTCAAGGTTCAAATCAGCCCCTCCCCGCCCCCTCCCTTCCCCTCCTTCCTCACTACTCTTAAGGGTATGTGAAGAATTAGCAATGTTTCTGTTGTGGAGTAATGCTTCTAAGGTTGTATTCAGTGGGCTGCATCTTTTCCAGAAAAACGTTTCAATTTTATGTTTTCATTTCAGTGGTAATATAAATGTAAAAAATGATTCTACCTTCACAAATTCACAGTTGAAGGATAAATTCATAGAATAAGACTACTCAGCATTTTACAAATGAGAGAATCCTTGATTTTTCCTCCTTTAAGTGGGATCTGAGCATTACTCAAATTTGGAGGGATAAAAAATAAGTGTCAGGATATAATCCATAATCCAGTGGCTCTCAAAGTGTGTTTTCCCAACCAGAAGCATCAGCATCCCCCGGGAGCTCGTTAGAAATGCAAACTCTTGGACCTCACCTCAGAGGTGAGTTTTCTGAATCAGAAACTGAAATCTGGGTTTTAACAAGCCCTCCAGGAGATTCTGCCCCTAAGGAAAGCCTGAGAAAATGATGAATGTTCAAACTATTATACTAGAAACTGGAATTCGAGCAGATCTTGCAGCGTTTAATTGAACGAAGGGCATTTCTGCACATATTTCCACCTGCTGCCTATTTCACTTTGGAACAGGTCCCTTTTGACCAATCATATAACACATGGCCCCTGATGCTGCTCTATGCTGGAGAGCTCACATCATTCACTGAGCACTTAATCCTCCCAACAAACTTTGAGATTAAAAAAAAACAAACAAACTTATTAACTGCATTTCACAGATGAGAAAAACTAGGGCCCAGAGAGGTTAAGCAACTTGCCCGAAGTCACACAGCCGATCGGGACAAAGTTAGAGATGGCATCCGTATTGCCTGATCCCCACTCTCACAAGTCATCAACTCTACAGGAAAGAATCATTCGGAGGAGGTTTCTAGAATAGAAGAGACACCTATCCTGCAAGGGACTTCAGAGGCAATCAAGTCCAACCCTGAAGGCCCAAGGGGCAGGGCAACACCCAGGGTCCCCAAGCAGAGCCAGGACAACCCCTGATGCCTGCGACTTCCTGGCTGGCATCCTCCTCCAGAACCATAGCGCACTTTGCACTCAGAAAGGCAATTGGTCCTGGACAGCACGGGAGGGGAGGGCTCTGAGGCCAGGGGTCCACGGGCACTTCCAAAGCTTCCATGGTTCCCAAAACGTAAGAACTAGAGGCCCGATCTAACGTGAACAAGAGAATTTCTGAATGCCGATGAATAATGGGCCGAATAGCTATCTTCTTTGGAGAAGAACGTTTTATCAGCAGTAGGTCTAGTTGTCATAATTCAGCCTTTTCTGAGGAGGTCATGACTATTCTCGACACCCTCTAGCCTGCTTCCGGTTCCATCCCGACTGGATGCAGAGCTGTCCCAATGTAACCCTCCTTTTTCTCTTTTTTCTTCCCTGTCACTCTGTCACTTTTGTTTTCAGGACTACTGTCCCCACCCTACTCCCATACCCCACCGTAGTCTCTGCAAGTCTTCTGTTCCACGAAGGGTGAGTTTCCTTTTTTTTTTTATTCTGGAAGGTTCTAACACAATTGGCTCTCACCATTATCCCTGGGCTCCAGGACAGAATTTCGAGCTCTGACCATTTTCCTACCCGTGCCCATTTTTTCTTTAAAAATGTACCTCTAGATGCCCTTATTTGTGTGCCCCTCTGCATCCTGAATGACTGTTTCCTCTTGTGTGACCACAATGTAGGTTTTGTTTGTTTGTTTGTTTGTTTTCGGTACGCGGGCCTCTCACTGTTGTGGCCTCTCCCGTTGCGAGAGCACAGGCTCCAGACGCGCAGGCTCAGCGGCCATGGCTCACGGGCCCAGACGCTCCGCAGCATGCGGGATCTTCCCGGACCAGCACACGAACCCATGTCCCCTTCATCGGCAGACGGACCCCCAACCACTGCACCACCAGGGAAGCCCTAGGTTTTTTTTTTTAATAGTTGATTTACAATGCTGTTCCAATTTCTGCTGTACAGCAAAGTAACTCAGTTATACACATATTTACATTCTCATTTTTATACTCTTTTCCATTATGGTTTATCACAGGATATTGAGTATAGTTCTACAGTAGGACCTTGTTATTTATCCATCCTGTAAGTAAATAGTTTGCATCTACCAACCCCAAATTCCCAGTCCATCCCTCTCCCTCCCCCCGGCCCCTTAGCAACCACAAGTCTGATCTCTATGTCCATGGGTCTGTTTCCATTTCGTAGATAGATTCATTTGTGTCGTATTTTAGAGTCCACATATAAGGGATATCGTATGGTATCTGTCCTTCTCTGTCTGGCTCACTTCACTTAGCATGGCCATCTCCCCTTCTCTGTCTGGCTCACTTCACTTAGCGTGACCATCTCCCCTTCTCTGTGTGGCTCACTTCACTTAGCGTGGCCATCTCCCCTTCTCTGTCTGGCTCACTTCACTTAGCGTGACCATCTCCCCTTCCCTGTCTGGCTCACTTCACTTAGCGTGACCATCTCCAGGTCCACCCGTGTTGCTGCAGATGCGTTATTTCCGTCTTTATAATGGGTGAGTAGTGTTCTATCACAATGTAGGTTTTCATCAGAGATTTGTTTTTCCCCAAACACTTGGGTCTCAGCATCTGGCCCTTCTGGTCCTGCTACCATGTCATCTTAACAACATGCCTGCATTTTGCACCTTCGCTACACAAGGCACCTGCCGCCTGGCATCATCTCTGCCCCTCAAGAAGGCTTACAAAGCCCCCCAGGGAAGACAGGACATATATTCACCCAACAACAAACTCAGAAACATGGTGAGCTCTCTGAGTAGCTTAGGTAACACGCCGGCTGAGTGAACCACAGGCCTGGGCTTAGAAAGCAGAGAATTATGACAAGGGGGCTGTGGGCACAGAGGCCAATCAAGCACTGTCTGAAAATTCAACAAGTACAATGAACTGTTTTTTGATAACATGTAAGGATTAGGATTGACGAAACCCACCTTCCTTGAAAGAATTAGGAATTTACAACACCTTTTTGACAATCGACACCTTTTCTCAATCAACAAATGCCAAGATCCTATGGGTCTTCAAGATGTGTTGAATCACAAGGACCCTCATTTTCCAAAGAGCTGGGAGACCCTGGTCTGGGCAGTAGGTGTTTTGGGAGGTTCAGGTCTGAGAGGGGTGGGGACAGGCTCTCCAGGGGAAGGGACTTCTTGGCTTTTGTTTTAACCCCATCAACCCCCAACCCATGGTGCATCTGCTTGTTCGCATCTGAAGATCAGAAAGCACTTTTGTTCGGGGCAGCCATTCGCCTGGGCAAGCTTGGCCTCTCAGGACACAGCTCCCCGTGACATCCTCCAACACCTCCAGGCTTTGCTCGCTCCCCACCCGGCCAAGCAAGATGGGTCGATGGAAAATGCAGCCCCGGGAGCCTGAAGCCTCCCCTGGGGACGCAAGCAGAGCTGGCGGGTGTCCTACACTTGGGTGCAGAGAGCCAACC
The DNA here is from genome assembly GCF_003031525.2 of Neophocaena asiaeorientalis asiaeorientalis. Classification (NCBI taxonomy): domain Eukaryota; kingdom Metazoa; phylum Chordata; class Mammalia; order Artiodactyla; family Phocoenidae; genus Neophocaena; species Neophocaena asiaeorientalis. The sequence continues at coordinate 7,357,209 of NW_020174642.1, forward strand.
ATGGGTTCTGTCTCCATCCTGTCAAGCCCCCTCTCCCACTGAGGAACATGGATTCGCACTTTGGAGCTTCTGTAGTGTTTTGGGGTGGGAGGCGGAGAAAGGAAGTGGAATCACCTCAAATGCCCACAGACGACTGATTTGCACAAATGGTAACGTGCTGGGAAGGTAGAGTAGTTCTCATTGCTCTGGAAGCACGTTAATTGTATAAATAAAAGAGCCGATCGCCAACTTCCAAGATGGGGAAAAGGAGCTGAGGGGCCAACCCCACGCCCCCTGCAAATAGAAATATTCATTTTGAATATTCAGACCTGGAGGTTCACCCTCAAGTGTCCTAAGGAGGCCAGGCTAGGATGGAAAGCCACCCCAAGCTCCAGTCCCCTTATTCCTGACGCCTGTCCTGTTCCTGCACCAACTCACAGAACCTGATCCTGAATCGGCCCCTAAAGCCAGGCCCCCTCCCCAGGCTCAGGCTCACGTGGCATCAGTGCCCACCTGTCCTGCCGCCCGACCTCCCACTCGACATCCCCCAGCCAGTCACTCCCCCGCTTTGCATCCTTACTCCCCTCGCTCCCGGGTGCGTCCAGGCCCCAGGGAGCAATGCGCTGAGCCCTCCAGGCCACGGTCCCCCTGCCATCGCCAGCCCCTACCTCCACACGCCTGCCGTGTCCAGCTCACACGGTTTCTCAAACGTGCCAGGGCCGCTGCGTTCACACTCTGCCTGTTCCAGGAATTCCCTTCCCCCTCGTGCCCCTGGAGACTCCATCAGTCACGCCCTAACCCTTATGGAGCCCACCCTGGAGAAGGCTGGGGGCAGTGGCGTTCACAGGACAGAGGCGCTGTGCTCTCACGGAGCCCAGTGTTCGGGAGAAACTCAACAGTTACCCGCGTGGTTATTTAACTACAATTAATGGGAGTGCAACAAAGGAAGAGAACGCCCTGTGCTACAAGATGACCGGTGGGCTGGGGCCCTGGGGGGAACAGGGCAGGGGATGTCACCTACAGTGGAGATAGGGGCCACCCTTTTGGAATGAGATGCAAACGTTCCGATCAGGATGCCTAACGAGCTCCCATCTCTCACCTGGATGGCCACGAGTTGGTCATCTGGGCCATCCAGGTGAGAGATGCTTGGTCCTTCGGGAGATACTGAAGGCTGAGCCAGAGGCACAGGACTCAGGTCATGGGAGAGGAAGGCGGTGGGTATTAGCCAGCGTCTCTCAAGAAACCAGACTTAGAATATATTTATAAGGATTTGGCTCCAGTAGTTACAGAGGCTGAGAAGTCCCTGCACCTGCAGTCAGCGAGCTGGAGACCCAGGGGAGCTGACAGTGCAGTTTTGGTCAGAGTCTGAAGAAGGTCGATGTCCAAGCTCAAAAGGTCCAGCAGAGAGAGCAAAGACCCCCCTTCCTCCATCTTTTGTTCTATTTGGACCCTCAAAGGATGGGCTGAGCCACACCCACCCTGGGGATGGCAACCTGCTATACTCAATCTACCGATTAAATGCTCAGCCCATCCAGAAAAAAACCCTCACAGCCACGCCCAGAACAAGGTTTAACCAGAATCCAAAGCACCCTGTAACCCAGTTGCACATACATTAGCTATTGTAGGGAGTTATGACTCCAAGAAACAGGGGCCGCGTCCCCAGGGGAAGAGCGAGGACAGGGGAAGGGAGGGAGGCCGTGCGTGTGGTCTGGACACGCTGAGTCTGGGGGCCTGGGACACACCCGCATGGAGATGTAAGTCACCCACGTGGATGTAGAGGTCAGGTGGGAAGAAGCAGCTGGGGTAAAGCTGGGGCAGCTCAGGCACCTGGGGCCCCAGGCGATCACGAACTTGCCAAAGGCAAAAGGGGCCGGAGCGAGAGGCACATTCAGGACGGAGCCCTGAGGAACCCACCTCCCCTGGGGGCCCTGCCACCCCACCTACACCAGCCCCTCATTCAGGTGCTCGCTCACCCCACAATATAGCTCTGCGTGATGGCAAAGGTGCATTCATTTTAGATGTTTCTGATGTTCTTTTTAAAGTCTCCTCCACTACTTTCCTGAATAAAAGTATGGATGCATGAATGCTTCCTGGTCCCTGAGCTTTGCCGCTACAGGTGCACAAACAGCCCATCGCTGCTGGGAGCCCGCCTGCCCCCGCTCATCACCCCTGACGAGGGGTGCCCCGCCTCCCCTGACAGAGGATGCTCTCCCGGGAGAATGCAAGATGATCTCATCACTGTTGCAGGGGCTTTTCCCGGGAACTACTCTACGGCCAGACTCCCTGGACGCCCCTGGGTAGAGGTGTGGAGGGGCTCACTGGGGCCACGTGGAAATCCTCCTCTCTAGGTACCTGTCCCTCCCCACCTCCCCAGACTCGGTTTCAGGCAAAGCAAACCATTCCCTTTACAAGATGCGCCTGTAAGGCAGCGTCGTACACGGCTTAGAACAAATGCAGCATCAGGATTGGTTCACCTGCACGATCAGGTGTTCAGTGTAGGCTCAGCCAGAGAAGCCCTGAGCTTCCATAGTGATGCTCCCCAGAACGTTCTGGGAACAGCTGTTCTGGGAGTTGCCTTCAGGGCTGGGCTTATGAGACAAGCCTGCTGCAGCCACACTGCGCGCACGCACACGCACACGCACACATGCTCACACACTCATATACGCACACTCTCACGAGCTCACATTCATGCTCCCATACATGCTCCCAGGTGCACACACGCATCACCATTCTTCCTAGTGGCACCTCCACTTCTAGCTCATTCCCTTTAGCCTAAAGCATGTCTGCAGGAGACTAGGGCCCTGCATGTGGGCAGGTGGGGATGGAGGGCGCTTCCAGGGCACAGCCATCAGGAGACAGTTAGACGGTCCTTTGGAAGCAGCTGTGGGCAGGTGAGCTGGGCAGCTTCGTGACTGCAGGTTAACACATCGAATGAAAGCCCTGGGTGTGTTGCTTTGGGGCCCTGACAGCCCTCCACTGTCACCTGCCCGGGCCCTGTATACGGACACAGAGACACACGGCAGGCAGACTCGAGGAAGAAGAAAGGGCCTTCCTGCCACCAGTTGCAGAAAGAACCATGATTTCACTCTTTGCGAGGGTTCCCTGTGCAAAAAAATGTGTGTGCCCCATTCCTGAGAGTGTATTAAAATTCAAAGAAGTTAATATTATGGCCCTGTATACAGACACAGGAGCCCAGTACAACCTTCTGCCCCAACCTTGTCCACAGAGACACACGGCAGGCAGACTCGAGGAAGAAGAAAGGGCCTTCCTGCCACCAGTTGCAGAAAGAACCATGATTTCACTCTTTGCGAGGGTTCCCTGTGCAAAAAAATGTGTGTGCCCCATTCCTGAGAGTGTATTAAAATTCAAAGAAGTTAATATTTTAAAATGATAATAGTCATCATCTTACAGGGGTGGATTGGGAGTTTTTCCATTTATTTCTTTAATGTGGCCATTGTTTCACACTTTTAAAATACTTTTAGCAAAAGGGGAAATGTCAGTCCATTTCCTCTGACCTTGCAAGTGGGCCCTGTCTCCACAGCAGGGCCTGGAGCTCCAATTCCTGCATCCGCTGACACATTGTCACCAACCATCCCGGGAGACCGGCTTCAAGGGGCGGGGATATCTGGCCCTCGCGTCACCCCACGGGTCACCACGCCCTGCTTTCCATGAAAACAAAACTTCCAACATGATCACTAACATCCAGAGATTTGCATTTCCCAGCTGCTCGTCCACAGGCACCACCCATCCCCACAGAAATCTCGTTCGCGGTCACCACTGTGCAAGCAAAGGAGAAGTGGGCACTCTGCCCACTGGGGTGGTTATTGCTTTCCTGGAAAGTTTGATTCATACGCCCTTCTGCTTAAGTCACCCCATAGTATTAGTAAGCAACGTTTATTCAGAGCTACGTGAGGTGTGTGAGCTGAGTCCAGTGAATGTCACGGAACACATCTTCCTCCTGCGATGAAACCGTCCATCTTCCCTGAGTTAGGGTTGCCTGATGGGAGCCATTTTTTTCTCATCAGCACCCAGAGGTTTTCCTCTTACTATCCTACTGGACTGTCCCTCAGTGAATGACACAGACTCAGAATCCAGTTACAGGGCCTCTGGTCCCTCTCAGGTCGACTGGAGACTAACCAGTTTTCTAAACAGAATACCCTCTCTCACTTGGGTTCTCCAGAGCTGCTTTTTTGGACATCTACCAAAAAAAAAAAAAAAAAATCCTGCTGAGATGAACTTTTTACCCCTTGGCAGGAGCCTGTAGTGCTTCAGCAAACCTTCAACATAAACAGGGCTCCCTGACCTAACTCTTCCTATACACAGTAGCAGAGTAGTGATCAAACGGGAGTCTGACAAGCAAGGTTGCACTTTTGGATCCACTGAGGTGCAGCGGCTGGACCCAAGTATTCGCCTCCATTCTTGGTTTAAAAAAATACACAGAGTAAAAAATACCTGTGATCATCTACCTGGCTTTGCTTGGAAGGTCCTCCCATGTGGATGAGGGCTTGACTGTTTTTCTTTCATGTGTCGAAAGGGAAGTGAACTGATCCCGAGACAGCTTAACCCATGGAAACACCACTCCCAGGGAGGTTATGGGGAGAAATAAACACACATGAGGGGAAAGGAGCTGGGTAAGCATAGTGCAGGCAGTGGGACCGCTAACACGACTGTGGTGATACCTCTCTAACTAGGGGGTGACTCCAGCACTGACATCCAAAGACAATAACAGGTTGAAGGAACAAGGACCACTTGTCGTGGATGTGTTCCTATTCCATCATCAGCTCTCTGTGCAGTTTCTTGGTTTCTTCAAGTCTGACTTCAGGACTTTCTTGAGAAAGCTTCTCAGCTTTCCCCTGCTTTTCCTCCACCACCTCCCACCTGACCTGCAAAATGCTCTGCAGAGGTCCTCCAAGACACACGCTGCAAATTTCTTAAGGAAGTTACACTTACCCAGCTTAAGAATACTCCTTCCAGAAGATGTGGTACATATATACAGTGGAATATTACTCAGCCATGAAAAAGAATGAAATAATGCCATGTGCAGCAACACGGATGGACCTAGAGATGATCATACTAAGTGAAGTCAGCCAGAAAGAGAAAGACATACAACATCACTTATATGTGTAATCTAAAAAAATGATACCAATGAACTTATTTACAAAACAGAAACAGACTCACAGACAAAGAAAACAAACTCATGGTTACCAAGGGGGAAAGGGGGAAAGGGATAAATTAGGAGCTTGGGATTAACATATACACACTACCATATATTTATAAAATAGATAACCAACAAAAACCTGCTGTATAGCACAGGGAACTATATTCAATATCCTGTGATGAACCATAATGGAAAAGAATTTGAAAAAGAATGCATATGTATCGATGTATAACTGAATCACTTTGCTGTACACTTACAACTAACACAACATTGTAAATCAACCATACTTCAATTAAGAAAATAAATACTCTTTCCACAAAGGTGAGTCGGTACAAAAATTACTGTGTCAGGACCTGAAGCCAACAGTCCAAGGGCAGGGGTGGCAGACTTTCTCTTTAAGGACCAGCTAGTAAATATTTTTGGTTTTTAGGGCCATTTGGTCTTTTTGTAGCTACTGAGATCTGCCATCAGAGTATGCAGAAAGAGCACCGATCCCATGTAAGTGAATGGGCATGAATATGTTCCAGTAGAACTTTATTTATGGACAATGCTAACATTGAAATTTCATGTAATTTCCATGTGTCACAAAAAACTGTTCTTCTTTTGATTTTTTTCCCCAACCATTTAAATATGTAAAAACCACTGTTAGCTTGTGGGCCATACAAAAACAGAGGGTGGGCTGATTTTGGCCTGTGGGCCAATGTATGCTGACCCCTGGTCTACAGCACTTCTACCAGTAACAAAAACATTATGCTCATGTACACTACATTGTGTATGTTATAAAACACACTCAAAAAAATCAACAAGGTGAAAGTGAGAAACATATAAATTGACATTCTGGCATTTTCTTCCTGAACTCCTGCATCGGATTGTTTCACAGAGTCCTGGAAGCGCATGCACCCACCTTGGAGATATCTGATCTGGTAAATGAGAAAACTTTTACGAGATGTATGTTTCCTATTAGCCCACTGTTTCCAGAGATCAAGGAATGATGGGGCACTCAACATCTCAGTCTGAGATATTTTGGTAAAATGAAGACATGCTGGCTTATAATCACAAAGCCTAGATGTGAGAAGTGAAAAGGAACTCAGTATTTCAAAATCTGAGAAGGGCCGAGCTAGAGTCATGCAGCCTCAAACTGGCAGACGCGCTTCAGTTTGCTCAGGACCAGTTAATCTTGTTCTACGGGAACAATAGTTCTATCAGTTTATCTCGATTGGAGAAGAAGGATGTGGCTGCCCTCCACCCACCTCGTCCTTTGTTTTGTGAAGGATTGAAGCCATCCCAACTTCTTTTTCAAAGTCTGATAATGAATCTAAGGGGTCCGCTTAGGCTTGGAATAAGCCATTATTGGATGTCCATAGAGACAGTCTGTCTATGTGGGATACATCCGTATTTATCTTCTGTAGCCCATGGGTCCCAGCCCAAATCTGGATCAACCAACAATCTGAACCCCTCAATGATCTCAGGTTTAAATCTGTCCCCCAGAACTAGATGTTGACTCAAAAATGGTCTAAACAGCCCTTCCCCAGTGCCCCACACCCAAGGGGAAAGCAGTGTCAGGACTGCTGTTAGGAATGAAGCAGGTGCAATAGTCATCACTGCTCCTAAGGGTCGTCAGTACCTGTGAAATTGACATCAGGAAATCTGCAGGATCCTGAACATTCCGAAAAGCGGGCTAGGGTGTTAAGAATTTCCAAGGACTGTGGACATTGCTCCCAAGTGCAAGGTGACCATATGGCCTGGAGTCTCCAGGTTAGTGTCCATTGCAAATGTTCCATCTCCTTAGCTTTTACGTACCTGTTCTCCCAGATCAGGAAGACAGGCCTTGGTCAGACCATGTGTCCTGATTTGAGGGTGAGAAAATATGGTCATCATCCCTCAGGAGATGGACTTTAAACATTTCTACAAACTGTGGCAAATGTATGCTCAATTCACTGGCCGCTAAATGCTCTACTCTACCTCTTTCTCTCATTTTTATGAAGATGTTGAGAGGCCTCGTTGGTCATATCTGAGAATTTCTGAAGCATCCAAAGTCATGGCCATGACATAGCTCATGGGCCATTAGAAAAATCTGTGAAAAGTCTGAGTGAACCAATATACCTTTGGCATCTAAAGGCTTCTGATGAAAATCCTGGAATTATCTATGTGTTCTAAGAGATGAAAATCAGGACAGCAAAGGGGAATGGCGAGTGACCACCCTGCATGGGGGAAAGGCCAGTTGCACCCTGCCCTCCAACGCCATTTGTGTGTGTGAGTGTATGAGTGTGTGAACATGTGTGTGCATGTGTGTGAGCGTGAGAGTGTGTTATGTGAGTCTGTGTGCGTGTGTGTGAGTGTGTATGTGTGTGTGCACGTGTGTGTGAGTGCGTGTGTGTTGTGTGATTAGGTGTGTGAGTGTGTGTGTTGTGTGAGTGAGTAGGTGTATGTGAGTGTGTGCGCGTGTTGTGTGTGTGTGAGTGTGAGTCTGTGTGCGTGTGTGTGAGTGTGTGTGGCTGCGTGTGTGTTGTGTGTGAGTGTGTTGTGTGAGTGTGTGTGCGTGAGTAGGTGTGTGAGTGTGTTGTGTGTGAGTGTGCATGTGTGTGAGTGTGTGCATGTGTTGTGAGTGTATTGTGTGTGAGTCCGTGTGCATGTCTGTGTGTGTGTTGTGTGAGTGTGTGTATTGTGTGAGAGTGTGTGTTGTGTGTGTGTGAGTAGGTTGTGTGTGTTGTGTGTGTGACTGTGTGTGTGAGTAGGTGTGTGAGTGTGTGTGTGTGTGAGTGTGTGTGTGTGTGAGTGTGTGTGTGTGGCGTTCCTCCCCACCACACCACTCCACCCTCGGCAGCACGGGCACACCAGCAGTTACCTCCGCCCATTTAGGACGGATGCCTCCTGGCTGATCCTTGTCTCTCCAGCCCAGAAGAAAATCATGGGCCTCCTGAACCTCCATTGCCAGCTCAAGCAAGACCAAGATGCAGATCGACTCCCCAATAAATCCCTCTCTGTTGTCCTGTGATGTGCTAATTGCCCATAATTAGAAAATTATAATAATTACAGACAATGACACAAAATCTTAAGCAGCAATCTTTTACCCATGAATTGCAAGGCCTTTCCTAAATGTTAATTAAAGGCCACACCAGCCACCTGAACTAAGGCCGTGTTATCCCACTTTAGAGATGGGGAAAACTGAGGTGCAGGGTGGCACATTTTTTATTCTGCCTTGTAAGACAAAATTGTACATTTCAATCCATTTAAATTAAATTTTCCAAATAAAATGGCTTGGCCTTTCTGTGGAATGGCAGGTAGCTGTTAAAACTTCACGTTTTCAAAGACGGGGGAAAATGCTGATGATGGAATTTTATATGAAAATAAGAGGATGTATGCTGTATTTGTAGGATGGTCTCCTTCATGAGTGAAGGGGTAAGTGTCTGTTTATGTGTCTGCGTGTCTGTCTGTTGATCAAGACTAAACCATAAAGTTAATAAAGGTTGATTATCAGTTTCTGGCGGAATTCAAAATGATTTTTTGCTTTATCCTGAAATTTTTCTCACTTCTAGATTTCCTACAGTAAACATTTCATCTTTTATAATAAGAAAAAAATGTTATTTTTAAGACATTTTTAATTTCTAAAAAGTTTTTTAATGTTAATAGCATATTTTATTTAACCCAGTACATTCAAATATTATTTTCAACATGTAATCAATAACTATTAATGAGATTTTTTTTCATAATAAGACTTTTAAATCTAGTGAGTGTTTTCCACTTACAGCACATTTCAATTCAGATTAACATTTCCCGTGCTAAATAGCTACGTGTGACTACTGGCTGTACTGTACCAGCACTAGTGGTGAATGCGCTTGCTACCATGTTCATAAACCCATTTTAAGCAGCTGTAAAAAGCAAATATAGAGATAAGAATAATTTCGTAGGAGAATTCTAGTATAATAAGTTACCACCACATAATAGTAGGTCTTGGCCAAACAAATATTTACTTAAAAGTTATATATATTCTAATAACGTTTCTTCTTCTGCTTATCCTTGGGGGTAGGAAATAATCCATTTGATAGGTGAATATAGAATAAGAACCTATAAATCACATTAAAAATTAAGTTTTTTAAAGGCTTTCCTCTTCCCTGTTTTAAATCAGGCTCCTTAACTCTTTAAATGCACTTAGGGCATTTCTTTTTCGACCCTCTCCACACAGTAACACAGATGCCCAGCTCCTTTCACCTGTGGTAAATTAAGAAGCATGACCCCAGGGTGGGCCTCTTGCTGGAGTTGCCACGTGGCTAGGATTCACCTAGAGAGGCTGGAAGTGGCCACAGAGGATGGAGATGAGGCCAGGGGTCAAACTCGAGTCTCGGATCAGGCAGGGAGGGACTCAGGAGTCCCAGCTTGTCTGGAGTGACCTTTGCCAAGACTGCTTTCCTGGAAACGGAAGCCTGCCCCCGCCTCCCCCTAAGCCCACCCAGCTGTCCAGTGGTCGGGGAGAGAGAAAAGGGCAGCCAACATCAAAGACATAGCAACTGCCTGGCGAAACCCTCCCCTGCCAGTCTGGAGGTGTCACTTCCCGCTGTAGGACAGCTGCTGCCTCTTCCTGCCCTTCAACTGAAGGGTAAAATGTTCACACCACCTTGTAAATATCACCCTCCACCCTTAACATCCTCGCCTAAACAAAACAGCAACCGGGGCAAACCTGACGCCCCTGGGAGAGGCAGGGTGGAAGGGCTCGTGCCCACCAATAAAATCCACCCGCCACACCCCAGAAGGAGAGCAGGTGCTCCGTTATCCCTTTTGGATCCGCCCCCAGGTGCTCAGGCCCGCTGCCAGGAGTGGCTGGCTGCACGTCACTGGGCACAGGCTGGCTCTCTCTGCAGCCACCGTGGGAATTCTGGCTACACTTGTCTGGAAACACGGACGCGGTGCACAGGGGGCAAAGCTGCAGCCCGACTTGTCTGTGGCTTGGGACTCTGTAGAGCTGTGTCCCGGCCCGTGGATGTGCCCTGGTAGATACAGAAATCTCTGCTGTGTCTGCCTGCTCTGTGCCCCTGTTTCTGCAGGGCTGTAACCATTTTCAAGGAACCTTGTACAAAAGTCCTGTCTTCGTGAAGCTATGCGTTAAACACAGTTTTTAGTAGTAGGACGGTTCTTCCAAGACCTGCCATGGACCTTGCGCATGGAGGAAGGCAGAGTGGGCCAGAGGAGCTGCTGGAAGGGGGCTGTAGGTGGGGGGACCCCTAGAGCTTGCCTGACCCCACAGGGTTCAGGTTCATGCCGCTGAACAGGCCTGGTGGGTGTTCAGAGTCCTGCGTCCCAGAAGGAAGCCCTGAACACAAACTGCTTCGAGGAGCAGCAAGGAGCGGAGTGGGGAGGGGACAGCCCCTCTCGCAGACTGCTGGGGGGAGGGGATTCTTGGAGGAGAAAAGGGGAGGGAAAGGAAGAGAGCAAGAGGAAAGCCACTCGCAGGGTCCAGTGGGCTCTGGCTCAAAGCTGCCCCTGAAATACCCGGGTCTCCCTTCTACCTCCCAAGTCACCCATCAGCATCTCTTCCCTGTCCTTTGTGGGAAGCTCCAAACAAGAGCAAACACAATCTTCACGCCCAGAGGGCCGCAGCCCAGTTGGTGAGAGCCTTTACATTTTGAGGGAAGATGAGAGTTGGAGGGTGGTGTCCAGCCCTCCCTGCCCCAGGCGAGTGGCCCAGCCTCTGGGCTCAGCCCCTTCCCCAGGGGGCTGGCTCACTTCTCAGCGGTTCCTCCTCGGCAGCCACTTTCTCCCAGCGCCTGGCCACAAGGGCCTCCCCCTGGGGGCCACCCGAACCCCGTCTCCAACCTGCACATGGTGTTTCTGGGTTAATTCAGGCTTCTGGAAGCAGTGGCTCAGGGAGAGTCCCCACCCCGCCTCAGGGGGTGGCCCGCAGGCTGTCACCGTCCACATGTACGGACTCCTGGGGAAAGGCAGTGTCCAGCCGCCATCCCCGCTGGACAGGCTCATGTACTCCCTGCGGGGGATGTCAATAATAACATCGATTGTCACTAATCCCACAGCCAGGTGTTTTTCCGTCCCAAATGTGGGACAGGGACGAAGCACGGGGCAGGGAACCCAGGAGACTGTGTCACGTCACATACCTCTCCACCTCCACTTCCATTCATTTGTAAAGGCGCTGACCAGACACTCACTCGGAAATCCGTTCCAGCCATAAAATCAAAGAGCTGATCATGGGACCTGCAAGCTCTCAAGAGCTGTTTCCCAGAGCTCACACACTCACCCACCACTACCAAGCCAACATCCCCCGTCCGAGGAGGGGCTGGGCGGTGTCAGGGCTCCACTGAGGCTGGGTCACCAAGCCGGTGAGAGGCTGAGACTAGACCCCACCCAGAGCCCACACCCTACCTCCCCATCTGTCATGCATGTAAGAAAAAAAGCCCCTACGGGCCATTGTCAAGGAGGTTGTAAGAAGAGCAAAGCCCTGCACCAAGGGCCAGAAGCGTCTTTTTTAGGAAGAGGCTCGCCCAGTTCCCGTAGGACCTGAACGTCCAGCCTCCTGTTCCTACCTCTGCAGGGACCAGAGCTGGTAGAGGATTTCATGTCTCTGAAGGCCCAGCTAATACCTCCAGCTTAGCTCTGAGTCCAGGGAGAGACACTGACCCAAAGGGAGGGGGGGGATCGTCTTTCTGTGCCACCAGGGAGCACCCGTGAACGTGGCAATGCCGCGAGCCAGCCAGGGGAGATGCGCCGTTAATTCAGGGCTGGCGTGGGTAGGTGCGCTGAAGCGATAATGCAGTTTCTGTGGGTCAGAGGCAAGCCCACAGCAGGGCGTCCCTCGGATCAGGGCTTGAACTGCACCCTGGCTGCGCTCCTGCCACCGCATCGTCTGGAACACAAATGACTTCCAGAGTTAAGGAGGCGCAGGCAGCGTCCCAGGCCCCACTGGGACGTCACTTAGGGCCTGGCCGAGCTGCATACCTGTGTCTCAACACAGGGGCTCAGCTCCAGACCCGAGTGCTGAGGACACACAGCCAAGTGCAGAGAAAGGATGTGAGGCTGGCCGCCGAGGTCACCCCGGCTGAGCTTGACAGGTAAAATCTTCAGAGTCCATCCTTTTACAGAGGACCCTGCCGGCCAGGCTGGAGGAAGGCCGAGGCCTCTGCTCCTGTGTAGCCTGTTGGAGGCTGAACCACAACAACAGCCTCTTCCCAGGGTGGCTGGACCTGTACCAGCTCGCCTGGTGCCAACAGTCACCCCCCGCCAGCAAGGCAGAGTCATGGGATGTGGGTGTATGTGGTGTATGTGACAGAATATCAGAATTAGAGTCTGTGTGGGTTCCCTGGGGTGACGGCAACAAAGCACCGCAAGCTGGGAGGCTTAACAACCACAGAAATGTCTTCTCTCAACGTCTGGAGGCCGGAGTCTGAGTCAAGGTGCTGGCAGGGTCACGTTCTCTCTGAAGGCTCTGGGGGGATCCTTCAGTCCCTCTCCCGGCTTCTGGAGGTGGCTGGCAGTCCTTGGCTCATAGATGCCTCACTCCAGTCTCTGCTTCTGTGGCGTTTTCTCTTCTTCTAAAGACACCAGTCATTGGCCTAGCACCCACCTTAAGGACCTCATCTTAACTTGATGGCATCTGCAAAGACCCTATTTCCAAAGAAAGTCACATTCAGAGGTACTGAGGGTTAGCACTTCAACATATATTTGGAGGGACACATCAACCCAGAACACCTGGGCTCAAAAGAAAGACAACAATACAACTCAAACATTTCCTCTGCAATGTGATAGTTTAAAAATATAGGGAAATAACCTGAAGGCAGATCATTTGGAATTTTTACTTGTTGGACTATTTTGAGGTCATTAAAAATGATTATTGCGAGGCTATGTGGCCACCTGACAAGTTATTTCTAACAAGGCTGAGTCATACTTCTTGGTACAGTTATGAGAGATGCCTGTCACACGGGCAAGGCCTGGTGGGGAACAAGAAGAGCTGTATTGGAGGCAAGGGGTTATGGACAGTTTTCCTCTTAGCATTTTATCTTAAACTTCTCTTTATTTAATATATTTTTAAAACTAGAAACAAGGAAGAAACAATGGATTTGCATCACCTCTACCACGCAGCTGCTGTGAGATTAAGGGAAAACGTTTAACTCTGCACACCTCGGGTTTCTAACTGCAGAATGGACAGAATATGTGTCCCTTCGACCTCTGAGAATGGCTGTGGGGCACACGGGTCGAAGTGATCTAAGGATAGGGAACCGCCTTGACAGCCAAGGCCACTGAGCAAAACCTTTCATCATTCCTGTTACTGGGGGGCAAGGCTGTCCTTTTAAATACCTGAGAGTGTTCTGTGGCCAGCAGATACTTGTGGCAACACAAAGAGAAGGAAGAGGAGGAATTAACAGATGTAAAGAGCACAGAATCAAAGTGAGCTGGCCAGCAGACATGAGGAGAGCGGGCACAAACGCCCAGAAACTTGGTTCGCTCTCAGTGATTCCCTCCGGCCGCCTGAGGACGTGCATTGTGTTTCACTGGCAGTGTTGGAGCCCGTGGGGCTGGCCAGCCCGCTGCCTCTCCACCGGTGTGTGACGCATTCCTTCCGCATCTGCCGACGTGAAAGCATTCCTCTGTGATGAGGGCGGGGCAGTGGTCCACACGGAGTCCAGCGCCAGGAGGGAAACGTAAGGCCACGTGAGCGGAGCCCTCTTGGGTGAGGGGACATTTGGGCGAAGACGTCGATAACTGGGGGGCGGGGGGGGAGAAGGTTTCATCCGGGAGGACCAGCCCGCAAGTGCAAAGCTGGGATGAGAAGGGCTGGGACGGGTGTGTGTATTCAAGGCGCAGCAAGGGGGCCAGTGTGTCTGAAACAGGGAGAGTGCTGCGCGGGGGAAGGGGTCAGGGAGCGGCAGGGGCCAGACCGCCTAGGGTCTTGAAAGCAGAGGTCTGGGCTGGGAGATTTTATTCTGCGTGAGAAGGGAAGACGCTAGAGGGTTTTGAGCAGAGTGATGTCTTTAAAAAAAGGCTCACTCTGCTGCT
>NW_020174642.1:7371502-7377350 GCF_003031525.2 Neophocaena asiaeorientalis asiaeorientalis
GGGAGGGATGAGACGCGGTCAGGTTCTGCCCCATCCTTAAGGGATTTGCCGATGGATCGGATGTGAGAGAGAGAGAGACTAGAAAGACTCAAAAGTTTGGGTCCGAGGAACCAGAATAATGGAATTTCCATTTCTTGAGACTGGAAGACCGCAAGGGGAGCAGCCTGGGAAAGGGAGGGGTGGAGACGTCACACTGGGAGATGATTATGGTGAACGAAGCCTTGGGGTGGGGCAGGGAGAGGATTCCAGCCACGCCGCGTCTCCAGGCTGCAGGGAACTGGCTGGAGCCAGCCTGCTTCCAGAACCGTCCCAGACTGCGCTATGTCCAGAACCACGAGTAATTGGAGATGCTCTTCCACTCGGATTTTGCGCAGATCTCCGAGATGCTGTTGAAAGGAGGACGTGTCATGAGCATCCCCAGGTCACTGATCGGAGAGGAGGGAAGGGGGGTTGTCGGAGCTCCTCCTAAACCAAACCTGCAATGAGTTTGTTTTTTCACCCCAGGAAAGGGATCCTGAAGGTGGGAGAACAGACAAGAGGTTTAAAGACCTCTCAGATGCCACAGGCTGCCGCAGTCGGGACCGATATGGGCTGTGGGGAGCTGGCGGGGCTCAGAACCAAGAGGACCGCCATGGGTTATGGTGAGAATTCACCTTATGCGACGTTGGAAAAGCTGGGAAGCCTAATGCGTGGGTAAGGACAAGCCAAGCACATCCAGATGCTGAGGCAGGACCGTCAAGGGATAGCTCGTGGCCGGGAGGCAGGAGGCTGTCAGCAGGGCCAGCAGTGGGGACAAAGGGATGCAGAGAAGAGCAGAGAACAAGCTGGAACCCACGGGCACCTCTGCCCTGGCCCCTGCTGCCTCGGACCATAATTACCTTCCTTGCTTCACACATGCAGGCTTGCCATATGAAAGGCAGGATTTCCCATTAAATTTGAATTGTGCATCAACAGTGAACAATTCTTTACATAAGTATGTCCCATGCACTATCTGACACATAATAAGAAACTACTTGTTGATCTGTGATTCAAGTTTGACTGGGAGTCCTGTGATTTTAGTTGCTAAACCTTGGGCCGGCTCCTGCCAGAACTCTTGAGGGAAGGGGGTCAGGGCAGGGTTCCTGCCCCCAGGCGGTACGGCAATGGCTGCCAGGGTTGAGTGCTTACCCCACACCAATCCTGCACACACAGCTGCTCATCGAATCCCCACAGCGCAAGAGGACGGATTTTATTACTACTTCAGATGGGAAAACGGAGGTTCAGAAAGAAGAAATGATTTCCCCAAAATTTTATAAGTGGGAATAATAATAACAGCTAACATGTAAGAAGCAATTACAAGGTCAGGCAAAGTTCTAAGAGGTCTATGCATAAGATCTCATTTAATTCTTTTTAACAACTCTAGGAGGAATTTTGGACCCACTTTACAGATAATGAAATAAAATCACATTAATAGTAAGTGGCCTGAGGGCGAGGACTGGGGTTGGCTGCATGAACACAGCCTGAAGGGGGCTGGTGCGCCACAGCTAGCCAGGAGAGAGTCCGGGAAAAAGTCTGGAGCTGCCTAAGAGGCAAGAGACCATTGTTTCAGGGGTGCATGAGGAGAGGGCATTCAGAGCACCACCTAAACGAGCTCCAGAGACGGGCACGAGCTGAGGCTATCAGTGCAGACCCCAGAGATGGGCATGAAACGCTAAGGCTGCTGCTGCCACCACCAAGAAGCCTGTGTGCGAGCACAGGTCACTGTCCACATGTCCCCTCTTGGGAGCCTGTGCAGCCCACCACTGCCAGGGTCCCGGGATCCAGGGACAACTTCCCTGGGAGAACGCACGGCGTGCCTCAGGCTGTTGCAATGTCACAATGGCCTCTGCCACCGCAGGCTTGCCCCACATTCTGTACCCTTCCCTCGCCCCAGCCTGAGTGAGCCAGAACCCCCGAATCAGCGGCTCCTTTAATCCCGTCCTGTCTGAGCAAAGAACAGACGCTCTCCAGCGACCTACATGCAGAGGCGGGGCCACATCCAAAGCTGAGCCCCAGGAGCTGTGAGAACAAAGAAGAGAAAGGGAAATCTCTCCCAGCAGCCTCAGGAGCAGCGGATTAAATCCCCACAATCAACTTGAGGTCCGCTGCATTTCTAGAATGCCTGAAGAGACAACGAATCAACCCAAAATTGAGGCGGTAGATTTTGGGAGCAACTATAGACCTGGGGTTTGCTGTACACGACTGACTAGTTTCTGATTTTTATGTTTATATTAGTTTAGTTTTTAGTGCTTGCTATCATTGGTGGAGTTGTTTATTGGTTTGGTTGCTCTCTTCTTTTATTTATTACTTTTTTATTTTAATAATTTTTTATTTTAATAACTTTATTTATTTATTTTTCTCCCTTTTCTTCTGAGCTGTGTGGCTGACACGGTCTTGGTGATCTGGCCAGATGTCAGACCTGAACCTCTGAGGTGGGAGAGCTGAGTTCAGGACATTAGTCCACCAGAGACCTACCGGTTCCATGTAATATCAATCAGCAAGAGCTCTCCCAGAGATCTCCGTTTCAACACCAAGACCCAGCTGCACTCAATTACCAGCAAGCTACAGTGCTGGACACTGTACGCTAAATAACTAGCAAGGCAGGAACACAACCCCACCCATTAGCAGAGAGGCTGCCTAAAATCATAAGTTCACAGACACCCCAAAACACACCACTGGGAATGGTCCTGCCCACCAGAAAGACAACATCCAGCCTCATCCACAAGAACAGAGGCACCAGTCCCCTCCACCAGGAAACCTACACAACCCACTGAACCAACCTTACCCTCTGGGGGTAGACACCAAAAACAACAGGAACTATGAACCTGCAGCCTGAAAAACAGAGACCCCAAACAGCAAGTTAAGCAAAATTAGAAGACAGAGAAATACGCAGCAGATGAAGGAACAAAGTAAAAATCCACCAGACCAAACAAATGAAGAGGAAATAGGCAGTCTACCTGAAAAGGAATTCAGAATAATGATAGTAAAGATGATCCAAATCTTGGAAATACAATGGAAAAAATACAAGAAACATTTAACAAGGACCTAGAAGAACTAAAGAGCAAACAAACAATGATGAACAACACAATAAATGAAATTAAAAATTCTCTAGCAGGAATCAATAGCAGAATAACTGAGGCAGAAGAACGGATAAGTGACCTGGAAGATAAAAAGAGTGGAAATAATTACTGCAGAGAAGAATAAAGAAAAAAATGAAAAGAATTGAGGACAGACTCAGAGACCTCTGGGACAACATTAGACACACCAACATTGAAATTATAGGGATCCCAGAAGAAGAAGAGCAAAAGAAACAGACTGAGAAAATATTTGAAGAGATTAGAGTTGAAAACTTCCCTAATATGGGAAACGAAGTAGTCAATCAAGTCCAGGAAGTGCAGAGAGTCCCATAGAGGATAAATCCAAGGAGAAACATGCCAAGACACATATTAATCAAACTATCAAAAATTAAATACAAAGAAAAAATATTAAAAGCAGTAAGGGAAAAACAACAAATAACGTACAAGGGAATGCCCCATAAAGTTAACAGCTGATCTTTCAGCAGAAACTCTGTGAGCCAGAAGGGAGTGGCAAGATATATTTAAAATGATGAAAGGGAAAAACCTTTACTCTACCCAGCAAGGAGCTCATTCAGATTCGACGGAGAAGTTAAAACCTTCACAGACAAGAAAAAGCTAAGAGAATTCAGTACCACCAAACCAGCTTTACAACAAATGCTAAAGGAACTTCTCTAGGCAGGAAACACAAGAGAAGGGAAAGACCTACAATAACAAACCCAAAACAATTAAGAAAATGGTAATAGGAACATACATCTTGATAATTACCTAAAATGTAAATGGATTAAATGATCCAACCAAAAGACATAGACCGGCTGACTGGATACAAAAAAAGACCCGTATATATGCTGTCTACAAGAGACCCACTTCTGACCTAGGGACACATGCAGACTGAAAGTGAGGGGATGGAAAAAGATATTCCATGCAAAGGGAAATCAAAAGAAAGCTGGAGTAGCAATTCTCATATGAGAAAAAATGGACTTTAAAATAAAGACTATTACAAGAGACAAAGAAGGACACTACATAATGATCAAGGGATCAATCCAAGAAGAAGATATAACAATTGTAAATATTTATGCACCCAACATAGGAGCACCTCAATACACAAGGCAAATGCTAAGAGCCATAAAAAGGCAGAAATCGGCAGTAACACAATCATAGTAGGGAAATTTAACACCCCACTTTTAGCAATGGACAGACCATCCAAAGTAAAAATAAATAAGGAAACACAAGCTTTAAATGACACATTAAAGATGATGGACTTAGTAGATATTTATAGGACAGTCCATCCAAAACAGAATACACATTCTTCTCAAGTGCTCATGGAACATTCTCCAGCATAGATCATATCTTGGGTCATAGATCACGCCTTGGTAAATTTAAGAAAATTGAAATCATATCAGGTATCTTTTCTGACCACAACACGGTGAGACTAGATGTCAATTACAGGGAAAAAAATGTAAAAAATACAAACACATGGAGGCTAAACAATATGCTACTAAATAACCAAGAGATCACTGAAGAAATCAAAGAGGAAACGAAAAAATACCTAGAAAAAAATGACAATGAAACCACGACAACCCAAAACCTATGGGATGCAGCAAAAGCAGTTCTAAGAGGGAAATTTATAGCAATACAATCCTACCTCAAGAAACAAGAAAAATCTCAAGTAAACAACCTAACCTTACACCTAAAGCAATTAGAGAATGAAGAACAAAAAAACCCCAAAGTTAGCAGAGTAAAGAGATCATAAAGGGCTTCCCTGGTGGTGCAGTGGTTGAGAGACCGCCTGCTGATGCAGGGGACATGGGTTTGTGCCCCAGTCCGGGAAGATCCCACATGCCACGGAACAGCTGGGCCCGTGAGCCATGGCTGCGGAGCCTGCGCATCCAGAGCCTGTGCTCCACAATGGGACAGGCCACAACAGTGAGAGGCCCATGTACCACAAAAAAGAAAAAAAAAAAAAAAGATCATAAAGATCAGATCAGAAATAAATGAAAAAACAAAGAAGTAAACGATAGCAAAGATCAGTAAAACTAAAAGCTGGTGCTTTGAGAAGATAAACAAAACTGATAAACCATTAGGCAGACTCATCAAGAAATAAAGGGAGAAGACTCAAATCAACAGAATTAGGCATGAAAAAGGAGAAGTAACTGACACTGCAGAACTACAAAGGATCGTGAGAGATTACTACAGGCAACTCTATGCCAATAAAATGGACAACCTGGAAGAAATGGACAAATTCTTAGGAAAGCACAACTTTCTGAGGCTGAACCAGGAAGAAATAGAAAATATAAACAGACCAATTACAAGCACTGAAATTGAACCTGTGATTAAAAATCTTCCACAAACAAAAGCCCAGGACCAGATGGCTTCACAGGTGAACTCTATCAAATATTTAGAGAAGAGCTAACACCTATCTTCTCAAACTCTTCCAAAATATAGCAGAGATAGAGAAATGCAACTCAAAACTACAATGAGGTATCACTTCACACCGGTCAGAATGGCCATCATCAACAAATATACAAATAATAAATTCTGGAGAGGATGTGGAGAAAAGGGAACCCTCTTTCACTGTTGGTGGGAATGTAAATTGATACAAACACTATAGAGCACAGTATGGAGGTTCCTTAAAAAACTAAAAATAGAACTACCATATGACCCAACAATCCCACTACAGGGCATATACCCTGAGAAAACCATAATTCAAAAAGAAACATGTACCACAATGTTCATTGCAGCACTATTTACAATAG
>NW_020174642.1:7377750-7401160 GCF_003031525.2 Neophocaena asiaeorientalis asiaeorientalis
AAAAAAAAAAAAAAAAAAAGACGCAGTTGTAGAGAATGGACTTGAGGACACAGGGGAGGGGGCAGCGTAAGCTGGGACAAAGTGAGAGAGTGGCATGGACATATATACACTACCAAATGTAAAATAGACAGCTAGTGGGAAGCAGCCGCGTAGCACAGGGGGATCAGCTCAGTGCTTTGTGACCACCTAGAGGGGTGGGATAGGGAGGGTGGGAGGGAGACGCAAGAAGTAGGGGATATGGGGATATATGTATATGTATAGCTGATTCACTTTGTTATTCAGCAGAAACTAACACACCATTGTAAAGCAATTATACTCCAATAAAGATGTTTAAAAAAAATGGAGGGATGTGTTGGGTAAAGCTATAGAAGTAAAAAAGGAAAATAGCAAGTGGCCTCATCACTGACTATTTGAATGCAGAAATGTGGCTCCAGTCTGTCCCCTCACCAGCATCTTAAACTACCACTGTGCCACCACCTCCTGCCCTTGGTGAAGCGGTATTTACACGCAGGAAACTCACTGAGCCCCAGCTCCCAGGGAGCTCTTGGGGTGCAGCAAATTGGACTAAACTGACACCGAAAGAGAGGAATCCTCTGTGGTTTTGGAGGGGGCGCGAGGGAGGGTTCATGCAGGCAGATAAGTGGAAACCGGAACATTGGAAGATGCGGCAAAGGGGAGGTTCCACCCACCCACGTTAGGAAGTGTAAATATGTCAAGTAAACATCGCCGGTCCCTGAGTGCGTCATAGGAGCCAGGTGCTGTATGGAGGAGAATTGAACTACCTTCCTTGGTCCTCATGGTCACTCCCAGAGTACTGGCCCTGTCTTACAAACTGGAAACTGGGGCTTCAGGGGGCCAAGCAGCTTGGCTGAAGTCACCCCATCCGGAAGAGGCAGATGCAGGACAGGAACCGAGTAGGTGATCCCCAAACCAGCACATCTTTCCTGCCACCATCCTTCCTGGCTTGCTTGTAAGGATGTACGTCCTTAAATTCAAGACAGAGAGGCACGTGCAGTACAGCTAGATCCACTGAAATATATGTCATCTCTGCTTCTGGGAGTAATGAACGGAGGGGTTTGCTCTGAGAAGCACGGTCTTCATCTCAGAACCCCGCAAACGCTCTTCCGGGCAGCGCTGAGCAGACTCCTGCTTCCCGGAGACGGAGGGAAGGGGAGCCACCTGCACTGGGTCCCAGAGAGCTGAGGTCCCCTCCCTGGGCAGAGGCTTCCATCTGGGGAGAATGGCACCTCCCCAGGGAGACCACCTCTAACCATCCCTGTTGTTCACAGCATCATTCATTCCTTTCCTTGTTTTTTCTTTTTGTTTGTTTTGTTTTTGTTTTGTTTCTGGGATTTGGTTTTGGTTTTTTGAGGGGGCCGTGCTGCGCGGCTTGTGGGATCTTAGCTCCCCGACCAGGGATCGAACCCGGGCCCTCGGCGGTGAAAGCGAGACCTCTTTACCGTTGGACCACCGGGGAATTCCCTCCTTTCCTTGTAAATCCACGAGTTTCCCAAGGACTCTGCTGGGGGTTTCAGAGCTTTGGCTCTAGGTGGAGAGCCTGGGGTTCTGATCTAGACTTGCCACCTGGGCAACTTGATGAATCTCTCAGTTCCTGAAAATATTCTGGGGAGAAATGCAGGAAAGAGTATAAGAAAGGTGAGGGAACGGGGTCTGGAGAAAACTTACCAGCCTGGAACTGAGACTGGAAGGATGTCCTCACAAGGCCACTTAAACATATGACGACCAGGGCAGCTCTGAGTTACTGATTCCAGTTAGGATGAGGTGGGCATTTCGTTGTGTCTCAGAAGTGTCGATGGGTCTCCATGAAGCTGGGTTTCTGGGGAAGGATATAGATACAGGTATAGATATATAGATCCGAGGTCCATGTTGCTGTATCTTTTGCTCATTTGCTTCAATCAGCCCTCGGCTCAAAGCGTTTGGAGAGGATCCTGTGAATAGTTTAGGCTAGCCAGCGCCCTGCTCGGTTACAGCATCACGGCAAGCCTGTTGCTTCTGTCACCGTCCTTCTCTGCACTCTTTCTAGATAGCAAGTCATAATTAAGGCAAGGCCAGAGCCAAAAGTCGGAGGCAGGGCAGATGGAGTCAAACCAGCTCTCAGATTCCAGAGCAGCTGAGAAAAACATCACGCACCAATAACCATGTGAGCACACCTGCAGGGACAGCCCAGCTCCTTGCTGTCGGTGCTGTGACACAATCTAACCTTTGCTGGTTTTGTTTGTAATTTTTGAATTTTGTATAAGTTTGTGTTCCATTTGAATACGAAAAGAACTCTTTTACAATGTAAAAAAGTAAAGGAAGCTTTTAAAAATTACAAAAGAGAGGGATGTTGAGAACAGCAATCGCCAAGCTTTACTCTGAGCTGCAGACTTAACGCCATCTCACCCACACAACACATGATGTTTTCTTTTTTACTAGATGATGACGCCCTTGGTAATAAAACACGGAACCACACTGCAGGGGTGACATTGACCCGAAGCACTTGCATTGACCCTGGAAACATGGGATCAAATCCAGTCCATTCTGTCTGTTGAAGGAGGCTTTCCTCCTTCTCTGGTTTAAAATAACCCAGCAGATGGCACTGGATTTCTGAAATTGTTCTGTGCGCTTATTTCCCCCCGCAGAGGTGGGCAACGTGGGCCTCGGGGGCTCAGTCTGCAGCAGCAGTATGTGGTCGCTTCTGGAAGGCTTCTCCGTGGGGCCCATTGTCCCGACTTGATGGTTCTACACCTCACAGAGGAAAATCCCTATGAGTGCCGTCTCCAGGTTGACGTAGGATGCCCAGCTCACTCCAGATGCCACTTAACAGTTAATCCTCGTGCAAAAGAAAGAGCACAGGCAGTCGACGTGGTCCAGGTGGAGGAGCGATGGGGAAGGACATCCCGCGGGGCTGGGGGAAGGGAGAGGTGAGGAGTGATTGCTCGATGGGCTAGGAGTTTCTTTTGGGAGTGACGAATTGTTCTGGAATTAGATAGTGGAGACAGCTGCACATCATGAATATACCAAAAACCACTGAATGATATGCTTTAAATAGAAGAGTGAATCTTATTTTATGTGACTTTTATCTCAATTTTTTTTAAAAAGTAAGTTAGGACATGACACTCCTTAGCTTAAAGTCCTCGATCTGGAGGCTTCCCCTCCCCCTGTGAGTACAAGGCAGAGCTTCCCCCTGACCCACTTGGCCCTCCCTGTGTGTTCCCGCTCTGGCCACCTGCCTGCCCACACCTCCTACCACTTCCCGGCACCCACACTGGCCTCCCTCCTGCACCTGGAACTGCTCAAGCCTGTTCCTGCCTCAGGGCCTTGGCACAGCTGCTCCCTTTGCTGGAGGTACTTTCCAGGTTCTCCCATGACGTGTCCCCTCCCTGCATTCAGGTCTCGCCTCGAATGCCACCTTCTCTCACACCTTGAGCTAAAATGCCTCCGTGCCCCCCCCGACTCCATGGCCCATTACCCTCTTGTCTTGCCTCTTAATTTTCTCTTGGGGTCACCCCTACTGAAACCATACATCTAGTCTTTTACGTATCTGGTTGCTTAGTATCTGTGTCCCCCACCAGCAGACCATGACATAAGGAAACCAGGTCTGTTCTGTTCACTGCAGCATCCCCAGCACACAGAGCAGGGCATGGGCTCAGAAAAGGTATTTGTTGAATAGATCCAATAACATAATGCTATTTATTTCCAAAGTATAAAAAACCATAGCTATTTTCAGTATTAATAATATCAAGTAAAATAGTGCATGCTACCTAAGAGCGTCAGAGACACAGGTGACAGGGGTTTAAATGAAGGTGAAGTTGTTTCTATCTGGGTTTGGGGGAAAAAGAGGCAGGGCAAAACGGGAGCTGAGGAACACAGCCAGAAGTCACCAGGCTTGGGCAGGAGACAAGGACTAAGTTATTACACTCAGAGCAGAGGTACAGGAAAATGCTGGGTGGAGAACTCATCCCCAGCCTGGCCTGCCCATTGGCCTTTTTTTAAATCTTTGCCAATACATTAGTTGAGAGTGGCATTTTGTATTAATAACATTTCTTTGATTGCTAGTGAGGTTGCTGACTGCTTTTCTTATGAATATTAGTCATTTCTATCTCTTCTTGTGAATATCTGTGTAGCTTGGTGCTCGTGTTTCCATTGGGTGGTGTTGGCTTAATTTCTGTTGAAAGGGATCCTTAGTAAAGAGATGGGTACTGCTTCTCACACACACATATACACATATAGATACATATATGATACAAATGTACAGCAAATAGAGATTCCTAGTTTATTGTTTAGCTTTTAATTTCATTGATGTCATTTTTGGATATGTAGTTAAATCCTTTCATTTTTTTCATTATGCTGTATCTTTGCTTCTAGATCTAGGAAATCCTGTACCCTGAGAACAGTCAGTATGCATCTGCACTTTCTAACTCTTCTGTGATTCCTTTTTCATACTTAACTTTTATACACGTAGAATTTATTTTAATGGCAATGTGAATAAGAACTTCTAAAAAGTTCCCACCCGTTAACCCTGCAATTCCATTTTTGCATCTCTCTGCTGAGGTCTGTTTCTCAGTCTGGTGCACGTTTGTCCCCTGAGGTGTGAAACTGAGACCTCAGGGTCCCCAGGTCACATCTTTGTGGGACATCTGTTGTACTGAAAGGCTTTGGGGGTAAGGCTAGAAGAGGTCATTTAAGTGATCAGTAATTGAAAGCATTATTTTAACATTAAAATAAGCCAGTCCACTCTAGGGAAGATAAAATTCATATAACGTTTTAAGAAAAAAATGAAGACCTCCAAGTTGCTATTAGATTCACTTTAGGGTTAGGAAGGAAAGTTGAAGAACCACGAACCAAAGCAAGGAATCTGAGCTATGCACCAAGATTTATTTGCCAGGGTGTTCACTGCAGCGTAATTGGTTCTGAAAAAAATTGGAAACAGACTAACAGTATTAAACTGTTAATATCAATTATGATAGCATAAGATACAATATGATGATAGGGATCAATTAAAATCATGTTCATAAAGGTGATTTTAATTACAATCATTTCTTCAAAGTTGAATGCAATCACAAGATAATAAGTTTAAAATGTGAGAAACAAAAATGTACCGTTTTGTAACACCATCAAAACACATACACACAGAAAAAAGCCTGGGAAGGAAATATGCCAAAACGTTAACAGTGACGGAAGAGCGTGTGGTTTTAATTTTCTTCTTTATAATTCTCTGAATTTCCACTTGCTTCCCAATGATTTTATGACTTTCTTCTCGGAAAAATAAACCGGGGTTTGTGGTTGATGCTACTTTGTTTGGCAGTTGTTTAGAACCGTTTAAGAAAAGAGGCAGGGGCTCTCTTATAAGACATTTGTGGTTGCATTCAGGGCCTACCTGGATAATGCAGGATAACCTTCCCATTTCAAGATCCTTAATTTAATCACATTTACAAAGACCCTTTTCCCATATAGGGTAATATACAGAGGTTCCAGAGATTGGGGCCTGAGATCTTTGGAAGCCAATATTAAGCCTACTGCAGTGACCATACCATTTCACATCCCTGTGAGCAGTGTGGGAAAGGACATGGTTTTCACATCCTCACCAACTGAGTGTGTTGACAAACCTTTGGATTTACCAATCTATCAGTTTAGAAATGGTATCTTGGTGTGGTTGTAATTGCATCTCTCTTACTTGAATCAAGTTTGAGATTCTTTTCATGTGTTTGAGGACATTGTGCATATTTTTTGTAAATTGTTGATATTTGTTACATGTCTTTGATAAGGTCGTTGTGTTTGACGCCTCTATACTGAGGAACTTATTTATAAAAGGAATATCAACACTTTGTGAGAGGGGAAAAAAAAAAAAAGAGAAGCGGCAGAGGGCACTGCCCATGTCCATAAATGGCCCCAGGAGACTCTGGGAATGGGGTCCCTTTTATTTCTTTTCCTCATGTTAGGAATGGTGGCATATTAATATTTTTGCATCTATTTTAGCATCACCCTCCGCCAGCCCCGAGGTTAGGAAACAGCCCAAACAATTATTATGTGTTCAGGAGCAAGGTACGTCCCCCTCGGCTGCCCTGCGACATTCACAAAGTGACATGGGGTCGCATTTGTCTGCTACATGTTTTTGATCAGCTTCATCTCCAACGTAGATCCCTCACCCATGCAGTTTGTGACCATTAGTGTGAGATGGATCTTCAAAGCCGTTCCTTGGTCGGGAAACCTTCAGGAACACCACGGCCTCGCCTGCTGTCTCTCTGCTGGGGGTGGTACCACCCATATATCACATGTGCCTTCACACACACGACAGCCCAGGGCAGCTGCCCACCTGGAACCCCGACCTCAGGGGCAAACGCCCTGGGACCTGCAGGGTTGCGGCAGAGCCAGAGGGACCCTGACCCCCCCTGATCCTGCCTTCCAGGCCCTTGGCTGTTGAACACTAAATTATTTAATAAATATTACATGATTCTCTTCTACACACACACACACACACACACACACACACACACACACACAAGATTAAAATCAAAGGGAGATAGGCAATTCAGGAAAAGAGAAATAAAGAAAATCGTTGTCCAAAGGTAACAGGATATGAAGAAAAGTGCCCCCAAGCTGATCTGCTGAAATATTTTAAGGCAGCAGAACAGAATGAGTCCTCCTTCTCATCTCTTAGCCTGACATTCATGCTTATTTCCTTTCAGCTTCATAGCTACCGGGGAGGCGGTGGGGGGAATGCAGAAAGCTATGGGAGTCGCTCTCTCAGCTTGGCTGTCCCAGGACCCCTTTTCTTATAATTCCCGATACTCGCCGTTATGCCCCTTACTTGACACAGGAGTACTTTTTGAGCGTTTAGTCCATGCCAAGCACACAGGCAGAGAAGCTGTGTAGGTGAAGAACGTAGGTGCTGGAAGCAGATGGCCTGAGCGAAGCCAGAACCACCTCTTACCAGCTGTGTGAACTCAGGCACGTAACCTCTCTGTGACTCAGAATGACCAGCTCCCAAATAGCAAGAATAATCATCAACCTACCTTGTAGCTGTTGTGAGGGTAAATGATTGAACGCAGGCAAAGGGCTCAGAGTTTGGCCCATAGTGAGAACCATGACACGTTAGCTACTGTTGTTTTTTTTGTTTTGTTTTTTTAGCGGTACGCGGGCCTCTCACTGTTGTGGCCTCTCCCGTTGCGGAGCACAGGCTCCGGACGCGCAGGCTCGGCGGCCATGGCTCACGGGCCCAGCCACTCCGTGGCATGTGGGATATTCCTGGACTGGGGCACGAACCCGCGTCCCCTGCATCGGCAGGCGGACTCTCAACCACTGCGCCACCAGGGAAGCCCAGCTACTGTTATTGTCTTAACAGAACCTAAGTGTTCTACCTCTGTTCTCACTCACACCAGGGTCTTCAAGGGTTGGATGTTGATGATGATTTATCCCCGTTTCACAGCCATGGAAACAGAGGCTCAGGTCTGTCTGATTCCAAAGCCCTTTCTTCTCACCTTCACACCACGTCTGCCAATAAAACCCAAGTCGTGGGTCCTGTGTGAGGTTGTCCAACTCCAGTTACCTTCCCCGCAATCTCTTTACTCCCCTTCCTTCCTCTATCCTCTCCCCACCCCTTTTCCTTCTGTCACCCAAAATACTAACATCTGGGGAAAGCCAGTAATGGACAAAAGCCATCCACCCACCAATTTATGTCTCCAGCCCAGATCTCCCTCCCAAATTCCAGACTTGCTTATTCACCAGCTAACTCAACCCCTGCATCTCCCGACCAGTGCACTGAAAGCTGAGCTCTTTTTACCCAAACTTACTGCCCCACCACTCCCCACTTCCCTCGACTCCAACCTCAGCCTTCTGGTTGCTCAGGCCAAGGGCCTTGGAGTTGTTCTCTACTCTCCTTTCCCTCGCTCTCCCGACCCCCAACCCCCCCCCACCTCTAATTAGACAGGAAACCCTGCTGACCCATCCTTCAAACCATATCCAGGACCCAAACATTTCTCAGTGTCTTGGCCCTTTGCCCACCCTCAGCTCACGCCTGATTCGCACACCAGCTTCCTGACAGTTCCTGTTCCTGTTCTCATCACCTGTGGTTACCTGGTGTCACTCTCCGCCCCCAGTTCACTCAGAGTTAAGGGCAGAGTCCTTATAATGGTCCACAGGACCCTCCGTGATGCCTGTCCCTCTGCAGCTCCACCCCCCACCCAGCACTGCCTCTGCCCCAGCCACACAGCCTCTTGGGGACTCGGTCCCGGCTGACCCCTCCTCTTGGAGCACACTTAACCCAGAGAGCTGTCTGGCTCACCCCCTCACCTCCGTTAAGCTTTCTTTCCATGTTATTTTCTCATTGATGCCTACCCTGTAGTGGAACAAATAGTTCCCCTCCCCAAAATCCATGCCCACGTGGAACCTGTAAATGTGACCTTAGTTGGAAATCGGGATGCTGCAAATGTAATTAGTTAAGAATCTCAAGATGAAATCATCCTGGATTTGGGGTGGGTCCTAAAACCAATGCCTGGTGTCTGTGTAAGAAGAAAGGGAGATTTGATGCACAGAGAGACACATAGGGGAAGAAAGCCAAGAAGACAGACGCAGAGATCAGAGTGACATGGTCACAACATAAGAACTGCTTGGAGCCACCAGGAGCTTAAAGAGACAAGGAAGAGGCAAGGCTTCCCTAGAGCCTTCAGAGGGAGCGTGGCCCTGCGGACACCTGGATTTTGGACTGCTTGCCTCCAGAACTACGAGGGAATACATTGCTGTTGTGATAAGCCACACTGCTTGCTATGGCAGCCCAAGGACACTATTCCACCACTCTATTGACTATTGCAACCTGCCCATGCCCTCCCACCCCCAATAGCTCCACTCCTTCCTACCTGCTCTGTTTTTTCTTTCCTTTTTTAAAATATGTGCATACAGACAGGCATACCCCAAAGATACTGCAAATTCAGTTCCAGACCACCAAAATAAAGCAAATATCATAATAAAGCAAGCCACACAAATGTTTTGGTTTCCCAGTGCATATAAAAGTCATGTTTACACTATACTGTAGTCTATTAAGTGTGCAATAGCATTATGTCTAAAAAAAATTATATAATTAAAAAATACTTTATTGCTAAAAAGTGCTAACCATCATCTGAGGCTTCAGTGAGTCATAAGCAGTAACATCAGAGATCACTGGTCACGGGGCATCCTAAGAAATACAATAATAATGAAAACTTCTTCAATATTTTGCGAATTACCAAAACGTGACATAGAAACAAAATGAGCAAATGTTTTTAGAAAAATGGCACTGACGGACATGCAGCCTTGCCACAAAGCTTCAATTTGTAAAAAAAAAACACAATAACTTTGAAGCACAATAAAATGAGGTCTACCTGTATGCGTACATACGCACAAAAACCTACTTTTACACACATTATTATTTATTTTTTCTGGACCACTCTAGAATAGGTTATATTCATGGCCCTTTGCACCTTAATACTAAAGTAGTAATTTCCTAGGAGCATAGATATTCCCTTACAGATCCACAGGAAAGCCACTGAACTCAGAAAACTTAGCTTTGACACAATACTTTTATCCGATCTGTAGTCCGTATTCCATTTTCATCAATTATTCTAATAATGTCCTTTGTAGCATTTGATCCCCTTTAATACAGGATCTGGTCCAGAATTTAGTTGTCGCCCCTTTAGCCTTTTTAAATCTCCTTGAACAGCTCAACTTTTCTTGTTTTTCATGATATCTGTAGAACACAGGCCAGTTATTTTACAGAATGTCCCTCTACTTGGGTTTGTTTGATGTTTCCTCTTGGTTAGATTCAGGCCATGCCTCCCAGCTCGATGCATCCTATGGAATGCTGTATCCTCCTGGGGGCACCCCATCTGGAGGCGCCCGGCGTCATCTGCCCTCGACTGGGATGTTAATTCCCAGTTAAAGGTGTTGTCTGACACGTGCACGGTATTGTCTCTATTGCCCCCTTGCAAATAATGAGTCATCTATGCAGTCCGTGTGGAGACTAACTCACATGTACACTCACACACACACACACACACGACTTAGCATCCACTGATGTTTCTGCTTAAACCAGTGTTTACCATGATGCATGCAACCTGATGGTTTTTACAACTGCAACACTTGCATTTCATTTATCAAGTCAGCATCCTCCTGGAAGAAAGTCTTCCTCCCGCCCCATTTGTTTATCAATTTATCGTCAGTGTAGAGAACACCTAGCCTCCGAGATCATCGTTTTCACTATGCACTTAAAAACCATTCAACATTTACAGTGGAAGCTGAGCAGTGACTCATTTGCACTCTGACAGAAGAAAGAGATGCCTCTGTGTGCACAAAAATTACTGAGGACAAAAAATAAACCAGGCAACCTTTTAAAATATTAGTCGTTGATGGCTGTATTCCAGCTCAGAGAACATAAGTTTGTAAGCAAAGTAACATTAAAGTTTTAAGAGCAAGAAGTAAATGTTAGGCATTTCTGTAACTAGGTGGAAATGATTGATGATTAGAGCAGCAATGAAATAGTATGTGCCGTGTTCCAAGAAACCAAGAAAGGGGGAGGAACACGAACACGGTAGTTGAAGGGCATGGATGAAAATGCGTGGGGCCTTCAGAATACTTAGCCAAGGATAACATCAAAGATGACAGAGGTGAGGTTGTTTTTGGAATATATGACAGGCCACCCAGCCAGGGAGAAGATGGGCAATATTTCCAAATACAGATGGAAAAACTGGCTCCAAGGCCAGATCCTGTGGTGATGGGGGCTGTCGACAAAACAGATGTTGGCAGAAAGCCTGATTCTGATTGAAGTGAAGCATCTGATTAATTCGTGGCTTGCCTCCTTGGAAATTTCATCTCTTACAAGTCCGAGGAAACCCTAGAACAAGGGGTTGGTGGGTAGCACTAAGTCCCAATCACCAGGCAGCCATAAAAGCCACCAAACTTGTAAGCAACCAGGATGTCTTTCAATAGGTGAATGGATAAACAAACTGTGGTACATGCGTACAATGGAATACTATTCAGCCATTTTAAAAAAGGAGCTGTCGAGCTACAAAAAGACACATGCAAGAACCTTAAATGCATTATACTAAACAAAAGAATCTAATCTGAAAACTCTGCATACTATATTATTCCAATGATATGGCATTATGAAAAGGGAAAGCTATAGAGATAGTATCAAGATCAGTGGTTGTCAGGGGTTCAGGGTGGGTAGGAGGGGAGGGATGAATAGGTGGAGAACAGAGGACTTTTAGGGCCGTGAAACTATTCTGTATGATACTGTCATGATACCTCATGTCATTCTACATGGGTCAAAACTCATGGAATGTACAGCACAAAGGGTGAACCCTAATGCAAACCCGGGACTTGTTCTAATAATAATGATCAGTACTGTCTTTGCCAAGGGCTGGGGGAGGGATGGACTGGGAGTTTGGGATTAGCAGATGCAAACTATCATATAGAGAATGGATAGACAACAAGGTCCTATGATAGAGCACAAGGAGCTATATTCAATATCCTGTGACAAAACATAATGAAAAAGAATATGTATGTGTACATATACATAGATATTATATATGTATACATGCTATATGTGTATATATAGTATATGTGTATATATAATGTATGTATTATATAACCGAATCACTTTGATGTACACCAGAAACTAACACAGCGTTGTAAATCAACTATACTTCAATAAAAAATAAATTTAAGAAAATAATGATCAATATTGGCTCATCATTTGTAGCAAATATAACACTCTAATATAAAATGCTCAGTACAGGGAAATGGGGGGTAGGGGGAGTGAGATGGTATATGAGAACTCTCTGTACTTTCCACTCAATTTTTCTGTAAACATGAACTGCTAAAAGGAAAAGAAAAATCATCTAATATATATATATATATGAAGCTATTTTATAGACTTTATATTTATAATTTTATAATCCAGTATAAAAGCCACCCTTAAAATTATATAGAATTCATATGACGTTGTTGTATACGTTAAAGTTAATAGGCTAACGATGTCAATATCGTCTACCGAATGTGGATCCCACAATACGCATGGCTGTACACTGAAAAGGAACACTTCGAGCTTTCAGACTGAAGTGGGAAGTTATTTATCTTCCAACATGCAGAGAGAGGCTAAGGGAAGATAGTAGAATAAAACAAAAGAACATAAATTTTAAATTTTTTAAGGAAAAAATTCATTTGGAGGTTTTAAAACTGTAACTCTCTGCACAATTGTTCCCGACACACCCTGATGAAGCAGGAAGTCTAAAACACAGGGCTGCTCCCCAGGCAGTGTCCTGCCGTTCCTTTAGAATATTCCTGCTTAAATAGAAGCATTTGTTGTTTTAACATATCCTCAGTAAAACTGAGGGCTAATCCTGCAGTAGGACATGGCATCGCATTTTCAAAACTACACACAGGGCTTCCCTGGTGGCGCAGCGGTTGAGAGCCCGCCTGCTGATGCAGGGGACACGGGTTCGTGCCCCTGTCCAGGAGGGTCCCACGTGCCGCGGAGCGGCTGGGCCCGTGAGCCATGGCCACTGAGCCTGCGTGTCCGGAGCCTGTGCTCCGCAACGGGAGAAGCCACAACAGTGAGAGGCCCGCGTACCGCAAAAAAAAAAAAACAAAACTACACACAACGTACTCTCAAGTGAAAGAGCAAATGCTTACCCAACACACTCTCTGAAATTAAAACTCTTCACACGTTCCAAGAAAAATAGAAGACTTTTTCCCTGGTAGCTCTACCGATCACACTAAAGGTTCTACTTCAGTTCAAACCTAAACACACAGCCAGCTCTGATGACAAAGCTGTTTAAACACTCAGTACCTCTAATAGAATAACTCGATAGTGCCAGGTTTCATTTACCTTAGATGGGGCTCTGTTTTTCTGGCTCCCGGGCCCCTCTTATCCTAAGAACAAACATCTCGTTCCAGGAAAGATTATGAGCTAATTATCAGGGATTATTGTACAAAACTACTCCTGAGTAGACAGATGGCCTCTTACAGAAAACCAATCTTTAGAGCACGTTTAAAATGAAATAAAATTCAAGAAGAGCAGACCTCTGTTTTAAAGCATATTCGACCTGACACAGTTAATTAAAAAAAAAAAAAAAAAAAAGCTATCATGGAACTCTGGTTCCAGGTACAATGAGTTAAGTGCAAGGTGGCTATAAAATTTGGGGGTCCATTGCAAAGTGAAAACATGGGACCCCCATTTAAGAAATTACAACTGAGCAGTAAACCAAGAGCAGGTCACTTCTGAGTGTGGGGACACAGGTGGGACGGCACACAGGTGGGACGGCACACAGGCGGGACACCAAGGAAGCCCAGACAGGTTGACTTGGCTTGGACTTGTCCTGATGGCCATCTTTGCCATTTGTGGGCACTGGACACTCACTGGTGCACAGCAGGAATATTTGAGAAAAGGGGGAATGTTTCAAACCTCTGTCTCCTCATTAATTAAACTAAAACTCTGATGTATATTCACTATGTAACCATATGAGAATCATGTGATTTTTGAAACATTTTGAAAATGATCATTTTTTAAAATTTTATTTTATATTGAAGTTGTGTTAGTTTCAGGTGTACAGCAAAGTAATTCAATTATACATATACGTCTATCTATTCTTTTTCAGATTCTTTTCCCATGTATATATAGGTTATCACAGAAAATTAAGCAGAGTTCTCTGTGTTATACAGTAGGTCTTTGTTGATTTTGACTATCTATTTTACATATAGTAGCGTGTATATGTTAATCCCAACCTCCTAATTTATCCCTCCCCCCACCTTTCCCCTTTGGTAAACAGAAGTTTATTTCCTAAATCTGTGAGCCTATTTCTGTGTTGTAAATAAGTTCATTTGTGAAAATGGTCATTTTTGTCAGGACCCAAAATCCTTTTCTTTACTGCTAGGTTTCAGACATCACCAGAACCCATCCCCACCACGCCTGCACTGAAAACGTCACTTACCTTCTTTAGCTGCTGTTCCTTGAGAGCTTCCCCAGAGACACAGCAATCCTGTCACCCCAGTCGGCTAAGTACCTGCCCCCGCTTGGCACTACATCCTTCCCGGGGAATTGGACGGGCTAAACAAGGGGGTGCCTTGGGGTCTAACCTAACGGATTTGCACACTCAGGCCCTCTCTCCAAGAATGTTCACAACCCCTGAAACCTGTCCAAAGAAAACTGTAAAACTCCCACCCTGGATCCAGCAGTTCTGAACACTGGGTCTGTGTATTTCCTTGCTAAAACCAAGCCAATGAGACGCAACGTGGATCCATAAAGGTTGGTTTTGCTGAGCCAACCTCAGCTAATTTTAGTGCGTACCTTTTTGCATGTATCACAGTTATGCAGTCAGAAAATCTGACGTCCATTAAAACTAAAAGGTCGTTCACGTCAACAGCAGGACTGTCTCGTTTTCAGCGGGGCTCCTTCTTGTCTAGAAAAAGCAAAAGGGGCTTTAGTGAAAAGGATTTGGGCTGCTTTTCATCTGGATTTTATTTTAGGTTTTTAATTATTTTTAGACATAGTTCATGTCTGATGAGGTAATACTTGCCTGTTATCAAAAAGTGTGAGAAGGTATACAAATAAGAAGTTTCCCTCCTGCCCCATCCAACAAACCTCCACACTTAGTGGGTGGTTTTACATATTACCTTCTATCTAATAATATTCAGAGATTATTATGCAAATACAAACAAATGGATACCCCCCCTTTTGCACAAACAGTAGCATACCCTATACCCTATTCTGCACAGTTCTGTTCTGAGAGCGCGTTCGTAAGTCCAATTTGTTCGTATGTCCAACAAAGTTAGCCTAGGGACTCAACTAACACAATCGGCTCTATAGTACTGCACTGTAACAGGTTTATGTTACTTTTCACACAAATAATACACAAAAAAAACCACAAAAAAACAAAGAAAACATTTTAAATCTTACAGTATATTATCTTGAAAAATGCGGTCGTACAGTACAACAGCGGGCATCCGGGGGCTGGCATCAAGTGAACAGGCAAGAAGAGTTACTGACTGGAGGACGGAGAGGAGGTGGGAGATGGTAGAGCTGAAGAGTGTCAGCAATAGGAGACAGAGGGCAGGCTGCAATGTCATTCACGCCTGACGTTGATGGTACAGGTTCTGAGCTTGAAATAAAGATACTGTACTACTGTACTCTATACAGTCCTGTACAGTAAAGTACACAAAAGCACAACCACTTGTAGAGGACGCACGCACGTGACCATGTACACCAGACACAGGAACTAACCTACGTGATTGGCCATGCGAACACACGTTCACATTTTTGAAAGTTCGCAACTTGAAGTTTCGTATGTAGGGGACTTGCTGTACTTTCCTTTGTAATTTAACACTCTTTCTTGGAACCATGTCATGAGTACATAAGAGGCACACCCCTTGTAGCATTCCATTGTATGGATGGATGTCCCATAATATACTTAACCAGTCTTATTTTAGGGGACAAGTGTGTTGTGGCTGTATGAAATTACCCAAATCTATTTTTCCAATGTGATCTGTTCACTAGTACCTGAAGAAGCCATCACGTAATGAAGAAATCACTGCCAATCACACCAGGGCCCCAAGGCAAGTGTCTCAGTTGTAAAAAGTGGATTTCCAACAGGGAGCACACATTTTTTTTTTTTTTTACACCAAAGAAAAATTTATTAAGGTATAGATTACTGGTTATTTAAAAATACGTGAGAAAAGACAAACATACAAAGGCATTATCATACAACTGATTTCTAAACTCAATACTTTTGAAATACAAAACAATGATCATTACCCCCAAAAGTCAGTTTGAAACAAATTGATTTTTAAGTTGGTATTATAATTCTTTTCACTCAATTTTGCTCACAAATGTTACTAGGTTTTTCAGTTTCGCCACATATCAGAAAAATTTTTTGACATGTTTATTTCTCAAAGTAGAATATAGTTATTTCTTGCCATTAATGTCAGCAACTATAGAAAGCTTCTCTTAAGTCACAAGGATTCAATATGGTTGCTGCTTTGGAAATAGTTACCATTCTGAGTTATCTATACTAAGACTCATGTATTGACAGGCAAAATGTTAATGGACGAAGTATGGAGATTGAGAACAGGATGACTAAGAAAAGATGCTATCTCTTACGGCAGACCTGCTAAAAAAAGACTCCATTATTTACTCTGATAGTATTGCTAGAGAAGCAGTTTCTGCCAGATCACAGGTTGGCTATGTAGTTGTCCATTTTAAATTTCCATCGCTAAAGAATGGCAGACTTCAACAATTAGATTGCTCAACCAAATCAGCAGACCTTTAAGTTACCATATACTTTAATTACGAGAAATAAATTATTTTCCTAATTAGTTTAGCAGCCTTGTATCTGGAAAGGCAGCAAAACCCACTTTGTTCCAAAATTAGAAGGCTGACTCAGAGGCTGCTTCTAAGGTGCCTATCTTCTATCATCAATCAGTCGTGAAGGTGGACCTTCATGAACTCAGTAACTTAATAAATGTAAAAATGAACTCATCTATCAACACAATATTGAGCCTGTAAAACCAAAAAAGTATATTCATGAGGTAGGAATTGGTTTGTATAAAACAAGAAGATATATATCCTCTTATATAACACAAGAGGAATATGCATGGTAATAAAAACAATCTATAATAAACTTGTAAAGAAATGATTCTGGTTTACATGTAACTCTGCTTAAACTGACCATGACTGAATGATTAAACATTTTCTTCTCTTAACATAATGCCCATTCATTATAAGCTTAGCTGGACTTAGTTTCTTATAAATCTCTTATTTCCTTGGATTTATCTACTACACCTTTACTTTATAGCCATTTAACTTATAAGCTGGGCCTGCCCAGCCTGCCTCTGAAGCCTCTCTACAGAAGGATACCAGATGCATTAACAAAGGCACCTTCTCATAAGAATCTACACTTCAAAACAGCATATGAAGAATCAACAATTGGCTCTCCAATGTAGCTGCCTCTCATTTCACATTATCACAGAAACGGTGCACTTTAGTACCCATTCCTTCCTTACAGAAAACTCAGTAGCTGTAAACATTTTTGTTGTTTCAAAACACATTTCAACACTTATTAATTCCAAAGATCCGAACACCATGTAGCTGCGGCATTTTGGGAATTAGCACACTCAGGAGAGCAGCTGTGTTTAAGAAGAAGTGAGTTGGATCATACTTCGTATAGAAACTTGCCAGAAAATATAGAATTATTGGAGAAATTGTGAAAAACTTCCGTGAAGATGTAAACTGTACTCCATAGTCCAGTTGTGCCCAGTGAGTTAGGAGCCTCGCTTTACCCTGGTCAGCAGTTTCAAATGGCGTTCCTTTTACTGCAGGCAAAAATACATACATCCCCAGATTATGTATACCATTTGTTAAGGTCCAGGCAACAGGAATACTGAGTAAAACGATATGAAGCAAGCCAACTCCCAAAGCATATGTCATCCACATACCCCGGCTGCTCATTACACGGGTATTTGGATTCACCTCGCTGTGGGCAACTCCAACATTCACGTTTGCGATTTAACGTAGTGTTGTGTCCATAAAGAGCGTTCAGAGTTCAAATCACTCCTTCATGAGTACTGAAGCCGCCGCCCCACTCCCGGCGGCTGGCTCGGCACAGCGTCAACTCCGCTGCTGGGAGCACACATTTTTACCCCACAGAATTTGGGAGCTGAAGATTTTTCCCTCTCCACCTAAGTTCTTCCGAGAATTTTTCTGACAATTTGCCTCCAATCTAAGGACTGTGAAACCCTCTTATGCCCAATATACAAAAGAGTCTCTGGGTATTACAGATTCACACAAGAACAAAGCCATCACACAATTAAAGGGCCCACAGCACCTTTAAATTTCCACTAACACCCGATTCTTTCGATTCAAACCCTTTGTATGTTAAGAGACATGCAAAGGATAAACTGATTTTAGCAAGAGAAAGCACTCAGCAAAATGACTACCCCATAGCAAGTGCTCAGTTAATAAGAGCGAAAAATCAATGAGCCACCTACAACCTGCTTCCTGTAGTCACTAAAATAGTAACCACTTAAAAACTCAAAAGAGACGAATAAACACTAAAAAGAAAGTTTAATGCCTGCAGCCCACTTCAGTTTTCCCCTACCCCCAATTTCTACCTTAATGTCTGATGATCTAAGCCAGACTTCAACCCTGGATCATATCACAGCACTAGATCTGTGGGTTCTAGAATCAAGGCAGTAACTATACCACATCGCCAGAAGGGCCATTGTCGGTGGTTGTCAAAGTGTGGTCTATCCAGAGACCCCCGGGAGTCTCAGACTCTTTCAGGGACTCCATGAGGTCAAAGCCAGTTTTATAGTAACACTAAGACCTGTCTTTCTCACTCTCACTCTCTCAATATACTGTGGAGTTTTCCAGAAGATTTGTGACATGTGATATTGCAACGGATTGAAAATAAAGGCAGGAATGAGAAAGAATCCAGCTGTCTTCCAGCAGGCCAGCCATTAAAGAGACTTGAAAAAAAATGCAAAGGAATGCTGCTCTTCCTAGTAGATGACTTTGTTTTGGAAAATATAGTCTTTTAATAAAATATATTATTTATGTCAACCTGTAACGGGCCTATTAATTTTTAGTCAATAAAGTATATTTAAAATTTCACAGTTTTACTTTCTAATACAGTAAAAATGCTCTGGTTAGCACAGTCCACAAAAACAAAAGCTCTTGGTGGTCTTTAGTAATTTTTAAGAGTGTGAAGGGGTTCCAAAACCAACAAGTTTGAGAACCCCTGCCCTGTATGACAATGATATGCTGGTTATCAGTTCCTTTGTCTGAAGTTCTAGGGGGTCAGCCAGCCTGTGGACTTAGTCACACTTACATTCCCAGCACCCGCACAGCACCTGCATGCGGTGGTGCCCAGTGTGTGAAGGAGGGAGGAGGGGAGGGGGCAGGGCAGACCCGAGGACCTTTCCATCAATTATCACTAAGTAGTGCAAATAAGGCACAGGTAGGAAAACACACCGAGAGAACATGGAAAGTTGCTTGGGGTGAATCGCTCACCATGAAGAAAATAAGCAAATGGAAAAAGACTTGGAGATCTATGTCGAAAGGAAGGGAAGGCAGGAAACACAGAAACAGATATTCGTGTCCCAGCTAGGCTTGTCTGGCGCATCTAGTCCAACCCCCTCACAGCTGCTGACGCTCCAAGAAGAGCACCTTCGCATGTGACCCACCCCCAGCCCCAAGCCTGGGCAGCCAGCTGTACCCAGGTTTCTGGGACCACCCTCAACTGTGCACCACACACCCTCACCCACGTGCCCCTATGGTTCTGATAAGAATGTATCTCGGAGGGGAACGGAGTCAAGATGGTGGTGTGGGAAGACAGGGAGTTAGCGTCTCCCCACAACTAAGGCTTCTGCCAGCAGCTGGTGGGGGACACTGACCCCCAAGGAGACGGGAGGAACCCCAGAGTGAACTGGCAGGACGTAGGGGGACTGAGGGGGGAGGAGAAGTGGAGGCCAGACAAGACCGGTGCCGCTGAGGCCCTAAGATCAGGAGACGCAGGTGGGAGGGACTCTCTAGGAAGAGCAAGAGAGGAGCAGAGGGCTTCCCTGGTGGCGCAGTGGTTGAGAGTCTGCCTGCCGATGCAGGGGACACGGGTTCGTGCCCCGGTCTGGGAAGATCCCACATGCCGCGGAGCGGCTGAGCCTGCGCGTCCGGAGCCTGTGCTCCGCAACAGTGAGAGGCCCGCGTAGCGCAAAAAATAGCAAGGCTGATCAAAAACCATTTCTCCCTTAAATCTTTTTAAGGAGGGAGGCTGGGGAGGTCAGAAGAGGCAGGTGGGAGGGGCCCTCCCAGACCCCAGATTGGAGGAGCAGGAGAGGAGAGGAGGGCGTTTGCCACGCCCACTCGAGTCCAGGAAGCTTGCTGGGCTCCCAGGTGAGGTCCCCGCCCTCTGGTCCCCACCCTCTGGGGGGTACACCTGGGCCCCATCTGTTCCTTGAGCCTAAACCTCACCCCCCCACAGCTCCCAGCGCCTTTTCCAGCCCTGTGGGTCCTGAGCATAGGCCCCCCCCTCACCACCCAAACCTCACCCTTGCTTAGGCCCCGCCCACCACAGCCAAGGCCTTCCCCCTCAACCTTTTTTTTTTCTTTTTCTTTTCCTTCCTCCTCTTTTTTACTATGTGGTACCAATGTACCTTCCGGTTATTGATTCATCTGTATTTTTATTTTTATATTCTTTCTAACATACCTGTTAGTTTCCTAGTCTAATTTTATTTTTTAATTTGTTATTGTTCTCTCTCTTTTTTTTTTTTCCTCCCTGCACAGCTTGCAGGATCTTGATTTGGGAGCCCAGGGTCGGGCAGAAACTCCTGCAATGGGAGCTCTGAGTCCGAACCACTGGACTAACAGAGAACCTCAGACCACAGGGACTATTCATTGGAGTGAGGTCTCACAGGGTTCCTCATCTCAGCACCAAGACCCAGCTCTACCCAATAGCCTACAAACTCCAGTGTTGGAAACCTCAGGCCAAACAACCAGTAAAACAGGAACACAATCCCACTCATAAAAAAAAAAAAAGAAATGGCAAAAAAATATGTCACAGATGAAGCAGCAAGGTAAAAACCTACAAGACCAAATAAATGAAGAGGAAATAGGCAATCTACCTGAAAAAAGAATTCAGAGTAATGATAGTAAAGATGATCCAGAATCTCAGAAATAGAATGGAAGCACAGATTAAGAAAATACAAGAAATGTTTAACAATGATTTAGAAGAACTAAAGAACAAGCAGAGATGAACAACACAATAACTGAAATGAAAAATACGAATCAATAACAGAATAACAGAGGCAGAGGAACAAATAAATGAGCTGGAAGACAAAACGGTGGAAATAACTGCCGAGGAGCAGAATAAAGAAAAAAGAAAGAAAAGAATTGAAGACAGCCTAAGAGACCTCTGACACAACACTAAACGCACCAATATTTGAATTATAGGGGTCCCAGAAGAAGAAGAGAAAAAGAAAGGGTCAGAGAAAATATTTGAAGAGATTATAGTGTAAAACTTCCCTAACATGGGAAAGGAAATAGTCACCCAAGTCCAGGAAGCATAGAGAGCCCCATACAGGATAAACCCTACGAAAAACACACCAAGATACATATTAATCAAACTAACAAAAATTAAATTCAAAGAAAAAATATTAAAAACAACAAAGGAAAAACAAAAAATAACATACAAAGGAATCCCCATAAGGTTATCAGTTGATTTTTCAGTGGAAACTCTGCAGGCCAGAAGGGAATGGCAGGAAATACTTAAAGTGATGAAAGAGAACAACCTACAACCAAGATTACTCTACCCAGCAAGGATCTCATTCAGATTTGATGAAGAAGTCAAAAGCTTTTCAGAAAAATAAAAGCTAATAGAATTCAGAACTACC
Source organism: Neophocaena asiaeorientalis asiaeorientalis (assembly GCF_003031525.2). Lineage (NCBI taxonomy): Eukaryota > Metazoa > Chordata > Mammalia > Artiodactyla > Phocoenidae > Neophocaena > Neophocaena asiaeorientalis. The sequence goes on from NW_020174642.1 coordinate 7,399,165, forward strand.
AAACCAGCTTTACAACGAATGCTAAAGGAACTTCTCTAAGTGGGAAACACAAGAGAAGAAAAAGACCCATGAAACAAACCCAAAACAATTAAGAAAAAGGTAATAGGAACATACATATCGATAATAACCTTGAATGTAAATGGATGAAATGCCCCAACCAAGAGACACAGACTGGCTGAATGGCTACAAAAACAAGACCCATATATATGTTGCCTACAAGAGACCCACTTCAGACCTAGGGACACATGCATACTGAGAGTGAAAGAATGGAAAAAGATGTGCCATGTAAATGGAAATCAAAAGAAAACTGGAATAGCAATACTCGTATAAGATAAAATAGACTTTAAAATAAAGAATGTTACAAGAAATAAGGAGGGACACTACATAATGATCAAAGGATCAATCCAAGAAGAAGATATAACAATTATAAATGTTTATGCACTCAACATAGGAGCATCTCAATACATAAGGTAAATGCTAACAACCATGAAAGGAGAAATCGACAGTAACACAATAATAGTAGGGGACTTTAACATCCCACTTACACCAATGGACAGATCATCCAAACAGAAAATAAATAAGGAAACACAAGCTTTAAATGACACAGCAGACCAGATAGATCTAATTGATATTTATAGGAGATTCCACCCAAAAGTGGCAGAATACACTTTCTTCTCAAGTACACATGGAACATTCTCCAGGATAGATCACATCTTGTTTCATAAATCAAGCCTCAGAAAATTTAAGAAAATTGAAATTGTATCAAGCATCTTTTCTGACCACAACACTATGAGACTGGAAATCAATTACAGGAAAAAAAATTGTAAAAAACACAAATACATGGAGGCTAAACAATGTGCTACTAAATAACCAAGAGATCACTGAAGAAATCAAAGAAGAAATTTTAAAAATACATAGAAACAAATGACAACAAAAACACAATGACCCCAAACCTATGGGATGCAGCAAAACCAGTGCTAAGAGGGAAGTTTATAGCAATTCAATCTCACCTCAAGAAACAAGAAAAATCTCAAATAAACAACCTAACCCTGCACTTAAAACAACTAGAGAGGGAAGATCCGAGAAAACCCAAAGTCAGTAGAAGGAAAGAAATCATAAAGATCAGAGCAGAAATAAACGAAATAGAAACAAACAAACAAACAAAAAACAATGGCAAAGATCAATAAAGCTAAAAGCTGGTTCTACAAAATAGAAACAAACAAACAAAAAAAAACAATGGCAAAGATCAATAAAGCTAAAAGCTGGTTCTTTGAAAAGATAAACAAAGTTGACACACCCTTAGCCAGACTCATCAAGAAAAAGAGAGAGAGGACACAAATCAATAAAATTAGAAATGAAAAAGGAGAAATCACAACTGACTCTGCAGAAATAAAAAGGATTATAAGAGACTACTACAAGCAACTATATGCCAGTAAAATGGACAACCATGAAGAAATGGACAAATTCTCGGAAAGGTACAATTTTCCAAGACTGAACCAGGAAGAATTAGAAAATATAAACAGACCTATCACAAGTAATGAAATTGAAACTGTAATTAAAAATCTTCCACAAACAAAAGCCCAGGACCAGATGGCTTCACAGGTGAATTCTATCAAATATTTAGAGAAGAGCTAACACCAATCCTTCTCAAACTCTTCCAAAAAATTGCAGAGGGAGAAACACTCCCAAATTCATTCTACAAAGCCACCATCACTCTAATACCAAAACCAGAAAAAGACGTCACAAAACAAGAAAATTATAGACCAATATCACTGATGAACATAGATGCAAAAATCCTCAACAAAATACTAGCAAACAGAATCCAACAGCACATTAAAAGGATCATACACCATGATCAAGTGGGATTTATCCCAGGGATGCAAGGATTCTTCAAAATACACAAATCAATCAATGTGATACACCACATTAACAAATTAAGGAATAAAAACCATATGATTATCTCAATAGATGCAGAAAAAGCTTTCGACAAAATTCA
>NW_020174642.1:7401925-7410854 GCF_003031525.2 Neophocaena asiaeorientalis asiaeorientalis
CCAAAAAAAAAAAAAAAATGGTACTGATGAACCTAGTTGCAGGGCAGGAATAAAGAGGTAGACATAGAATGGACTTCATGACACGGGGTGAGCGGGGAAGCTGGGGTGAAGTGAGAGTAGCATCAACATATATACACTACAGAATGTAAAATCGATAGCTAGTGGGAAGCAGCCGCATAGCACAAGATCGGCTTGGTGCTTTGCAATGACCTAGAGGGGTTGGATAGGGAGGGTGGGAGGGAGGCTCAAGAGGGAGGGGATATGCGGACATGTTTATGCATATGGCTGATTCACTTTGTTGTGCAACAGAAACTAAGATGGTATTGTGAAACAATTATACTCCAATAAAGATCTATTTTAAAAAAAAACAAAAAACAATGTATCTGGGACACATGGTGCTGTTGCCCTGGGTGCCCATCGCTGAGTGTGCCTGGGCACTTAGCTGAAGTGCTGCCATTCTGCCCTCCTGTGAACACCCCACCAGCAAGGCCTGAGGGCTCCTCTATCCACTCTCCAACACTTGGTATTAGAAGTCTTCCTAATTTTGCCTAATGGATTTAAAGTGATATCTTATTCTTTTGCTTTGCATTTTTCCCATTCCCATTCCTATAGAGTGTCTCCTCCTAAGCTTAAGCACCTTTGGAGGTCTGCCTCTCCTGTAAATCACCTGTTTATATCCTTCACCTTTTTTTCCAGTAGAATTTCTTCTTCTTCTTTTTTTTTTTTTAAATTTTATTTATTTTTGGCTGTGTTGGTCTTCATTGCTGTGCGTGGCCTTTCTCTAGTTGTAGTGAGCGGGGTCTACTCTTTGTTGTGGTGCATGGGCTCCTCATTGTGGTGGCTTCTCTTGTTGCGGCGCATGGGCTCTAGACGTGTGGTCTTCAGTAGTTGTGGCTCACGGGCTCTAGAGCGCAGGCTCAGTAGTTGTGGTGCTCCGGTTTAATTGCTCCGTGGCATGTGGGATCTTCCCGGACCAGGGATCGAACCCAGGTCCCCTGCATTCACAGGCAGATTCTTAAGCACTGCGCCACCAGGGAAGTCCTCTTCTTTTTTTTTAATTGAAATATAATTGATTTACATTGTTGTGTTAGTTCCTGGTGTACAGCACAGTGATCCAGTTTTATATATATATACTTTTTTCTTTTTCATATTCTTTTCCTTTATGGCTTATTACAAGGTATTGAATATATTTCCCTGTGCTATACAGTAGGTCCTTGTTGGTTATCTATTTTATATACAGTAGTGTGTATATGTTAATCCCAAACTCCTAATTCATCCCTCCCCCACCCCCTTTCCCCTTTTCGTAACCATAAGTTTGTTTTGTATATCTGTGAGTCTGTTTCTGTTTTGTAGTTAAGTCCATTTGTATCAGATTTTAGATTCCACTTGTAAGTGATATCATATGGTATTTGCCTTTCTTTCTTTTAAACCAGTTTCTGAAATAAAGTCATTCTACCGGTTAGTCTTTAAGTCTCTGCTGGCTTATGCATTCAAGAGTTTTTTTTATTGAAGTATGGTTGGTATACAATGTTGTGTTAATTTCTGCTGAACTTATTTGTAAATAAGTTCATTTGTATCATATTTTAGATTCCACATATAAGTGGAATGATATTTGTCTTTCTCTGTCTTACTTCACTTAGTATGAGAATATCTAGGGCCATCCATGTTGCTGCAAATGGCATTATTTCACAGGACTCCTTCTCTGTCTTACTGGTTTGTAGGTGTTTCTTGTATATTCTTTATTAGTTTCAGCTGTGGACACATCTTTCTGCAACCTGACACCTTCTCCAATCTGTCTTCTTTCTCTAACTTTGTCCATGAGGTCCTCATGGGCAATAGGTTTTATTGATTTTTGTTTGTTTGTTTGTGATGTGAGCTTTTAAACTTTGGCTTACTAATCCTTTTCCCTCTCTAAGGCCAAAGACATCCTCCTACATCTTCTTCTATTGAATTTATGGTTTTATGGTTCACATTTAGGTCTTTACTCCAGTGGGAGTCAAAGCTGGTAATGAAGTTATCTTTACATTGCAAAACAAGCCGTTCAGTAGCCAATGTATAAAAGCCAGGCATTTCCTTGCAATGGCCAGAGAGTCCCCGTCTTGAGCCTGTACCTCTGGGGACAGCTCAGCAGGTATGTTCTAAATTCCAATGGCTGAAGGCTTTACGGAGGCTCCTTCTAATGGAGCTGTTCCATCCGGAGCCCCCCGGCAAGAACACCCATGCACGCCTTCCTCCCCAGGACAAACCCCACTGAGCCCCAGTATGTTGGGACCATCTTAGTTCATGGTTTCCAAGAAAACCCAATTTGTGGTTCCAATGTGGCAGGAGAAGGTATCAGAGTAGTACCTGAAATACCTACATATTCCAATAACCAGCGCCTGCTCTCTGCTAGAAACTGTCGTAAGCACTTAGCACCCTTTATCCCAGGATCTTTCTTGTGGTGTAAGGTCTCATTGAAGCCTCAGTGGAGACATTCCAGGGAGTGATGAGACATGGCTGGTGAGAATTCATCAGGTGCAGAACATGAAGTGACACACATTACACCCCGAGAAACCAATGTCATTGGTCAACCTTCCGGCATCTGCTACAGGAAACCATTCATGGCTTGTACATCCTTTGAGCCCAGCCCTTTGCTTGAGGGTCCTGGTAACAGCGTGACTGCTTGAAACCCAACTGGGGCAAATGCAGAGCCATGGCAAGAAATGCCCGCTGTTAATGTTGTAACACAAAGCGGAATCTAAAAAATAAAAAATTCACGAGCTTCCCTGGTGGCACAGTGGTTAGGAATCTGCCTGCCAGTGCAGGGGACACAGGTTCGAGCCCTGGTCTGGGAAGATCCCACATTCTGCAGAGCAAATAAGCCTGTGCGCCGCAGCTACTGAGCCTGTGCTCTACAGTCCGTGCTCCACAGCAAGAGAAGCCACTGCAGTGAGAAGCCCGCGCCTGGCAAGGAAGACCCAACGCAGCCAAAAATAAAATAAATAAATTTATAAAAACTAATTAATTAATTTAAAAGTCACCAAGGGGGGAAAGCAGCAGGGGGGTGGTGGTGGGATGAATTCGGAGAGTAGGATTGACATGTATACACTAATATGTATAAAATGAATAACTAATAAGAACCTGCTGTATAAAAAAATAAATAAAATAAAATTCAAAAAAATAAAAATAAAAGTCAAACTCATAGAAACAGAGAGTAGAATGGTGATTGCCAGGGGCTGGGGGTGGGGGAAACAGGAGAGGCTGGTAAAAGGGTACAAACTGAGTTATGAGGAAGGTCTAAGGATCGAATGTATAACATGGTGACTCATTTAGAATACTGTGTTGACTAATTGAAATTTGCTGAAAGAGTGGAACTTAAGTGTTCTCAAAAAAAGAGAGAGTAAATATGTGAGGTGTTGGATGTGTGGTAATTAGCAGGATGGTGGGAATCTTTCACAAAGTCTACAGATATCTAATCACCATATTGTACATTTTAAATACATTACAATTTTATTTGTCAACCATACCTCAATAAAACAAAAAATAAAGCTGTAGTCACGTGTCGAGTGGGGTTCTCCCCATCCCCCAGACCTCGACGACGTCAGCTTGGACCCCCAATTCCACGTCAGATGTGGCAGTGTGAGGTCCTCTCCAATCATCCAATGGTTTCCTGAAGTTTCAGCCTCCAGGCCCCGGCCCCGGGGCAACGTCTCCAGCATGTGAACACCCAAGTACACATGAAAACCCAAGCATAATAACAAATGCTGGAGAGGATGTGGAGAAAGGGAACCTCCTACACTGTTGGTGGGAATGAAAGTTGGTGCAGCCACTATGGAGAACAGTACAGAGGTTCCTCAGAAAACTAAAAATAGAGCTACCATATGATCCAGCAATCCCACTCCTGGGCATATACCTGGACAAAACTATAATTCAAAAAGAGACATGCACCCCTATGCTCATAGCAGCACTATTCACAATAGCCAAGACACGGCAACAACCTAAATGTCCATCGACAGATGAATGGATAAAGAAGATGTGGTACATATATACAATGGAATACTACTCAGCCATAAAAAAGAACAAAATAATGCCATCCGCAGCAACATGGATGGACCTAGAGATGATCATACTAAGTGAAGTAAGTCAGAAAGAGAAAGACAAATACCATATGATATCACTTATATGTGGAATCTAAAAATGAGCATATCTACAGAACAGGAAAAGACTCACAGACATAGAGAACAGACCTGTGGTTGCCAAGGGGGAGGGGGTGAGAGAGGGAAGGACTGGGAGGTTGAGATTAGCAGATGCCAACGATTATATAGAGAATGGATCAACAACAAGGTCCTACTGTGTAGCACAGGGAACTAGATTCAATACCCTGTGATAAACCATAATGGAAAAGAATATTTTAAAAAAGAATGTCAGAAAAAAGAAAGAAAAGCCGAGCACAGCAAATGTGTGCACGTGTGGGCATGGGCATGCATGGCTATTCATGTGTGCGTGCGTGAACACACATGGAGAGGTACACACATGAGAGGACACATGTACGTGAACGGGCGTGAACACTCGCACAAAACCAGCTCACACAGAACACCCGTTAGGGGTGACTGGCTTCACTGCAGAGAGATGGAGAAGGGTTCAAACTGAAGTTCACCTGCAAAACTACCTCCAACTGCAGATCCTCAGCCGCCACAGCGCCACCACCCCCGTCCCCTGACCTCTCTCTCCTCCCGCTTCTTTTCTCATCCTCCTCTTCTCATCTCTGAAAAAGCAAGGGGTCTTCCTCCTACCTCAAGTTTCATGGCGTTTTCCAAATATCACGACGATTTCCTCCTTGAGAAAAATTCGGCTGCCAATCGTTCAGATGACCAATGCTTTTAAATCACTTTATATAGTAAGAAGAGATGTACAATTTCAAGAAATTCCTCTCCTGGGCTAGCCTTCCCATGTGGATTCTTTTTTTTTTCCCAAATGTTGAGCCTTCTTTTAATTTATTTATTTTTATTTTTGGCGGTGTTGGGTCTTCGTTTCTGTGCGAGGGCTTTCTCTAGTTGTGGCAAGCAGGGGCCACTCTTCATCGCGGTGCGCGGGCCTCTCACTGTCGTGGCCTCTCTTGTTGCGGACACAGGCTCCAGATGCTCTGGCTCAGTAGTTGTGGCTCATGGGCCTGGTTGCTCCGCGGCATGTGGGATCTTCCCGGGCTAGGGCTCGAACCCGTGTCCCCTGCATTAGCAGGCAGATTCTCAACCACTGTGCCACCAGGGAAGCTCCCCATGTGGATTCTTGAATGATGCTGTTTGTCACCTGCCACGGAATGTTGGGTACCTCTTAACTATTTCACCCCTCATGTGTTTTTCAGGATCAGAACCAATGCCAGGATCCCAGGTGTCATGTCAGGCCAAGTCGTTTGCACTCTGCCCGAGAGATTCTAAGAGAGCAACACACTGACACATTCTCAACGAACAGATAAGCAGTTCACAGGGGTGCCTGATAAATGTTTTTAATCCTCAGGATATTTTCTTACCAACCACTTTCTCCACTCCTAGTTTAGTTGCCCATGAAGTCCATTCGCTTAGAACAGGGGTTAGAAAAGCCCATGGCAATGACACAGTAAATTTGGAATCCTCAATGGCCAAAGGCTCAAGACATCTTCAATTGATATGGCCTCTCAGGAATGTAGATGAGCCTGTAATTTTAAGTACTGAACAAAAGTCTCCATGACTAACAAGGAGGAATATTATCAAGGGGCAGAGGGTTGTCCTTCCCAGGAAGAAAAGAAGCTTATCTTCGATTTTAAAGTAGGCTCATCATGGGTTGTCCCAACTGTTTGATGGGTCAAATGTCAGTATTATTTATTTTATAGCTTAAAAAGGCGACATAAATTCTCCAGTTTCACATTTTGCCCCATTGGAATCCACAGTAACAAAAATCACAAAGGAATTTCTGGACTCTTCCCACACATTCATCCAAAAAACTAATAATTAGAGCATCGGAATATGGTCCCACGCTTGGAAAGCAGTGACTGTACCAAGCGCACAAAAATTCAGGCTCAGTAGAAACTCTAAACCTGTCGAGAGACAGTTTTCCAACATTTGCAGAAGCAACTTTGAGACTTGTCACCAGTAAGATCAATTTTGGCAAAGACCTCTCCACATGCCACCTCCTCCAATCTACGCAAAGATTGCAGGAACCAGGTATTAGAGCAACATATAAGTGTCTAATTCTCAGTGTTCTTGACACCTTCACAAAGACTCACCTTAGTATTAGTAGTTACTGTCTAGTTAAATATTGGTTGTGTGTGGCTGGCATGAAGGTGCTCACCACATTTTAAGTAAACAGGTTCTTTTAAAAGCATTTTCCCTTGGGGCGAAGATGCATTTCTCTTGGCCAGGTCTAAGGGAAGAGGTTGGCTTCTATTTGTAAGTTTCCAGCTCCTCAGAGCCTCACTGGGGAGTTTAGACCAGTAATGACCACCAGTGTGGTCATTAGTAGTGGTGTGAACTGGTTTCTTCCCAAGAGAATTCTGTGTCAATATCTAACAATGAAAAGAAGAAATACAGAAATACACATTGCATTTGGAAAAGTGTCCCCTTTGCCTTGTCAATTCCAATAACACGTATCCTCCAAGTTACCAAATATTCAGTGTTTTACACTTCAAGGGCTGGGCAAGGATTGGCTTTTAGGAAAGAAAACTGGCTTAGGGCATATCCTACAATTGAATTAGACCCTATTGGGTGTCTACTCTGTGTCACATGTTATCTCTAACTAATAACAAACCTACCAACAAGGTACATTGATCCTGTGTTACTTGTCAAGCTCAGAAAGATTAAGTAATTTGTCCAAGGTCAACCAGCAAAGTGAAAGAACCAGAATTCTAAACTAATTTTGTCTGGTCCCAAACTATTGGGCTGTATTAGTCTTAGGCTGCCATAACAAAATATCACAAACTAGGCAGCTTGAACAATAGGAATTAATTTTATCCTAATTTTGTTTTTTTTTAAAGCACTTTATTTTTTTTAATTTTATTTTTTTATTTATTTTGGCTGCTTTGGGTCTTTGTTGCTGTGCACAGGCTTTCTCTAGTTGGGGCGAGTGGGGGCTACTCTTCGTTGTGGTGCACGGGCTTCTCACTGCAGTGGCTTCTCTTGCTGTGGAGCACGGGCTTTAGGCATGCAGGCGTCAGTAGTTGCAGCATGCGGGCTCAGTAGTTGCAGCGCACAGGCGTAGTTGCTCCACTTCATGTGGGATCTTCCTGAACCAGGGATCGAACCTGTGTCCCCTACATTGGCAGGAGGATTCTAAACCACTGCACCACCAGGGAAGTCCCTATTTTATCCTAATTTTGGAGGCTGAGAAGAAGTCCACGATCAAGGTGTCACATTGTTGGTTTCTGATGAGAGCTCTCTTCCTGGCTTGCAAACAGCTGAGCTCGCTGGTGTCTCTTCTTACAGGGACACTAATCCTCTCAGAGAAGGGTCCCACACTTATGACCTTGTTTAACCTTAATTACTTCCTTAGAGCTCCCAATTCCAATACAGCTACACCAGTGTTCAGGGCTTCGACACAAGAATGTGGGGGAACACATTCAGACCATAACATGGTCTTTCTACTACATCATGTGGCCTCTCTATATCAATTAGAGAAAACACACTAAAATTTTGGATATTTTCAGTCACAACATCACACACTAAGACTCAGGTCTTCCCTGGCCTAAATATTTTCAACCATCAAACTTTTTTTTACCGTTAAATCAGGAAGCAAGAGCACAAGTTAGCAAGATAGAGTCAATCTTTTTCTTGACAACTTCCAAGAATTTTTTTGTATCATTTAATCTCAATTTTAATCTTCTTCCGTTTTAGATAGTACAAATACTTTCTCCTAGAGTGACACTGGCATGTCTGCCTTATCCTCTGTACTGAACAGGTCTTCTTTATTGAACAGAAATTCTTCTGTTCATTTTAATGTGCTCAATAGAATACTATTGTCACAGACACATGCGGAAGGACAAAGGACAGCTTGGAACTTTGCTCCGCTGGGCTCAGATGACTTTCCCCAGTTCAGTAATCAGCAGGAGTTTGTCTAATTGCACAGTTCCAGCCATGCCAACTAAATCTGTTGCTTGCTCAGAACACTGTAGGATTAAGATATTCCCAAAAGACTAATGAAGCACAAATCAATGAAAGACAGGAACCATAGAAAAATCAGAGTTGCTCCCAGCTGTGAGAGACATAATCTTCCTTTAATATTTTGATTCCCTAGCAGAGCAGAAGTCATTTTTCTCCGTGCATCACACTCAAAGGGACTGCAGACAGCATCACGCTCATGTTGAAGGCGCCAGGGATTCACAGAGAGGCTGGCCTCTGGTTATGATGATGCAGAGGGACAGGAGGCAGCTATGATATTGATCCCTCCCAGCCCGGAGATGCTTTCAGAGATAATGGGAATCAGAGCTGAGTTTTGAAAAATGAATGGCCATAAAGAACAGTGGTTAAGACGTGGGCCTTGGGAGAGACTGACATGGGTTTAGTTTCAGCTTCCAGCACTTTCTAGCTGCATGACCTTAGGCAAGTCACTTAACTGACACAGGGCTAGAGTGAGCCTTGGAAGGGAGCTGTGTAAAAGGGCTTGGATCAGCCTGGCACTTGGTTTTCCACGTGGAACAAGTGTTTGTGGGCAAGAGGGAATTTACTCTTGAGAATGGAGGCTCCACTGCAAATTAAGCATCTTGACCTCAGGACAGAGAGAAGACCTGCTCCTTCTCCTGGGCTCAGAGGGGAGGGTGCAAAGCCCAGCTGAGAAGCTGAATGATAAGAGAGCCCCTGTCACGATGCATCCAGCACTTTGGAAGGACCATTTCAAGTTCCTCCCAGTGCAGGAGGGGAGGTTGTTCCTCACAGTGTCTTTTTTTTTTTTTTTTTTTTTTTTTTTTTTTTTTTTTTTTGGGAAA
>NW_020174642.1:7410977-7444221 GCF_003031525.2 Neophocaena asiaeorientalis asiaeorientalis
TTTTTTTTTTTTTTTTTTTTTTTTACCTTTTATTTTATTGTGGCAGAGTATACACAACACAAAATTTACCATTTTGATCATTTTTAAGTGTAGAGGTCAGTGTCATTAAGCCCATTCTCATGGTTGTACAACCATCACCACCCTCTATTCACAGAACTTTTTCATCATCCCAAGCTCAACCCCTGTCCCATTAAGCAGTAACTCCCCATCCCCTCCCCTCTCCCCTGGCACCTACTACTCTAGTTTCTGTCTCTATGAGTTTGGCTACTCAAGGCACCTCATATCATGTAGCATCTTTACAGAATTTGTCTTGTTGTGACTGGCGTATTTCACTTATCCTAACGTCCTCAAAGTTCATCCCTGTTGGAGCACATTTTAGAATTTCACTTCTTTTGCAGGCTGGATAATATTCATAATAAGGAATAAGGCTGGATGATCCTATGGATGGACCACATTTTGCTTCTCCAGTCATCCATCGATGACACTTGGGCTGCTTCCACCTCTTGGCCACTCCGAGTGATGCTGATGAGCAACGGTGGACAGGTACCTGCCCACATCCCTGCCACCCCCCGCAGTGCCCTCCACCCGGCCCTGGCCCTGGAGATTGTCCCTGTATCCAGGCTCTGTGATGACACTGATGCCCAGACATCTTCCCCTCAGGTCTCAGTAAAAGCAAGACTGACTTCACGTCTTCCCTCTGTACTCATCTGAGGAGGTGACTATTCTGAGAAAAATTCCAGAACAATTCTCAGAAGGATGTCTTGGGGCCGCAGCAGCTGGGAAGGAGACCTGAGTTCACCCCCTACTATCACCTGAATGTCGCAGAGAAGCCATTGCTTATCTTTCTTGCCAGACAATATATGGGGACCTGCCTTAGGAGGACACAACATTTTCTCCTGGTGGTTGTTAGCAGGTTAAAAGCCATGCAAACCTGAGATAATTGCATCACACCCCATAAATTATTAGTGGGGGGGGGCAGTAACATAGACCAGTACCCAACATCACTGAGTAGAGAGAATGACCTAGAATTTCCTCGTGTTTCCAAAGTCAGATGACCTCCAAGCAGGAGGCCTTCACTCAAGCCTGGTGACCACAACTATGACCCTCTGGGAACTGTGGGTCCCAAGCCGGAGCTCAGCACTCCTCCAGATGGGCGATTCACATCCCCCCCCCCAAGGTGCGAGCCCAGATAGCTTGGCCACCCATCCCTAGAGCAGAGGTTTGACCAGAAGATCTGAAGTCATGTTGGGGAAGCTAGTAAAATAGTCTTGTTCAGGCTTCAGAGGAAACAATAGGTCTTTGACTAAACAAAGACCCTGAAAGAGCTACATGCCGAACTGCTAGACTACATGCAGGTCCGCAGAAATGGCGTTAGCAAGTCTTGGGAATCAACAGATAAAGAAGGGAGTAAGTCACGCAGCTCCTTGGGCCTTGGGGATCCGGCTGGTTCCCAGGGATCTGGGAATATTCTGACACTTACAACTAAAGTATCAAAGCATTTGCAACAATAGCTGGAGGTACATATTTGCACGCAAGCTGATAGTAATCAGTGTCAAAAGCAGGACTCCTTTGGGTGGCACTCTGAAGCGTCACCCGCGGGGTGGACGCACCGCCTGGGACCTTCCCAACTGGGACTCCAGATTGCTGTTCAAGGGACTTCCCAGCTGCTGCTTGGATCTGGAAGTAGGTGTCAGCCCAATTCGGTGATATATGCTCTGTTATATACTCTGTTAATATTCTTATTCCTTTCCTTTTAATGATTGTATATTGAAATTAAGTTAAATCACCTTTTTTTTTTTTTTTTTTTTTTTTACAGGGAAGCCCTAAATCACCTTCTATTAAAGATTTGATTGAAGCTGTTTATTTGTGTGAGACAAGTGATTATCCTGCCAGCGAATCCAATGAACCCTAAAACCGAAAGCAGGCTTTTGGCCAAAAAGGGCAGGGACGGAAACATGGAGGAAGGGATCAAAAAGTCCAATATTTAATTGGTGACCAATGTACCTATTATAAGAATAAAGCAGACAGCTACATAGAAACACAGAATCCAAAAATTCTCATGAATTGGTACAGAACAAGAGAAAATCTAATGGAAAAACCCTCCAAGACCAGCTCCACATTGGTACTGGAAAAGTGGAACATGTCTTGCCTCTCCCCCTCCCTGGAGAGGTCAATGCCACAGTGGGGGAAGGCAGTTAGGAGGGAGCTGGCTGGCAGAGTAAAGAAAGAAGAACCAGCCCCCTTCCCTGTTTCCCTTTCCCAAGGCTGGGGAAGGAGTGAAGTGAGGGGTTTTCATGAGTACATGGGGCTGGACGTGTGTTAATTACTAATCTGAGACCTTGAGGGAAATAAGATGCCCAGAGAATTTTCACTGATCTGAAAGTAACCAGAAGAGCCATGGGGCCTGCCCTGATTCCAAACAAGGTGACAGGAAAGATACGCCTGTATTACAGGACGAGATGCAGAAAAGAGATAACCTGCACGCCCTGCTCATTCAAGGTAGGAGCCCTGAGAACTTCCAGGAAAACCCTCCCTGGCTGGCAAAACAGACAAACTATTTAGAAGTAACTTGGGAAACCTTTCAAGACAGGGCATTCAGAGAGCTGGAACCACCTCTGGGCTATGAGATCAGGAGCCTCTAGGCTGATTTGGTCTCTGATTCCAGGTAGCCTGGGGGTGGGGGTGGGGAGCGGTTAAAAAATAGTGACCCGCCCCTCCCCCCAGCTTGAATCATTCTCAAAGTTATTCTCACATGACTGCAGTGCACTCAGGTGTGAGATTGCCACGTAAAATACAGGATGCCTGTTGCAGCTTGAATTTCAAATAAACATGACGAAGTTTTTAGTAGATCCCAAACATTGCAAGAAACATACTTATACTAAAAATTAGTCACGATGTATCTGAAATTCATATTTAACTATGCATTTTGTATTTTTAAGAGCTATATTGAGGCATAATTTATATTCCATACAATTCACCCATTTAAAGGATATAATTCAATGGTTTTTTGGTATATTCACAGAGTTGTTAAACTGTCACCACAATCAATTTTTTTAGAACATTTTCATCACCACAAAAAGAAACCCCATGCCCATTAGTGGTCACGCTCTACCCCCTGCACCCAGCCCCACTCCCTGACCCCTGACATCCACTATTGTCTGCTCATCCTGGACATTTTGTATAAATGAAATCTTGCAATACGTGGTCTTTTAGAACTGACATACTTCGCTCAGCGTAATTTCTTCAAAGTTCATCCATGTTGTGACACATGTCAACACCTCCTTCTTTTTTATTGCCAAATACTACTCCATTTGACGGATATAACACACTTTATTCACCAGAACATCAGTTGATGAACATTGACCTGTTTCTACTTTTGAGTTATTATGAATAATGCTGCAGTGAACATTTGCGCACAAGTGTTTGTGTGGATATATTTTTTCATTTCTCTTGGTTGTATACGTAGGAGTGGAATAACTGGGTCATATGATAACTCTAACGTTTTGAGAATTTTCCACAGCATTTAAACTATTGATATTTTTTTTATATTCCCACCAGCAATACACAGGGTTCCAATTTTTCCACTTCTTTACTACACTAATTAGTTTCTGGGCTCTTCTTATTATAGCCATCTTGCAGGGTATGAAGTGCTTGCTATCTCACTGTGGGTTTGATTTGCATTTCCCTAATGGCTAACAAGCATCTTTTTATGTGTTTTCTGGCCATTTGTATATCTTCTTTGAAGTCATATCTATTCAGATTCTTTGCCTATTTTTCAATTGGGTTGTTTATCTTTTCATTGTTGAGTTTAAGGGTTCTTTGTGTATTCTGAATACTATACTTGTATCAGATATATGACTTGAAAATATTTCCTCTCAATCTGTGAGTTGACTGTTCACTTTCTCGATTGTGTCCTTTGAAGTACAAACCTTTTCAATTTTGATGAAGTCTAATTTATCTACTTTTTCTTTTGTTGCTTATAATTTTGGTGCCCAACCTACGAAGGCTTTACCTAACCCAAAGTCACAACGATTTACCCTTTGTTTTCTTCTAATAGTTTTGTACTTTTAATTCTTACGTTTAGATCTATGAGCAAGTTTCGTATATGATATAAAGAAGGGCTTCAACTTCATACTTTTGCATGTGGACATTCAGCTATCCCAGCACCCTTTTTTCAGGCATCCTATATTTTTATTGGCTAAATCTGGAAGCCCTAGTCAGAGGTTTAACCACTGGAACAAAGCTTGGGACTCCCTAATCCTTGGCAGTTTCGGGTTGATCTTTTCTGGGGGAGGTGCTCATCCCCTTCTTTCCTCTTAGCATGAATTCACAACGTCCTCCAACTCTTGCCCTTAAACACTGGGTGGGAGCTGCTGAGGAGTGACGATGGGCTGACCTCTGTTAGCACGTGCTGGCAGTGGCACCATTGTTGATGTTCCAGAGTTGACACAGCCCTCGTTGGATCTGGCTTCTTGGCATGTGGTCTCACCCGCTGTTCTGCTTCAAGCTGGGATCTCTAAATCCCGAACCAGCAACTGAAACTCACAAACATTTCTTCTTCCCGTAAGCAAGCCCCCGCCCCAGGTCTCTGGTGTTTCCTCCGATAGAAGGTGTGAACTTTTCCAAAATGGTGGGCACCAGAGGGCCTTTCATCTCTGTCCCAGCCCTCTGGGCCAGGGCAGCGGTGCCCTTTGGGCTCTCTGCGCTCTGCAGTTAGACAGTCACCCTCCCTGCCCTCCGCCACCTCAGTTCCCAGAAATCCCCTTCTTGTCCATAGGCCATCGGCCAGATTGCACAGAGGTTTCTGCCTGTGCAGAAACCTTGTTGGACTCTGTTTCTATGAGCTGGCATTGGGGTAACTCATCACAGCCACTCTCTGTGAAAAGACGCATCTCAGTAGCTTGTGCCAGGCCCCCTGCCTGACATTCAGCCTGGGCGCCAACCAGGTAATTTACTTTAAGGTTCAGACCCGACATGGCTCATAACTTTCTTCTGAGCCCCTGAAGTCACTTCCCCAGACCAGCTCTGTTGTCTACACAGATGACTTACTCATTAGAAAGAGTGAATAATGCCTAAACACACCACTGGATTTTCCCACAAAGCCCTACTGGGGTGTGCATGACAGGGCATAATCTCACCTGCAGAGCTGGAATTAGGCAAGCGTCTGTGATGCCTGGAGTGTCTTGATTCATACCTGGGAATCATAAGTGAACATCTCCAAGGCCCGTAGAGCCAAACTGGGGTGGGGGTGGGGGGCAGGCAGAGGGGTCCATTAATACATTTCTAGGTTAACAGAAGTCTCAATGTCTCTGAATGACCCCTGGGGTGAAAACAGAAGAACCAAAAATATATCCACCTTTTCCATTCAAGACAGGCTTTTTTTTCTACCTTTGCAGTGGAAAACATCATTAAAATTTCACTTTGTCAATTAAACTCATCATCACAATTACATCTCAGTTTTGCTCTTACCATGCGTATCAGCTCAGGGTCTGAGCAACAGAACCAGTGTGTGTGTGTGTGTGTGTGTGTGTGTGTGTATTCAAAGACAAACAGGCAGACGGATTAATTGATTTCAAGGAATTGGCATATGCAGTTGTGTGGTCTGGCTGGGCAAGTCTGAAATCTGTAGGGCCGGTTGGAAACTCTCGGGCAGGAACTGAAGGTAAAATTTCGGTCCACGGCTAGAATTTCTTCCTCCTCGGGAAAGCCTCAGATGTGCTCTTACAGCCTGTTAACTGACTGCACAAGGCCCATCCACGGCGTCGAGGATGATGTAATCTCCTTGACCAAATCAACCGATCATTGAGGTTAATTCAGCATCATACCTACAAAATATCCCCACGGCAGCGCCTATATTATCATTTAATGAAATAACTAGGTACCATAGCCAGGCCAAGGTGACACGTGAAACTAACCGTCAAACCATGAAATGCTTTTCTGTCATCAGAGGAGGAACGCTGGCACCATTTCCCAGATGAAAACGCTGAGACACACACCAGGTGAAGAGTCCGCTGGCCAATCCGAGACCACACAAACACAAGTGGCTGAACATAGCGGGTGCTGGGGGTCACTAACCCAGGCCCTGGGCCAAACCTGCAGAGGACTCAGAACTCACCCAAGGGTCCTCGGGCCAGGGCCAAGCATGGGCATTCCACCTACCTCCCATCTCCCCTTCTCAACACCCTCCCATTTCTGATCACGTCTGTCACCTGCCTATAACTCGGTGGCTTTGCAGCAGTAATAGGAAAAAGCCCACATTCCTTGCGTAAGGCAGGAAACCATTCATGACCTGGTCCTGGGCTGACTCGCCAGCCTCCACTACTATTGGAGTTACCCCCCATCCTTGACCTAGGCAGTGACACACCAGAGCACGTGGGCGCCCCACATACTCCAGCTCTGCTGTGTCTCAGTGTCTTTGCACTTGCCATTGCTTTTCCCTGAATCCCCTTCTGGCTTTGACCTCCTGAAACTCCCACCTCATCCTCAAAACCCGTCTTGGCACCACGACACCTGAGAAGCTCACTGACCCTCTCCACCCTCCAAGTCTTTTCCCCCAACCTTAGCTCTCATGTGGGGGAGATCAGGTGCCCCTCCCCCATGCTCCACCAGCACTTCCCACCCTCCTCTGTCTGCTCTGTTCTTATCAGAGTGTGATACAATCGAGCTTTTATATTCCATAAGCTGAGACATTGAGAAACTAATTAGTGCCCTGCCGTTCTTTTTCAGTGGGAAGAGTTACTATAGACCAGCCCACTGCCTGTTTTTGCAAATAATGTTTATTGGAACACAGCTGTGACCACTCGTTTACCCACTCGTTTACGTATCACCCATAGCTGCTCTCATGCTATAATGGCAGCGTTGAGACATTGTCTAGATGACCAGCAAAGCTTAACAAACCTGCTATTCGGCCCTTTACAGGAAAAGTGTGCTGATCACTGCCATAGACTCACCAGCAAGAATGTACTTTTCCTCCTGCCCCTCAGGAACGCAGGCATGCTCTTCAGTCCCAGAATTCCTCACACCTAGGGGGCTGGAAATCATTGTGGGGTTTTCAGTGTTCATTGCAGCATTATCTACAATAGCCAAGACATGGAAGCAACCTAAATGTCCATCGACAGATGACTGGATAAAAAAGATGTGGTACGTATATACAATGGAATATTACTCAGCCATAAAAAGAACAAAATAATGCCATGTGCAACAACATGGATGGACCTAGAGATTATCTACTAAGTGAAGTTAAGTCAGACAGAGAACAACAAATATCATATGATATCACTTATATGTGAAATCTTAAATTTAAAAAAAGGTACAAATGAACTTATTTCCAAACCAGCAAGAGACTCACAGACATAGAAAACAAACTTACAGTTACCAAAGGGGAAGGGGGGGGGAGGGAGAGGAATAAGTTAGCAGGTTGGGATTAACATACACACACTACTACATATAAAATAGATAACCAACCAGGACCTACAGTATAGCACAGGGAGCTCTACTCAATATTAATAACCTATATGGGGAAAGAATCTGAAAAAGAATGAATATATGTATATGTATAACTGAACACTTTGCTGTACACCTAAAACAAATACAACATTGTAAATCAACTGGACTCCAATAAAATTAAAAAAAAAAACACTGGATTGTGCCCTTTAAAAGGATGACTTTTACAGTATGCAAAAAAAAAAAAATGGTTGTGGGGTTTCAAGGATGGCCCATGATGGTCTCCCCAACCCTGGTCTTTGCTAGGTGGAGGCTGCCCAAGAAGTGGCAAGGCCGTGGAGGCAGAGTCTCAGGGCATTCCCAAAGTGCTTAAAATCTGCACAGATCTGACTTAACTGCTGGCTCAGTCCTTGTTGACTGGTCGCCCTCAATGAAATTCCATGGGAAAGACTCCACAGACGAAGAGGATTTCTTTCAAGGATGTTGAGATTCTTGGGAATCTGATGAGGCAAGTAGAACAAGTGCTTGTTCTGTGATGCTCTGGAAAGGCAACATCTGCTATCCCCTCCTCCAGGAAAAGGTCAGCCCAAAAAGGGTCGAGGGAGAAAGGGACAAATCCCTCCTTCTCCTCCCATCAGCACATACCCAAGTCTCTGGAGGGGGTGTCCCAGGCCCTAAAATTGGCCATGTCTTGGCAGCGAGAGGCCCCATGAGGAGGTTGGCCTCCCACAAGAAACCACAGATCTACAGTGATGGTAGCCAGGATCCAAACAAGGAGACATTCAGATGCCATTTCCCCCATTGGAAGGTGCTCAGCTTCCCAGATGAGTAAATGACTCTAGTAATTTCAAGTCAGAACAAGAGCCCCAGGTGAAACCTTCATCTGGATGCTTCCCCAACATAACTGAAGCCATCTGCCAACTTTCTGAAGTCCTAGGTGCAGGACAGACCCGCATTCTCTGCAGGCAGGTCTTAAAAGGAGAGTTCAGCCATGTCCAAGGACTGAGAGATTGGTCAATATCCCCCCTGTGAGATGGTCAATGTCTTATTGGTCCGCCCTTTCTAGGTGGGCAACTGGCATGATATATGTGTGTACTCTGGTGGGGATCCCATACATCTCAAATATCTACTTTCCCAAAAGGTGGCACAGACCCCCTCTTCCTGCCAACCCAGGAGAATTTCCCTGGGATTTCAAATTATTTGCAGAGCCATGTAGATATTTATCACATCGATGCCATCTGAAGCTTCACAGAGGGAATCTGGCAAAATCACACACTGCTCAAGAAAAGCAAAAAATATTCCATCTTCCCCCTCCCCAAGGGAAGCCAGAAATTACACTTGTTTTTCCAAGACACTCATACCAGAGACGTTAAAAGCGACCCAGAGAGATTTCTCATCAAAGGGATTCAAGACAATGGCAATTTCCAACATGATTGGAATTGCAACTGCAGAAATGACTGCTCTGCTACTCAGAAACTTTTTAATTGCCTTGGCTGATCTCTACCCTTGCTTCCAGTAATTTTATTACTATTATTGGGTTTTGGTTTTTTTATATAAAACATCTCAGGGTGTTTTCAACAGTCATCATGGAGAGTTGGCACCAGAGAGACATCCTGGAGAAAAATTATTTCAAAGGCTCGTGTCCTCTAGACAAACACACCAAAAAAAAAAAAAAAAAGATTTTGCAAGAGGACAAGAAAGGAACTTTAAAGACAAAAACATCATGATGTGATCTATAAGTTCATTTCTCTCTCTGGCACCCATTCGGAGCCCTACCGTCTGCCATCACCTACAAATTATAAGCTTTTATTACAATGTTATGATTATACATGACAGCAAATATGAAACCTTAACAAAGCATAATTAACACAAGTGATCAAAAAACAACTGCAAATAAAAGCTCTATGGAGTGGCGGAAGGCATCAGGGAACCCATCTACACGCATCTGTTTGGAAACATCTTTGTATTGAGACCACTTGTCAGCTCAAACGCACAGGCTGATTACCAATATCAAGAGACATTTCATAACTTCTAAGCTAGTTTAGAGAGGATGACTCCTGAATAATAATCCACAAAGTCACTTGACAAGTCCACTTAACGTTGGGTGTGAAGACAAAGCAGTCTGCATTTTTCAGAAATGTATACATGCATAAGACCTGAAACACTGTCTCTTTCAACCATAAGGACCATATACATATTTGGAATCAGGTGAAAAATGGACAGGATACAAAATACCATGAGGCTGTGCTATGGAAGAAAATGTGGTCTGTGCTCCAAGACTGCAACCTACATTACTGGGGTTGCTGTTTCAGGAAGTACGAGAAAGGAAGTGCAGAATTCCAAGAGCCATTTCTTCTTCCTAATACGATGCAGCTTTGAGAAAAGACATCAAAGAGAAGACCAAGGATCAGAATAGGAAAATCAAACCATCAGGTTTGTGAAGTGTGCATCCTTCCTTAAGCCTTTCTAATGTTTATGCGAAAAACTCGACCTTCCTTTATCTTGTATTTCCATCCATCCATCTCTCTCTGGGAGACAAGAGCCACTGGTGGGTGACTCGTTTGGGACTGCTCAATTCTTGACCTTCCACGCCTATTGCACGATCATCTCATTTGTTTCTCTTTCCTCCCTTTTAGATGCTACTTGAACATTTTTCCTTTTCGATAGTCTCCTTTTAGAAATTTAGAAGATCCCACTTTTAAGTCTCATCTGTCATTTTTTTCCCCCTTTATTAAATTCCAAGTTCTGCTGGAAACACTTGAGGGAGAAGCAATCGGGAGAAGAAAAGAATATTTAAAGGAAAGTGAAAAAAAAGGAAGAGCTACTATCTCGGCAGCCAGAACAGAGCCGGGAAGATGCACCTCATGTAAGCTGCAGAGATCTCAGTCACATGGAGGTGAAGGAGTTTGGGAAGGTCCCCTGCAAAGGAAAGAAAAGTCCTTTGCTCCCAAGAGCAGGAGGAGGGTTGGGTTTTATTGCACAGCTGTGCACCTGTTCGCTAATTTTTTTTTTTACCTGTGTGCTAATTTCAACCTCTCCCTTCTCCACCTGTCCCCATGACCTTCCGCACACACTGAAGATTCTCAACAACAAGGATGGAGAAGCCAGGATGCTCCCTTCTGGCTCCTTCCAGCCTAGCCTGGAAACCTCTTTCAGAGGCTCTCCAGTTCCCGCTGGTGACCGTCCATGAAACACCCCTTCCCCCTCTGTGCTCATCCTACAAAACAAAACATTTCAGGACGTCATCAGTCCTTGGCCAGTTCCCAGGAGTAGGGGTGGGTTCCCGGTGAGGCCCCTCTCTCCTGTGTGTTGATTTCCTGCTGTAACAAATGACCATAAACACAGTGGCTTAAAACAACACAAATGTGTCATCTTACAATTCAGGGGTCAGACATCTGACATGGGTAGCACCAAAAACGAGGTCTCAGCAGGGCTAATTCTTTCTGGAAGCGCTGGGGGCAATCTGTTTCCTTGTCTCTGCGGCTTTCTAGTGGTTGCCTGTATTCCATGGTTCCTTCCACCATCTTAAAGCCGACAGCAGAATCAAATCAGCAGGAGCTGGCACGTGGAGGAACCATTGTTGGCTGGTAGGTGTTTTCGTGCCTGTGATCATTTCCATTCCGGTAGGGAGAGTTGAGAGCGGCTCTCGGGTTTTGATCTGGGGAACTGAGAAGTGTCCTTTACTGAAACAGAGGACAAAGTGTAAGTAGAGGGTTTGATGAGAGTAGGTCATAATATCTCCTTGTTCATTAGTAACATAATTATTCACTGATGCAAGTAAGTATTAATTTATTTTGAATACTAACAAATCCATAATAAATGAATATTTACTTACTCATTCCTAACTATTACTTGAGGCTTCTGTGTGCCATGCAGTGTGCTCTAGGCACTGAGTAGACAGCAGTGAACAAGATAAATAACATCTCTGACTCGGGAGTTTCATGTCTTTTGTTATGAAACTGGCAGGCTGACTTGTTAGCTTACAAGTAGGGTAAAATCTAGGGCCCTTTGTAGTTCTTGACAAAGTAAAAATGAACAAACGAACAAGCTCATAGAAAAAGAGATGGGATTTGTGGTTACCAGTGGCAGGGGCAAGGAAGGATTAGATTAAATCAGTCAAAAGGTAACAAACTCCCAGTGTAAGACAAATAGGTACTAAGGATGTCATGTACAAATGATCAATACAATGGACACTGCTGTACATTATATATGAAAGCGGTTAAGAGAGGAACTCCTAAGCGCTCTCATCACAAGGAAAAACATTTTTCTATTTCTTTAATGTTGTATCTATCTGAAATGATGGGTGTTCACTAAACCTACTGAGGTCATAACCTCATGATGTATGGAAGTAAATTATGCTGTATCATGCTGTACACCTTAAACTTATACGGTGCTGTATGTCAATTATATCTCCAAAAAACTGGAAGGAAAAAAAAGTATATGTCTTAAGACCTTTATACAGAAAATTTAAATTTGGCCTATGAAGCCAGACCAAGAGAAAAACTTTATTCATAAGATATTAATTTTAAAAGTCTTTTCACTGAGTCAAAAAGCAACTGAATCCCAAAGAAATGTAATAGATACTAACTCAATATACTCTGATTTAATAAAAAGATTATTTTCCCATCCCCGGGATGGTTTGGTTTACCAACTTGCAAGTTGGCCAGTGTGACAGAGAATGCCTTGTGTCCCCAGGGGCTTCTGCTTCCGAGACACACAGCTAGACCAACTCCCCGGTCCCCTTTGCGAACAGGTGGACACGTGATGGTTCTGGCCAACAGAAGATGAGCAGAAGTAACACATGCCACTTCCTGGTCTGACCCGGAAAAGTCTTCTGGGAAATCTTTCATATGCTCTCTTTCCACGTCTGCTGACTGAGTGGAGAGGATACCAAGGGCTTGGAGAATGGCACGGCCATAAGACTGAAGGAGCCTGGGTTCCTGAATGACGCTGTGGAGCAGACTCCCTTCCCACCAAATTTCTACCACCAACTGGACTTCACATGAATACAGAATACATTCTGTTGTACTAAGCCAGTAAAATAATGGGATTGTTTGTTACGAAGGTTAACTCGTGGTGACTCATTCAAACAGTTCCTGTATGTGGATCTCAGAATTATCTCTCTCTTGCGCTCTCTCTCTCTCTCTCTCTCCCTCTCACACACACACACACACACACACACACACACACACACACACACATTTACAGACACAGATAAGTGACACAGCTGTGCAGAGAGAAATCCCAGGACATGGTCACCATCTGCTATCACACTTCATCTTCTCTCCCCAAATCTTGCAGGCCCCTCTAATACAGAGAAATGTTCCAGATTCATGTATTATAGTTGCTGTTATTTTTAGCCAGTTATATAAGTTATAAAGTTACGTAAATTATATATGACCATTCTTACTTATGGAAAAATACCGTAAAATGATGCTTGGTTCAGAAGGAGGTTGAGATTATCAACAAAGGAGATATTGCTAATTCAACCATCTTCCTAGATGCTGAGAATTCAGTGTCAGTGAACTTTGGGCGATTAATGCAGCAGAGTGTTCCCTGGCACTTTCTTTATTGATCAGACAATCTCCACTTTGGAAGCTTCAGTGGACACATGGCAAAGCGTCTAAGTCCCAAATTAAGACTTTCAGCTGCTTTGGTGTTAATTTAAACCAGGCCCGTCAGTCAAAATTGTCTTGAACTAAGACACTCTTTTATGAGTGGGGAAGAGTCTAACCAAATGCACAGTCTTTAGCCCAGCTTCTGCTTCCTCTTTTTCTGATCTATAGCTATTTGAGGAATGGTTCTAGAATGGGATTAATAAAGATTTCATGTGGTAAATAAATACATCTAAATCAGAAAGAAAGAAGGGACATTGCCCCTGCTTGCAGATGACATGATTTCATACAGAGTAAACCCTAAAATTTCCACCAAAGAAAAACTGTTACAACTAATAAAGGAATTCAGCAAAGTTGCCAGATACTAAATCATCACACAAAGTACACTAACAATGAACAATGCAGAAAGGAAATGAACAGTTTCATGTATAATAGAGTCAAAAATAATAAAATATTGCTAAAGGAAATTACAGAGGATACCAATAAATGGAAAGATATCTTGGGTTCATGGATTGGATGACTTAATAACATTAGGATTTCAATACTACCTTGAAAACTTTATGCTAAGTGAAGTAAGTCATCACATGAGAACAAGTATAATGTGATTCCACTTATATGAGGTCCCTAGTGTATAAAATCCATAGAGAAAGTAGAATAGTGGTTGCCAGGGGCTGGGGGAGGGGACAATGGGGAGTTAGCATTTAATGTGTTTCAATCGGGGAAGATGGGAAAGTTCTGGACACCAATGGTGGTGATGCTTGCAAAATAAAGTGAATATACTTAATGCCACTGAACTGTACACTTAAAAATGGTAACTTTTATGTTATGTATATTTTACCACAACAAGAAATGAATTACTGTTATGAGAAAATGGAATGTAAGTAAGAGAATAGAACTATACCATGCAATATATACACAAATATGTATATTGTCAACAATAGCAAAAATTAAAACCAGAATAGCTACACTATTATTAGATAATGTAGACTGTAAGGCAAGAAAAATTACTAAAAATAAAGAAGAATGTTTCACTTTAAAAATTGTTTTAAAGTGCAATACAGCAAAGGCTTATTGAATACATATTACATGGAAAGCCCAGGGCTCTGCACTTAAAAAATACTGTGGGGGGATGGGGGAAGTCACAGCCCCCACCGACCTGTCTCCTGCGGGGACTGTGCTTTGTGTTCCTCAAATTCACAAAGCATTTCCCAAATGCCCTGTCGTTGTCCACCCCTAGCAGTGCTGTGAGGTCAGCAAGCGTTGCTGCCCCCATTTTATGGATGAAGAAACTGAGGTTTGGGAGGCACAAGGGGGCTGCTGAGGGTCACACTGCTCTTCGGTAGTGGAGCTGAGACCCAAACGCAGCTCAGTGTTCTTCCCATGTCACCACACAAACATAGAAACTTGATTACAACTAATCTAAGGTATGTTCCATCAATAATAGTAAATATTCCAAATTTGAGCACCAAACTAATTATATCTCAACCACAGAGTCCAGCCTAAGGCAGTTATCCCGGTATTTTACATACACACACGCCCCTCACCTCCACCTTTTATACTTTCTAGAACGTTGCCTCCACTCTTCCCTCTGTGAGCCCATGTCTGCAGCCTCTCCTGGCAGAGAACCACAAGGTTCAGTGCTGACTGAACCTCAGGGGAGAAGTCACCTGCAGGATTACCCGCACCTGGAATTTCTTGTTGACACGTGACCACCTTGGTCCTGCTGACGCCCCTTCTCAGGATGCTGACTCTCCCTCGGGGCATGTTGCAGCTTGCCGACTCACTGGAAGACGCCAATAACTACGAATGGGTAAGAAAAAGAAGGAATAGGGCAACACATTAGACAAAATCATGGGGACGCAATCAGCAATGTCAGACTCTAGGAGATTACAGGGAAAATGTGTTGGTTTCTTCAATAAATAAATTATAAGAAAATTTAATAATAAGAGAGAGATGTATGGAACAATCGAAATGAACCAACTTTGCTTGGATTTCAATTCAAATAAACTGTCGAAAAACGAAATAACATTCACAAGACATTCAGGGAAATGTAAACATTGACTCATTGACTGGGTATTTGGTGATTAAAGTTCTGATTTTAATCTGATTAAAACTTTGTCATTGTTTTTAGATGAGATAATGGTACTGTGGTTTTCTTGGTATTATTTAAGTTCTCAGTCTTTGCCGTATCTTTCAGTTACATACTGAAATATTTAGAGATGACATTATATGATTCCTGAAAAGTGCTTCAAGATAATTTCGGGGGCGGGGTATTGATTAGAGGGGTTAAAAGAAACAAGACTGGCTACATTCTGATCATTGTCAGTGTTTCCAGTTCATGATAAACTGCTCTCAAATTTGGTATGCTTTTAAATTTCCACAGTAAAAAGTTTTAAAACCATGCTTACAAATAATCTTCAGTGACATGAGAAAAATGTCATTATATACTATACACCATATTAAGCAGAAAAGCAAAAAAAAAAAAAAATCAATACAGTAAGATCCAAGCTATATAAATCAACATGTTCTAGACCAAAATGTTCACAGTGGCTATCTTGGCTGGTGGGATTATTATTGTAAATTTCATTCATTACTCTATGCTCTAACTTTCCAGCTTCCTACCATGGGCATGTATAACGGATAATTAGAGAAAACATATATTTTTTAATTTTTAAGGGTAGAGAGCGATGAGCCATTTGAAGTAACACTCTTGAGTCTTCAGCCCTGTGTTTGGGGAACATTCTCTCAGGAAGGGCTAATGCCCTCCCATAATGCACCTTAGCACTTAAAATTCACATCTGGTGAACGTATCACTTGATTTTTAAAATGAGCCACTGTATCATGGAATTAAGGACTTATTTGTGCTTCCAGAATTCCACTCAACGTTACCAAAGTCAGATTTGAGTACCTAGATGTCCCCAGAGGACCAGAATCTGGTTAATTGTTATTAGGGAATCATCTTTCTAGAGATTTCTGTCCAGAGATGACTTGGGCATTTCACCTTTTTTGTTTTGCAGAAAGATATGATGCCGAGGATTCTACACACTCTTCTGACGTCTTTCTCCACAAGAAATCAGCCTTTGTATCCCTGCACCGTGGGGGAAACCTGCCTAGTGGTATTTCTCCTGGCAGCCGTGTCCTCAGAGACCCGGCCCTGAGACACCTCCTACAGCAGGGAACTTGTTTTCCAGTGGGGTGTTTAGGTAAAAGGAATTTGTATGCCAGTGGCTTCTTAGGAATCTTTCTTTAAAATCATATGAAAGGAATACTGACAGAGACCTGAGCAAGGCTTTGTTACGCACCAGCCTCAAAAGTTCCAGAAGGGTTTGAAACGTTCCTACAGCCAACAGCAGCCTGGTCTACTCCCATGGGGTCATTTACACCCTGGGAGGGTCTGGCTGGATCTTTTCCATTATCTCTTGGATTTCTTTATGTTTTTGTTTAATTTTGTTTTCCTCTTTTTTCTCTACACTGCCTGAGGATCATATGACCTTTCTGATAAAATTTAAATTTGGGAGGTTCTTGGATTTCCTACTTGGAGATTATTACCGCAACATCTCTGTATCCCATCTGTGCGTGTGTGTTGTTCCCAGCACCTGCACTTCATTCCTTCTCTCCCTGGGTGGCCCTCAAATGTCTTCTCCAATCTCAGGAGAGACCCTCCAGGAATGTAAATTCCGTGTCATCAATGGGAAAACAGAGACACCAAGAGGCTAAGCGATTTGCTAGGCTCTCGGTTGCCTGCTTTTGCGGCTGGCTGTCCTTAGCGAGGGCCGACACCCACACACAGGAGCGTCTCTGACTGACCTCCAGGGAAGCCTACATTTACACGCTCCATCATCCCAAACGGGAGACCCTGGTATCTCCCCACCAGGCTTCATTTCCCAACCACGGCACGTCTGCTGTGACCACACCTACCCCAGGATCAGCAAGCACATGAGTCAAAGTCACAGCCGTTAGACCGACTTTCCAACAAATTTTGCAAGATGGAATTTCCATTTACAAGGCTCCGGTATATGGGAATCTAAACTTACCCACGAAAGGGAGAAAACTGAACTGTGAAGTTCAAGCAGGGGAGAGCATCGTTCTTCAGGGAAGTAGAAGAAAAGCTTAGATGACCCACCCACCTCCCTGACCTCACCCAGATGCGATGAAAGAGCCCAGGACACAGACATGGCTTTCCACTCTGCCTTGGTGCTAACAGCAAACAACAGTCCATTCACTGTTGCCGAATGTCCTGAACCAAAGTCCAGCCGGCTGAAGCCCCCATCGGAGGAGGAGGGAATGGAACATTTCTTTTCCCTTTTGCTGTCTGCAGGCCAGCTTTCATCCTCAGCCATCAGATAGGAGGGGGCACCTTCCGCAGAGAGCTCAGGGTAGCAGGGCTTCAACAGAGAGGCAGCTGAGTTGGAGGAGCCCAGAGTCCGGGTTGAGAAGCTGGAGATTGGAAAGCAGCTGCTGGGAGAGAGACACTGTCTCATCTCTCTGCACAGGAGGGTTCTGCCTCGAGGTAAAGGGCCTGGGCAGGTGAAATGTACCACAGAGCCGCGTCTGGCTAAAATGCAGGGGCTAACCCAGCAAGTGTGGGTGGGCCCTGAGGTTCTGCATGTAAACAGCTAACAGCCAGGGAATTCCCTGGTGGTCCAGTGGTTAGGACTCCATGCTTTCACTGCCGAGGGCACAGGTTCAATCCCTGGTGGGGGAACAAAGATCCCATAAGCCTCGCGACCAAAATTAGTTAATTAACTTTAAAAAACAACCAAATTCTAGTTGATGCAGATACCACCAGTTGACCTGGACCATACCAACCACACTTAGAGGAACAAAGGTCCAGGGCTGTACCATCCAGTATAGCTAGGTAGCTCTAGCTACCGTGGCTTTGAGCACTTGAAGTGTAGTTGGTCAGAAATGAGAGTTGAAATGTGCTATAGGTATAAAAGACACAATGGACTTTCATTTAGAATAAAACAACAAATGCAAAAATCTCCATTTTTAGAGTGAACATATGATGTGATGATAATATTTTGGATATACTGGGTTAAATAAGCTATATGATTAAAATTAACTTCACTGTTTCTTTTTTCCTTTTTTGGAATGTGGTCACTAAAAAATTTTAGACAACAAAAGGGCTCAGATTCTCTTGGGCAGCCCTGATCTACAGCTCTCCCCAAACTTTAAAGCTATGATTCTTGGAAGTATTCTTAAAGACCATTTTATATCTGATTCCCTCTTTTTCGAAAATCCACACAATTTCTCGGCTTGTCAAAACGGTCTTGTCATCCCACCTCTTCTCACTAGAAAGGAGAAAGAAAGGGCTAATGGAACCAGATATTTATCTGCCACAAGTTATCCCTCAGCCTCGCCAAGGCTTCCTTTGAAAATTATCATGGTGGCCTTTGATTGAACATATCCAGTTCCAGGTATCAGAGGCTCATCCTTTAAATTGATCTTTACGTCTATCCAACAAAATACTAACCTGCTATCACCCTCTGATAAAAGTGACAAGCATGATTGGAGTCCCCAGCTGATACTTTGCTTGACCAACGTGATCAAGCAAATTGTTTTCTCCTAATGATACCTTCTCCTGTCCCTTTTGTTACCAAGTCCAAGCTTATACTGCTCTCTGCACAACAGGCCAATAAATCAAGAGCCAAGTTGATGGGGCAAGGAATATTGACTTTATTCAGAAAGCCAGCAGACCTAGCAGATGGTGGACTAGTGTCCCAAAGAACCATCTTGCCTGAGCTAGAATTCAGGCTCCTTTCATACTAAAAGGGAAAGGGGTAAAGTCCAACATTTCTTGGTTCTGGCCAGACTCCAGAGAGGATGTGTTACTTTCTTCCTTCCTGCAGCCATTCACAGGTAGGCCTGGTCAGGATGTTTCCTGTGAGCTAAACAATGGTACTGTAGCTTAATGCTCATTATCTGGGAGGCAGGGTTCCCAGAGATGGGCCGCTATGTATAATTTAAGCTTATAGGCAATATCCCTTTAGTGATTAACTTGTAAATAGAACACAAAGGCTCTTCCCTATTACAGGTTCAGCTGAAAATGAACAAAACATCTCATTAGCTGACATTTTTATTGAAGTATAGTTGATTTACAATATTGTGTTAGTTTCAGGTGTACAGCATAGTGATTCAATATCTTTGCAGATTATACTCCATTATAGGTTATTACAAGATAATAGGTAGAATTCCCTGTGCTATACAGTGAATCCTTGTTGCTTATCTATTTTATATATAACCAACGTTTTTGAAGCAGAAGGATTGTTTGTTTTAGGCTTCAAGACTGAGGCAAACATTTGTTATAAGGCTCCAAGGGATTTTGCAAACAATTTCCACCCATGACTTCCAAAGCTTATGTAACATTTTGTGCAAAATGTGTGGGCCGCTTCCATGAAGAAAGAGTTTCTGGAGATGTTTACTTTGCAGAAGTAAGCACGCATGTTCGCCCATTCCCTTGAAAACTTCCACATGTCCACACAACAGCTGGAGTGTCGAGCAGACACACGCTCTCCTCTCCACAGATGACCCTGGCCCTCTCCATGCCTGTCCTCTAATGAGCTGACTTCCTGTGACTTGACCCCTCTGGACTGGCCGTGGCTGTCACCTTGTGAACTGTCATCAGTTAAGACTGATTGTTCACAGGCCAGATACAGATGGGCTCTCCAGCCCTCTGAATGTAAGCCATCAAACCAAGTCTCAGAAAGAAAGGCCCTGGACAGTCCTAGGGCCGTGTTATGGATCGAACTGTGTTCCCAAAAGAGATATGCTGAAGTCCTAACACCTATGCTATAGACTGAATATCTGTGTCTGCCCCAAATTCATATGTTGAAATCCTAACCCCCAAGGTGATGATATTAGCAGGTCAGACCTTCAGAGGATGATTAGGTCATGAGGGTGGAACCCTCTTGAATGGGATTAGTGACCTTATAAAGAGACCCCAGAGAGCTCCTTCACCTCTTCCACCACGTGAGGACACAGCAAGAAGGTGTGGTCTGTGAACCAGGAATCCAGCCCTCGCCAGGTGCCTTGCTTTTGAACTCCCCAGCCTCCAGATGGTGAGAAATAAATTTCTGTTGTTTACAAGCCACTCAGTTTATAGTATTCTGTTATAGCCGCCCAAACAGACTAAGACATCCCTGTACTTCAGAATGTGACCTTATTAGGAGAACGGGTCTTCACAGAGGTAATCAAGTTAAAATGAGGTCGTGAGGGTGGGCCCTAATCCAATATGACTTGTGTCCTTATAAAAAGGGGAAATTTGGACACAGACACACACAGAGGGAGAGCTGTGAAGAGATGAAGGAGAATAACATGAGAAAACTGGAGTTATGCTGCCACAAGCCAAGGACCATCTGTGGTCCCAGAAACTGGGAGAGATGCCTGCATGGATCCTTCCCCAGCACCATCAGAGAGAGCACAGTCCCACAGACACCTTGATCTCAGACTTCTACCCTCCAGAACTGTAAAAGAATAAACATCTGTTGTTCTAAGCCACCAAATTTATGGTACTTTGTTACAAAAGCCCTAGGAAACTAACACAGACCAGAATTCCAACAGTTCCCATTATTGGTTTATTTTCCATCACTCAGACATGTCAGCCCAGCTTGGGCTCCAGACCCACATCAGTGATTTGGCAGCTCCCATATATAGCCCTAGGTGTCCTAAGAATGCATTAGATATAGAGTTATCAATTTCATGAATAAAAACACAGGATACCCAGTTAAATTTGAATTTCAGACAAATAGTCAATAATTTTTTAGCATAAGTATATCCCAAATATTGCATGGGACATACTTATACTAAAAAATTATTGGTTGTTTTTCTGAAATTCAACTTCAGCTGAGCATCCTGTATTTTATCTGGCAACCCTGGATAGGGAGCATCTTCAGAATACTTCCGACTCCCTAGAAAAGACATGTACTTGGTGCCACAAGACGAACTGGGAAAATTTCCACAAAGCTGGGCCAGAAGACAAGGCTTGTTGTTTGGCATCAGGTCACTGATGTTCCCAAGATGAATGGCAGAAACTTAAGTGCTCTCAACTCTGGCATTTTCCATGTAGGTGACACATTTCTGTTGTTGCCATTTATTTATTTTTTTGGCCATGCCACATGGCTTGTGGGATCTTAGGTCCCCGACCAGGAATTGAACCTGTGCCCCCTGCAGGGGACACACAGAGTCTTAACCACTGGGCAGCCAAGGAATCCCCTGTTGCCATTTATCTAATACCTGTGTTGTAGTTCAAAATATAGAGCCCATCTCTGTGACCAAGTTATTCCACCTCAAATGAGAATAATCACCCTAGCCTGTTCAGAACAGACAGGGCCAGTCACACAGGGCCCCACGCTCAGAAGGGCCCACACAGCTGTTGCCATAGTGAAGTTCTTAATTTTTGATCAAGAGTCCCTGCATTTTTCTTTTGCACGGGGCCCACAAATTACATAACAGGTCCTGAAGACAAGTGTAAATACAAGGAAGCAGGCTACACTAAATGCTTTCACGATGAACAACTGCCAGGTTGTGGCTTTTAAAGCACAGCTGTTGCTGGTAGCAACTTGGAGGCTGGGTGGAGATTCTCCTAAAGTCCCCTGAACCTACAGATTTGGGCTATTTGTCTTCCCACCAGTGTTGATTCCCAAGCTGTGTTACACGGAACCAAGTCTCTACCATCAGCTATGATGGTTTTCCAATCTTTGCTTTCCCTTCCTTCCACACACAGCTTTCTGTTTTCCTCTCTTTCTCCCAGCCTTTCTCTCTAAATTTCTGACACACCCCTTTCCTTGTCCTTTCCCCATTACTAACCCCTTCTGTTATGCCTGTCTTTTTGCTTGGTTCTCTCTCCAACAAAGAAAACCAAAAGATGAAATTCAAGTGTTTTCTGCTGAATGTTAGCATCCCTTAGTGTCTTGTCAAGGGCACAGTTCATGGGCAGAAATTATGAAAGTTGATTTTCCAATTCATTCCATTTCTATACCAACCTCTTCAGTGATTACGTCATATGAAGGGCATCAGAAAAGAAAGACAGAATTATGACTCAAAGTCGCTGCTATGCAACCTTGGATAACACACTTAACCTCTTAGGATCCTGGTTTCTTCAGTTCTCAAATAAGGGTGTTAGATGAGATAATGATCTCAGATGAGTCTATAATTTGAACATCAAAGTTAAAGCTAATCAGTCTGGTGAATTGGTTTTCTCCCAAGACCACTATGTACAGTTGCTCAGGTTGTGCACTACCCAAACCCAGGGACTCCACGCATGTAGCCATTGTGTTACGGTGCCTAAAAACTGCACAGCTCAGCAAGCATCCCTTCAACAAATTATCCCTCCCTGGTCTTCATGCTAACTGTCCACGGGGACCTTCTCTCTGACCACGGTTCTCAGTCTCTCCCATTCCCAGTGCCATCCCCACCCTGTCCCTTACAGAACCCTGCCACTGTCTGTGTTAATGTACTTCCACCCCATTCTCTGCCTTCCCTGCCCGCCTACACCTCCCAGAAATGTACATACATCTAACACGGGTGAATTGCGGAAAATAGGCTTCTATCTAAGCAAGGAAAATTTAAGGAGCATGAAGGTGGGAATGGGGAAATTAGTTGGTAATTGATGGGATCTACATGATGGAGAAATTCTGAAGAGGGATAATGAGACTCTGGTTGCCTACCTAATAGAACTCCACCCGGAGGAAACCATGTATATGGTGTTGCATAGAAAGGGACTTGGGGTTATCATAGATGCACAAGCACAAATGCATTGCAGACGCGGGGAAGTTGGCGCACCGAGGACTCTGAGGCTGCAGATGCCCCTCTGGGATATACCGTACTGTTTAGCATCCCTGTCATTTTTTTCAGTTGAGGTGAAATTCACACAATATAAAATTAACCATTTGAAAGTGAACAACTCAGTGGCACTTAGTACATTCACAGTGCTATACAATCATCACTTCTATCTAGTTCCAGAGCATTTTCATCATCCCGAAAATAAAACCCCACACCCATTAAGCAGTCCTTCCCTCTTCCCCTCCCACACAGCCCCTGCAAAGCACTAATTATTTCTGTCTCTTTTGATTTACCTATTCTGGACATTTCATATAAATGGAATTATACAATGTATGACCTTCTATACCTGACTTCTTCCATTTAGCATAATATTTTCAAGGTTCATCCATGTTGTGGCATGTGTCAGTACCTCATTCTTTGCTATGACTGAATAATATTCTATTGTATGGATATGTTACATTTCGTCCATTGATGGACATTTGGGTTATTTCCACCTTTTGGCTGTTGGGAATAATGCCACCATGATTGTTCGTGAACGACTATTTGTGGAGTCCATGTTTTCAATTCTTTGGGGTCTATATACCTAAGGATGAAATTGCTCTGCATCCCCATCATTTTGATTTCACAGCAGACCCTGCTGAGACCTTACGTTTCAGTGTATGCTGTGTAATATCTGCTCATATTTTCAACATTTATCTTGAATCTTTTTGCCATAGATCAAAGGTCAGCAAACTTTTCCTCTAAGGGCCAGATAAGTAAGTAGTTTAGGTTCCATGAGCCTTGTGATCTCTGTTGCAACTACTCAGCTCTGCCTTTGTAGCATGAAGCAACCACAGACAATACGTAAAATATTCATGGTGCTCCAATAAAACTTCATTCACAAAACTAGGCAGCAGGCCAGATGTGGCCCTCGCACTGGAGTGTGCCAACCTCAGATCCAGGACGAGCACAAAAGGATGTGACCTCCTTCCAAGTGCTGCATCCTCCAAGGATGGACGGGACAGGATAGGACAGAACGCATATACATATACACATATGGGTACAGGCGCAATTACATCTCCACTGCCAGAGAGGATACCAAGGGAAGTGAACTTCACTTGTGGCAGATGGGTCTCAAGACAGCACCTTAAGAACTTCTTGATTATGAAACATCTGAAGTCCTGGGGTGTGTTCCCGACATGAACAGCTGAGTGAGTTTGAGGAAATGTGGCCACCCTCTGGCTGGACTGGTTTTGAAGATGAAAGACCAATGACTTCATTGACAAATTCCTCAATGTCTTTTCTAACATTCACCCTAAGATTCCTCAGGGCAGGAAAGGGGCACCCAAGCTCAGAAACTCATTCAACCAACAAGCATTTATTGAGTGCCGACTGCATATAAGCACCATGCTACATCTTGAGTATTCCAAATCATGCATTCCAGGAGGTCTTCTTGGGCAATTTGGTTACTTCCAGTAGCGGGGAGCTCATGACCTGCACAGAGCAGCCTACCCCATGGCTGGACAGTGCTTTGCTTCCTCAGAAACACCTAGACCTCCACAGCATGATTCCACGCTTGCCTCCCACCAAATATCAACAGGCACCCCCGCCATATACAGGTACAAAGAGAACAGGCAAGGAAACAAGGAAATAGCAGGCAAACAAAGGAACACTGACAACAGCTTTTATCACTCTCATTGTTTTTAAAAGCAAAATCGATTTCACATCTGATGACTTCCTGGGAAGTTCCCTAACTCAGGAAAAGTTGACAATCAAATTCTAAGGAGCTGTTTCCCACGAAGAAGAGCACATCCTCCCTCCAAGGACACTGTCAGAGCTCTTCCCTTAAACAGTGGTTTCCAGGCTTCCCTGGTGGCGCAGTGGTAGAGAGTCCGCCTGCCGATGCAGGGGACACAGGTTCGTGCCCTGGTCCTGGAAGATCCCATGTGCCACGGAGCAGCTGGGCCCGTGAGCCATGGCCTCTGGGCGTGTGCTCCGCAAGGGGAGAGGCCACAGCAGTGAGAGGCCCGCATACCACAAAAAAACAAAACAAACAAAAAAAAATAACGTGGTTTCCAAAAAAGGCAAAGAGAGTCTGGATAACAGAGATGAAAACCACAGGCCTGGGGGCCAGGCAGGTCTGGGCTGGAGGGGCTGCCCTTTCCCATACTTGCTGCAGGACCTGGACCCGGGGTGAGTTAGCAGCTGGAGAACTGGGTGACAACCGAGCAGCTTCACAGAGTTGCCTGGATGAGCCGCCCCATCTACAGGGGCCGCGAGGCTAGGCACTAACAGTCAGAGGCCTTTCCCACCTGGCCGCTCACGAGAGGCTAAAGAGAATCCAGTGCAGGCCTGGGCAGAGGGGACCCCTTGGAAACCAAGCAACCGTGGGGTGAGGGATTAGGCTGACAGCCTGAGGTTAAAACAAAAAAAATAAGCGTGATGGAAACAGAGGCAGATAGAGGTCACGGCCAGGAGACAAGGGGAGGCACCCCAGTGCTGAAGCCACAAGAAGCAGCCCTCCCCCAGCCCAGGAATTCCTTGGCTGCATCACAAGCCTCAATGCATCCTGCCCATGCCTGTAAGATCTGTTCCCCAGCAGCCATCTGTACGGGGGCTCAACCCACCAGTAAGTCATGAAACCAATTGAGATATCACAGCCAGCAATCGATAAAAATGAAACAAGAATGGAATAGGATAGAATATGTAAGAATGCACAGCATATGTAGGGTGAGTGTGTTGTGTTACACTGTTTCGTGCACATGCATGTACATACATGTGTATACATACATGTACATACATGGATACAGGTATACTCACATGGCCTAGAACCAGAAATGTCAGCATGTGTGTGTACTTTAATTTGCAGAAACCTCCCCAATTACACACACACACACACGTATATGCATATGTATGTATACACATATTTTGCTAAACTTTTCTCAGTTACAGCTGGGAAGGATTGGAAGCCTCTGTCTAATGCATCCTTCGGGACCTCTGGGAGCCAGTGAGGGGAAACACCTGTGGTTCAATTTCATGACCCCATCGTGCTGTCTGGGGAAGGTGGACAGGGCAGCAGAAGCAGACAGTAGAGCCAATCAACAAGTATTTTATGTATGGAGAGCCGTGAGGTGTTCATTTATTTCCTGAAGAGACAGGTTCATGAAATTAATTCTAAAGACAACAATGAAATTCCACAGTCAATAGAAAAATGTGGGAAAGAGCTCTAATCGTTACCAGCCAGTGCCACTTTGCATCTTTCCCAGTCCCATTGGCGTAAAGTATAAGCCAAGCTTGTACCCGAGAAAGATCTGCATTTTCATAAACCCAGTGTTCACATGCTCAGGAAGCACAGATTAGAATACTGATTTTTCTAGCTTTCAGCACCAGCTAACAGCACCTGGCAGGGGGCGGTGGGCGTATAAACTGCAACAAATCCACTAAAATATCGGTGCGAAAAACTGAATCCTGATTTTACAACACTCACGTAGAGATACCAAAACCTGTGGGCTTGTAAAGAACTTTCTAGTCACCAATCAGCCTGTTGTTACAGCAAAATATCCAAGTCTGAGGACCCCAGGCAGGTGTCACCAGCCTGGGAAGCCCATGGTGAAGCAGGGCCCATGCAGGTGGTGCCCAGGGCTCCCTCTCAACCTGTCCGTTCATCGTGCTAGGGTTCTGAGGTTTGGGCTTTACGTCTTCCCTCTTCTGAGGCACTCAATTTTAAATCAGGTGACAAAGGGTGGGCCTCCTTTTAAGTGAGTTGTGAAGAAAATCAAAATCCCACAGGACTCCCTCCCCTTGAAGGTCAGGCTTGCAGCCTCCCACCCTCCACTGTCGCCTGCCTTTCCTTTCCTCCTGCTCATGCCCTGGCAATGCTACCCCACAGGGTGACGGTAGCTAATGCTTGCTGAGCACCCAATGGGGTGACCAACTCATCCCCATTTGCCTGGGACTATCGAAGTTCTAATGCTGGAAGCCCGGTTTCCAGAGAACTTCAGTCCCTTCAGGAAACCCCAGGAAGATCAAACAACTGGTCACCCTGACCATGTACCCAACGTTCTAAGCACTCCTGAGATATCAGCTCATTTGACCTGGGCCATCCATGGATCAGCCCCTGATCTCCTCTCCTCTTAACAGGTATGGAATTGAGACATCAGGCGGTGATGGGACTAGAAGAAATGATAATTATGGGATGTGGTGGAAGTGTTAGCTAATGCTACAGTGGTAATCAAACTGCAATATAAATGTATCAAATCAATCTGTTGTACACCTGAAACTTACACAATCTGTCAATTATATCTCAATTTTTTTAAAAACAGAGGTTTCTGGGTCACACCAGTGGTGAGGATGGAGTTGGGATTCTGACCCGGCGCCCAGAGCTCTACGGCAGGGCTCCCTCTCCTCTGCCTCCAACCCTGGCCAGCTGGGACCACGCCCCAGCCACAGAGCTCCACGTGGAGGGCAGGGAACATGGTAGAGCTCTTCTTTATCAACACCTGACACAGCATTGGGCTCACTACACAAGCTGCCCTCATGCCTATAATTGAAGGAATTCGTTCCTTCCAGAAATATTTATTAAGGGCTATTTTGTATCAGGGTGGGAGAAATAGTGGGGAAGGAAGGGAGGGAGGGAAAGAAATGCACAACATGGTTGCAGGAAGCCAGGAGACATTCCTAGTGAGTAAGCTCTAGTTCCAGGGGTCCTAATCAGGAGTGTCCATGGGCAGAACTTGGGGGGTCTTTGAAATTGCATAGGAAAATAATGACATTTATATTTTCACTAATCTCCAACAGAAAATCAGCATTTTCTTCCATTACAAATGGACACAACAAACAGCACGGACAGAACCTGGTACTTGGTCATGGATTTGAAATCATAGATACTTTGATGGAACATTACGTGAGTTCCAGAAATCTCAGAATAGCACTGACTGCCCACCACTACTTTCATATGACTGGTTATCAAAACTGCTGGTAGGTCTTATTACAAAAAACAGTAAAAATAAGAACACAAGTTTTTTAATTTGATAACTGTATAGATACACTAATTGACTTCTTTCACAATCCAGAGTGTTTTATTATTTTCTTTATTTTATGCATTTAAAAACATTATCCTAACAAAGGGTCCACAGGCTTCGTCAAAGACGTCATGGCACCCGGAGAGGAAAGAACCCCTGTCCTAATCAGAACCCAGCTCACAATAGCTGGGAGTACACCCAGGAGACCCCGAAGCGAGGCTTCGCCCCTCCAGGTGAGCAACTGAGCAGCTCAGACTTCAGGGAAGGCGGCGGGAAACGTCTGCTCCTGGGGCTTCCATCAAAATCTCCGCCACGTTCACACTTTGGTGTAAGTAAACTGTCTCAAAGCTTTTCTGCAGAGTGGAGATGGCTGGTTATAAAATGTTTCGTTCTCACCTAACAGTTTACAGACAGTACGCGAGCCATGGCACTACAACCCCGTAACTGCGAGGCTGGCAGCTTGGAGATTTTGCCATTTTTTAAATAAAGAAATCGAAACAAAGAAATACATTTGTGTCTTGCCCAGCATCACGCAATCCACGTGCCAGTGGTGGGGCGAAGCCTCACGCCTCGGCCTGCGTGGAGCTAAGCCCTGGACCTGGCTCTGGCCGCCCTCCGCCGGGGCATCCTTCATGCCTGCCTGTGCCGCGCATGCGTTCTGTGCGGCCGCCCAGCACCCCGGCCTCCCAGCACACCTGACTTTGACCGCCCCTCCGCCTGAACTTAGGTGGATGCGACACCACGTGACAAGGTCCGTTAGGACAAGTATGCCCTTGTTTATTGGCCTGGGTGTCCCTTGGTTTCTCAAAGTATGGTGCTACCTCCCCGTCTTCCGTTCGGATGCCCTTGAGGATGCCATGAAAGCCAGGCAATGACAAATAGAATCGATGAAAATAACAACGAGGGAAGCACCCGGCCAGTCGCCCACTTCCTCCAGGATATTCGTAAAAGTACACATAAAAGGTCAGAAAGCACTTTGATTTCCTGATCCACTGCTGTCCTTAGACTCCTCGGGCTTCTCCAGATGGGTTCCCCATTAAAATCCGAAACCTGAAGGGGTGTGGGGGGGGGCGGGGGGGTTGCCTGATCCCAGCCACTGTCACTGGGGAAGACCCAGCGGGCAGCCTAGTGATGGTAACCCTCCCAGGAAGCAGCCTCAAGTACAGCGCATCCTCTTAGATGGCGCTCTTCAAGGAGCCGGAGAGACAATTTCCTCTCATTTTACAGATGTAGAAACTGAGGGACTCCACTCGGGTATGGGCGAGAGAGGTTGGCGCCTGCCCCCTGTCCTGAGCTCTCTTTCTGCCCCCTCCCCCCCGATGGTTCTGCAGAGGGGAGAGAGAGAACGCACACAGGCTTCAGCTTTCTGCATGAAGCTCTGTGATCTACAGTCGTGATTGCCCCAAAAGAGTCTGGCAGCAGCAAAACTGCCCTTTGCCCTCTTACCCTGCCCTCTGACCTCTTAAATCTCCCTTCAGGCTCTGCGACTTCCTTGGAGGAATCTCCCTGAAGTACGAGTCACAGGATTGCATGGGGTGGAGCTGGAACATTTTGCTTAGGAAACCAGATCCTGTTTAAACGGCACAGTTTTGCAAGCACCCACGTTTAGCATCCTTCAATCTCCTGAGGGCTGGGATGGGGCACGGGGGG
The DNA here is from genome assembly GCF_003031525.2 of Neophocaena asiaeorientalis asiaeorientalis. Lineage (NCBI taxonomy): Eukaryota > Metazoa > Chordata > Mammalia > Artiodactyla > Phocoenidae > Neophocaena > Neophocaena asiaeorientalis. The sequence continues at coordinate 7,440,469 of NW_020174642.1, forward strand.
TGGGGAGGTCACTCAATCCGCTAGGTTGCATAAGTCTTGCACAGGAAAGATGAGAGAGAAGCCAGGAGCACATATGTGCATGAGCATCTTCCTATCATCAGCCGTTGGGTAGCATCTCTGTTTTCTTGCAGATTGGAGGTAAGGATTCAAAATGCTGCAAACGGGCTCGCTGAGTCTCTTACCGAGGAAACAGTCAACAGCCACTGAAATTGGGGGGCAGGGAGCACTGGGAGGTCCAGGACCCAGCCCTAATGAGCTTGAGCCAGGTCGAAATTTTCCTCACAGCTGCTGGGCATTTCCACAGTTGAGAATACCAAAGGGTGTGGGCAACTTACTAAGTGCCAAGCATAACAGGATGGACAATGGGCACCTCCTGGACCCACACTAGTGGCTGCACTGCTGCCATTGGGCGGGGAGGGGGAGGGGGGCTGGCAGTGGGAGGTGGGAGGCAACCAAGGCTTGACAAAGGGACAACAGATGCTTCCTCCCTGGTGAAGTAGGAGCTCCCACTCCCACTCTTTCTCCCCCACCTGGCCAGTGTCATTTGGCCCTTTGTAAGAGGCACAGGCGTGCTTGTTAAAGATGCAGGTTTGACCTAGACGGGTAGGGTAGGGAGGGTGGGAGGGAGACGCAAGAGGGAGGAGATATGGGGATGTATGTATATGTATAGCTGATTCACTTTGTTATACAGCAGAAACTAACACACCATTGTAAAGCAATTACACTCCAATAAAGATGTTTAAAAAAATTAAAATAAATTTAAATAAATTTTTTTAAAAATGCAGGTTTGGACCCTGTCCCAGTGCTCCAGAATCCAGGTCTCCAGTGGCAGGACCTGGGGAGCTGCAGCAACAAGCACCCCCGTCCATATGCCGGTGGCTCACAGATATCAGAATCCCCAGGAACATTGTCAAAATGCATGCACCTTCCTTCCACGCCAGATAAGGGTCCATATGGCTTTGTTATGGATTCCCGTCATAACTTAAAGGGAAACTTTCACAATATCCAGGGCTCTTGATGTCCTGCAAATGAAGGAGGAGTATGTCCTCAAATTCCTTGCAGCAGGAACCCACTTAGGTGGCACCAACCTTGACTTCCAAATGGAACAGTACATCTACAAAAGGAAAAGTGATGGCATCTACATCATAAATCTGAAGAGAACATGGGAGAAGCTTCTGTTGGCAGCTCGTGCCATTGTTGCCATTGAAAACCCAGCTGATGTCAGTGTCATATCCTCCAGGAATACTGGCCAGCGAGCTGGGCTAAAGTTTGCTGCTGCCACCGGAGCCACTCCTATTGCTGGCCGCTTCTCTCCTGGAAACTTCACTAACCAGATCCTTCCAGGAGCCAAGACTTCCGGTGGTTACTGATCCCAGGGCTGACCACCTGCCTCTCCGGAGGCCTCTTACGTTAACCTGTCTACCATGGCTCTGTGTAACGCAGACTCTCCTCTGCAATAATGTGGACATTGCCATCCCATGCAACAACAAGGGAGCTCACTCAGTGGGTCTGACGTGGTGGATGCTAGCGCGGGAAGTTCTGCGCATGCGTGGCACCATCTCCCGTGAGCACCCATGGGAGGTCATGCCTGACCTCTGCTTCTACAGAGACCCTGAAGAGATTGAAAAGGATGAGCAGGCGTCAGCTGAGACCAAGGAGGAATTTCAGGGTGAATGGACTGCCCCACCTCCTGAGTTCACTGCTACTCAGCCTGAGGTGGCGGACTGGTCCGAAGGTGTGCAGGTGCCCCCGTACCTATTCAGCTGTTCCCCGCTGAAGACTGCAGTGCTCAGCCCGCCACTGAAGACTGGTCTGCAGTTCCCACCGCTCAGGCCTCTGAGTGGGTAGGAACAACCACTGAGTGGTCTTAAACTATTCTTCCACAAACTCTTAAAATGGAAATAGGTTGACAGAAAATAAGAGTTTCTAAAAAAAAAATGCATGCATCTACCCCAATACATGACAGACTTACTGAAGTCGAAATCTCCAGAAACTAGGCCCAGATGAGTCTCAGGCATCCAAAGTTTGGGACCCCGTCTTAGACATGTGGTTTTCAAAGTGTGGTCCCCAGACAAGCAGCATCAGCATCACCTGGGTATTTGTTAGACATGCAGGTTCTCAGGCCCCACCCCAGACTGGCTGAATCTGAAACTCTGGGTGTGGGGCCCCACCCTCCAGGTGATTCTGATGCAGGTGAAGTGTGAGAATCTCAGGCGAGACTGTGAGCTCCCAAGGGCATGGACGTGTCCATGGCTGCTCCAGAGGGGGCTGTCTGCGCCTCCCAGCTCCCAGGGCAGCTGTGTCTGCAGGAGAGACACTGCTGTGAGGGGAGAGAGCTGCCTGCCTACTGCTGTGGCAACCTCTCGAAGGTTCTAGTTTGGTCTGTCTTGCACCACATAGGCCCTAAAACCTGACCAAAGCCTTATGCATTTCCAGAGTCCCAGGAGTGCAAAGTCCAGCATGGAATGTGCTTTCTCTACTTGTTTGACGAGTAGAACAGATATCCCCAGCTCCCAAATTCACACCCAGGGCCAGTTCTAGGGACAGCTCTGAACAAAATAGGGAACCCTATGTGGTCCCCATTGAATTGACTTGGACTTTGCATTCCTGCTGCAATTCTGCTCCTGCCCTGGGAATCACGTGACACATGGAGCCTCCCATCCCGCACCCACCTGTCCCTTGTGCTTTGAAGCCCCGCTCAAGCTCTCCTGTCCATGAATCTTCTCTGGCCCTTTCCAGCCGTCACTGACCTGTCCATTCTCCACTCATGGAGACTCAGTTGCCCTCAGCATTTGGCACTTCTGGGGCTCTTGGACTTCTGTTTTATTTCCCCACTGAAAATACCAAGTCTGTGAGAGCAGGCCCGATATTCATATACTCTTTTATTTTTCCTTCCCTCGAATTGTTCAGCACCCAAGAAAGTCATTGCCTAGGTGCTCAGCAAAGATCTGCTGATGACTGTAAAATCCTCATCGCGAAAGGCAAGAAATCTGTGTCACTCTTGCTGCACGAAGAGCTCTAGCTTTACATGCACCTTAAGACGGTTCCAGATCAACAGGGCATTTGTCCTGGGGCCTGTGGGTGAGCTTTGGGTCCTTTATAAAGTCAGGAAATCAGCACCACCCCCTGAAAACCATGCCTCACGGTCAACCTGGCTCCGGGAGACTTCACACAAGCCCCCACACGTGCTCCTGTCGACAACGTAACAAGGGCTTGGGTGTCCACAGACCTGGGTTCAAGTCCCAGCCTCACAGCTTGTTAATAATATTAATATAACTGTTAACCAGAGGGGACCTGCTTCTCCCTGGAAGAGTCTGGCTTCACACAACTGGTGTCTCCCCTTCCTGCACCTGCCCAGGCAGGTGTCCTGCTCTGGGAGGCATCTGAGTTTGGAAATCAAGAACTGGGAAAGCATTTCAGAGAGGAGCCTCAGGCATTGGAAAGGCGTCCAGAGAAGAAAGCTGCAGTGCCCGGGAAAAGGAGGAAAGAGCGGGGTTGCTGGACGTGATCGACTGCAGCCCTTTCAAGTCTTTCCAGACCACGGATAAAGAATGACATTTCCGGGCTTCCCTGGTGGCGCAGGTGTTGAGAGTCCACCTGCCGATGCAGGGGACGCGGGTTCGTGCCCCAGTCCGGGAAGATCCCACGTGCCGTGGAGCGGCTGGGCCCGTGAGCCATGGCCGCTGAGCCTGCGCGTCCAGAGCCTGTGCTCCACAACGGGAGAGGCCACAACAGTGAGAGGCCCGCGTACCA